>NW_011495014.1:10472306-10484359 GCF_000754665.1 Bison bison bison
CTTTTAATTTCATGTCTGCAGTCACCATCTGTAGTGATTTTGGAGCCCCCAAAAATAAAGTCTGACACTCTTTCCACTGTTTCCCCATCTATTTCCCCATGAAGTGGTGGGACTGGATGCCATGATCTTCGTTTTCTGAATGTTGAGTTTTAAGCCAAATTTTTCACTCTCCACTTTCACTTTCATCAAGAGGCTCTTCAGCTCCTCTTCACTTTCTGCCATAAGGGTGGTGTCATCTGCATATCTGAGGTTATTGATATTTCTCCCAGCAATCTGGATTCCAGCTTGTGTTTCTTCCAGTCCAGCGTTTCTCATGATGTACTCTGCATATAAGTTAAATAAGCAGGGTGACAATATACAGCCTTGACGAACTCCTTTTCCTATTTGGAAACAGACTTATAGACTTTGAAAAAGAACTATGGTTACTAAAGGGGAAACCAACTGGGGGGAGGTGGGGATAATTAGGAGTTTGGGATAACACAGACATACTAGTATATATAAAATAATCAGCAAGGACCTTTTGCATAGCACAGGGAATTCTACTCAATATTCTGTAATTACCTACATGAGAAAAGAATCTTAAAAAGAATGTGTATGTGTAACTGATTCATTTGCTGTATATCTGAAACATAACATTGTAAATCAACTATACTCCAATATAAAATAAAAAACTGTTAAAGCATGTCTTATGGGGTCACACAATAAAGATCAGAAGAGAAAAAATTATATAATACTCTTTTAGCTGCAACCAGCTGGACAATTATTATTGTCACACCTTCTCTACAGAAATGGGATTCTTCTATTTTCTGGAGCCTGCACTGCTTCCTTGGCAATGAGGGGGTTAAAGAACCCTGATACTTGCATATGAACATGACTAAGAGACAGTTCTAATGGGAGGATGTGATCTCTTCTTCTCCCCTTTTTAAAACCTTTTATGTTAAATATAACAAACACAGAAAAAAAAGTGAAAGTTGCTCTGTCGTGTCCGACTCTTTGTGACTCCAGGGACTATATAGTCCGTGGAATTCTCCAGGCCAGAATACTGGAGTGGGTAGCTGTTCCCTTCTACAGGGGATCTTCCGAACCCAGGGCTCCCACATTGCAGGTAGATTCTTTACCAGCAGTGTCACAGGGAAGCCCAAGAATGCTAGAGTGGGTAGCCCATCCCTTCTCCAGGGGATCTTCCAGAACCAGGAATTGAACCAGGTCTCCTACACTGCAGGTGGATTCTTTACCAGCTAAGCTACCAAACACAGAGAGTGCCATAAAACAAATGTAAGCTTCATAAGTTACTATGGAGTGAAAACTTTCATAACCAGTACTTTTGTTAGAAGGCAGAATTTTGCCAGCCTTCCCAGGACCCCTCTCCACTGCTCTCCCCAAATTCTACCCAGTCTTTCCCCTGTGGTTGCTGCATGGCAGGCAGATTCTTTATCACTTGCGCCCCCCCCCCGGAAGCCCCTGCTAAGAGTATCCTCATATTTATTGTATCAAGAAATGACCCATTTTTTTTGTTTGTTTTCTTCAGGGTTAAAAAAAGTGGCACTGGGGTACTACCTAATCACAACTCTTTTGCTTCATCTAGGAAACAGAGGGCTGGGGTCTCCTCTTGTTTATAGGAAATAAAAAAACAAAGCAGCATGATTTCTAAAGGAAAGGGTTTAAGTAGGAACTTGCAAACATTACCTCCTTTTTTGTGACTATGCTTCCTCGTGCCTGGAAGGGGCACAGAGATCTCGGTGTATGTTGCTTAAAGAAAATAGACAATAGTCACAGTCCATTAAAATCCCATCTGCTTCCCATAAAATGGAAAAGTCATTACTGGCCGAGTCAGGGGGTCTCAGGCTCATGTGGAGGAAGCGATCACCTACCAGCTCTCCCTTTACAACCTTGCTGTTTGCAAAGGGGCAAGTCACCCCCTTATTTTTCTACCACGTCAGTGCTTTTTACACTAAACCGTGCTTCTCCCCAAACAGTTGTTGGTATAAAACATTCCTAATATTATTTTGAATGGTGCTGAGAAAAATGCAGGGCCAGATGTGTGGGAATGGTATTAATTGCTGGATTTAGAAAGGAAGAGGCTGGGTGGGTGTGGAAAAGGTCACTGGGACTTAGGACTTGAATCAGACAGGGAGGGAACATGCTTCCCTGGGGCGTGGAAGGGAAACGGCTTAATAGAGGAAATTATTCATTGATGGGCAGGCAGAAATTCACACCAGGAAGCACAATTTGAAATATGGCTTGGTGTATCTGTCAGGATTTGTTTCATTTAACAGAACTGAAAGAAAATCTAACAGTGGTTTAAAAACAATAAAGGCTAATTTATCTCTGATGGTATGGATTCAATAGCGGGTGTGTTGATTCCATGGTTGGCAGAGACATCTACCTTCCTGCTTTGTCATCATTAGAATGGGGATGTCCACCCTCAAGGACACCTCGTGGTCCGAGATGGCTGCTGGAACTCTTGCCACTACCTCCAAGATTTAGGCAGGTGGAATCAGGGAAAGGCGGCGCTAGCGGTAAAGAACCTGCCTGCCAATGCAGGGGACTTAAGAGACAGGATTCGATCCCTAGGTCAGGAAGATCCCCTGGAGAAGGGCATGGCAACCCGCTCCAGTATTCTTGCCTGGAGAATCCCATGGACAGAGGAGCTGGGGTGCTACAAGTCCATGGGGTCGCAAAGAGTCAAACATGACTGAAGCGACTTAGCATGCACAAAAATCAGGAAAAGGTCAACAGGGTGTATATCAGCCCTTTAAGTAGCCTTCCCAGAAACAACACCCAACAACTTCTGCTCACATCTCAGTGGACAGGCTGAAAAGGAAGCTGGGAAATAGTCTTGAGTTTTTGGAATAAATTTGACCCTTCTGGAAAATTAGATGGGGAGAATGACTAGGCAGGTAGGGCAACCAGCAATCTTTTCTACATGTGATGAGGCAGTCAAGTATCATTGGTTAAACATAGAGACTACAACGTTACTTGGGTTAATGTCTGAGCTATAGATGAGTGATCAACAACAAGATACCAAATATTTCTAAGATACAATTTCCTCATCTATAAAATGAAGAAAGTAATAAAACCTCTTGCAGAGGTTTGTTGTGAGTCAGGTAAAAATGTTGATGTAGAACGCTCAGGACAGTGTGTGTTACAGTGAAAGCCCTCCAAAGGGCAGCTATTGCCGTACCTATGATTTAAGAGGCTGGGAAAGCAATATTTCTACAACTTCTATGCTTGTCCATGATAAAAATCAAACCCCATTGAAATAAATGTGTCATTCAAAAGGCATGACTGAGGGGTCTCCAAACCTGTGCTGATGGCTCCTGTTAAGTGCGATCCCCACAGGACTAAATGACGCAGGTATCCTTCATTTCCTCTGTGAGAGGGCCTGACCATTTTGAGGGACTCCCCTTGAACCTGAGTGGATGCAGGTTCTTCCATATCCCACTGCTGTCCACCTGGTAGAGACTGGAAGGGCAGATGCTGCACCGATCTTGCTCAAACGAGTTGGATAGCCATGGGAAGTTCTGTGGCTGGACATCCTGCCTTCAGACTTATTCTACCCTTACTCCAAGAGCGAGCCCCTCACCACATGCTCTCCTTCTATGGGGTTCTGACCATTCTGCTTAGATCTGCAGCTTTCTTACCTCTCTGCAAAGCTCTTTGGTTCCAGTTTTTTGGTAGCCCTGGTCCAAGGGACCCACCCTCTTGAGTCAGTACTTCCCAAACTGTGTCCCAAGGAACATTAGCCTCAAACACTTTTCCATTATAAAATATGTGTGAGAAACATATACTCTACCCCACCTTGGGAAAGTCCCAATGCACACTAACATGTTAAAGGCTCTGAGAAGTTCCGCAAAGAAATAAGTTACTATTGAACTCAACAGGTCCCGCTTATCAACTAAAAGACCTTGGCCTAGAGGCCAAGAGTCCTTGTTCCTGGGAGAACTTCCTAGTGAATCCCTCTTTTCAGCCAAGGAAAAGAGTTGAAGCCCATGGGCAGATCTGCGATAACCACCAATTAATTGACACCAATAAATGAAACACCATTTCCTGGTGCCATTTATAGATGCTTCTTGCCTCTTTCTGTTCTTTGGGATGAAAAATGAGATCATGTGAGTGAAAAGTGCTTTATAAGCCATTTAAATGCTGTGTAAATGTTAGTTGTTACCAGTACAATGACTCACTCTGGCGCTCCAAACCCTTTTTCCCTGGAAAGTGTCATTTTCAGAATTATAGTTCCATAACAGAGTTGAAACCTACGCACATTATAACAGCCATTTCTACCAAAGGGTCCTTTCTGTTCAATAGGTAAACAATCTGTTCCTACAGAATGGAGGAAGAAAGAAGTATAGACACAAACCCCCTTGAATCCTCAGGTTACCTCCAGTCACACAAACCCCAAAGCCACTGCACCACCAAGTCCAGACACTCAGAGCTGCCTCTTGCCTGCCTGGCCACAAACCCTCAGGGTCAGACCCTCCAGGTCCCCACAGGCTCTGCAGTGACAGCCCCTGGCGTCAGACTTCACAGTAACTGCCTCCTTAGGGTCCCTGTAAACCTGGGCCAGGAAATGCCAGGCGAGACCTGATTCGCCTAAGCCACTGAACAATGGACCCTTCCTTGTTTGTTTTGAGAGATTTCAGTGGTGGCTCCTCCTTTGCTTGACACCACAGCAGTTTTCAGAGGCACACCCAGCCGCAGAGCACATCCAGGGCTGGCGTGGGCTCAAGGGCAAGGTTTAAGTTCATTTTGCTGACTTCTTTCCCGTTTCTCCTCCAGAGAAAACAGAAAAGAAAGGTCTCTACAGCCCAAGTAAAACAGCCACAACTAAAAATATTTGACTAAGCCAGACACAGAACAGCAAAAATTGTATAATTCCATGTATATAAGGTATCTAATTCGATGAGGCAAATTCACAGAAAGCAGGATCAGCCTAAGCAGGGGCAGGCAGCAGGGAGGAACGGGGAGCGATTGTGTGGAGAGTGTGAAAGTTTTTGGTAGGGAATGACAAAAAAGCTCTGGAGATGGACAGTTGATGAGAGCTGCACGACAATGTGCTTGTATTTAATGCCCCTGAACTGTACACTTAGATGTGGTCAAAAATGTAAATTTTATGATATGTATATTTTGCCACAATAAAACAAAATAAACAGCAATGACTTCAATAAAATATTCGCTATGGTTCCCTGAACATAATGTCCATCCCCAGGGACAGCTCATACTCCATGCTGTGTGGCTGGTGTGGTCCCAGGAAGAAGGGTAAGAGGCCCCCTAGTCACCCTTCAGTCCTGGGTGACTGAATCCCACGTGCAGGACCCAGCCAGAGCGCCACTCAGGGTGCCGCTGGCACCGAGGGAGCTTGTGAAGCTCTGGGACATAAGCAGGGAGGCTCATCTATTCTTTCTTGAGAAGCTTTCTGAAGTCTCAAGGCAGCCTGTAAAATTCTTTTGACAGACACTGGAAAGTCCCGGGAAGACGTCCAGGCTTCTCTTAGGACGAGAGCTCCACGAGAGGAGAGTTTGGGATCACAGAGAGTCATCTGCGAGGGGGTAGAAGGAAAACGGAGTTTACTCAGCAAAGACAGGTTTCCTAAGGTCTTTTGTTTGACACGGAAAAATGAGACGACAGATTGGTGGCCGGACTGTCTGAATTTCAGACAGCAGCCACTAGGTGGCGCACACACCGTAATAAATACCCTGAGAAGAGGCAGTTTCCTCAGCAAATTGAGTTTCAAGGTTCAGTTCAGAAGCAGGGTAGAGTTTACAAATAAGCTACTCCTCACTGAAGCCGAAAAACAACCCCCACATCTCAACCCTTCTAGAGTCAACCTAACGATGTCAGGGCTTCGATCGTCTTGATGACAACAGGGAGGAGGGCATCATATCTACCTGAGGATCGGCCACGGCCTTTTCCTGGAGGAGACAGAGGTAATGTGAGCCCTAGGAGAGAGAGGTAACGTGAGCTCCCCAAGAAAGGGCCCTGTTCACAGGGGCCATTGTTTCTCCCAAGAGAGGGTTAGCCGTGGCACTTCCAGAACACAGTGGTAGAAGCTGAAGAACATATTCAGTCTGCTCAGCTCCTGGAGTGGGTTTTTTCCCTCCCCTTTTCAAGCCTGTATGTTCTCAGCAAGTGCTGGAGTGAGCAGGAGACCAGGACAAAGGCCATCAACCTGGAACGCAGAGCCCTGTGCCAGGAAGATGAAGAGGGGGCAGCTCCTCTTACCATCCAGGGTCATTCTTATTTACACAAACAATTAACAGGCACACATGCAAACCCAGCCAGGAACAGACCTGATAATGACCTAGATAATAAAGCAATCCAGTACTGCAGACAACGGAGCAAGCAGCATATCACTCTTGAGCCCAAGTCAGTTTCACTTGTCTCTCCTCTGTCACACAGCTGTGTGGGGGCAAGTCTGTTCTGATTCAGTGCAAAAGTGGCATCATTCAGTCAGGCAGTCAGAGGCACCGATGAAGGGCCCTCCAAGGGCTTGACTCAAGGCTGGGGTGAGATATGGAGGAAGGAGAAACTTCTGCCTCAGTGTCTAGGAAACTATAGTCTAGGGTTGTATTATCCATTACAGTAGCCACTAGCCACATGTGGCTATTTATATTAAAATGAAGAGTAAAGAAAATTGAAAATTCAGCTCCTAAGCCGTACATACAGCTAGTGGCTACTGTACTGGACAGCACCAAAACCATTTCCATCATTGCAGAAAGTCCTGTTAAAGAGTACTGTGGCGCTAGTGGTAAAGAACCTGCTTGCCAACGCAGGAGACATAAGAGATAGGGGTTTGATCCCTGGGTTGGGAAGATCCCCTGGAGGAGGAAATGGCAACCCACTCCAGTATTCCTGCCTGGAGAATCCCATGGACAACCTGGCGGGCTGTTATCCATAGGGTCACAAAGAGTTGGACACGACTGAAGCAAGTGAGCACATGTGAACAATGAGAGACCACTTTCAGAGATGGCAATTAACCAAGAGCAAATTAATGGGAGGAAATGAAGGCTCAGACAAGTTGTGTCTTTCAGCCAGGAAATGGTCTTCTGATTCCTACTCCAGTGCTTAGAAGCATCCTGAGGATTGTCTTAACTCTAACACACTAAGTGTTTGTGTTTGGGAGGTGGTGGGTGCTGGGTAAGTTATTGGAATAGAATTTTAAGTAATTTAGAAGCATGTTCTCTTAACCTGTAGCCTCCAGATAGGTGATTCATTTCTGGTTTCACTCATCCATGATATTCTTCCCCAGCTTCCACCTTAAAAAACTCTCACTGAGATTCACTCTGTGCCACGGACTGGGCTGAATACTGTCACATATTTCATATAATTCTCACAATTTTCTGTGAATTGGGTTAGTGGTACCTACCTAAGCATCATCCATCCATCCCTTGGCCTTCCCAGGAAAGAGATCCCATTCCCAGCTCTAGCTCTAGCTCCAGAAGTGGGCCTATTTGATCCAAGAGGAATCATTTGTCATTGATAAGCTGAGGAACTCAGTTCAGTTCAGTTCAGTCGCTCAGTCACGCCCAACTCTTTGCGAACACACGAACAGCAGCATGCCAGGCCTCCCTGTCCATCACCAACTCCCAGAGTTTACCCAAACTCATGTCCATTGAGTCATTGATGCCATCCAACCATCTCATCCTCTGTCGTCCCCTTCTCCTGCCTTCAATCTTTCCCAGTATCAGGGTCTTTTCAAATGAGTCAGCTCTTCACATCAGGTGGCCAAAGGATTGGAGTTTCAGCTTCAACATCAGTCCTTCCAATGAACACCCAGGACTGATCTCCTTTAGGATGGACTGGTTGGATCTCCTTGCAGTCCAAGGGACTCTCAAGAGTCTTCTCCAACACTGCAGTTCAAAAGCATCAATTCTTCAGTGCTCAGCTTTCTTCACAGTCCAACTCTCACATCCATACATGAATACTGGAAAAACCATAGCCTTGACTAGATGGACCTTTGTTGACAAAGTAATGTCTCTGCTTTTTAATATGCTGTCTAGGTTGGTCATAACTTTCCTTCCAAGGAGTAAGCGTCTTTTAATTTAATATCTGCAGTGATTTTGGAGCCCACAAAAATAAAGTCAGCCACTGTTTCCCCATCTATTTCCCATGAAGTGATGGGACCAGATGCCATGACCTTAGTTTTCTGAATGTTGAGCTTTAAGCCAAAGTTTTCACTCTCCACTTTGACTTTCATCAAGAGGCTCTTCAGTTCCTCTTCACTTTCTGCCATAAGGGTGGTATCATCTGCATATCTGAGGTTATTGATATTTCTCCCAGCAATCTTGATTCTGGCTTGTGCTTCTTCCAGCCCAGTGTTTCTCATGATGTACTCTGCATAGAAGTTAAATAAGCAGGGTGACAATATACAGCCTTGATGTACTCCTTTTCCTATTTGGAACCAATCTGTTGTTCCATGTCCAGTTCTAACTGTTGCTTCCTGACCTGCATACAGGTTTCTCAAGAGCAGGTCAGGTGGTCTGGTATTCCCATCTCTTTCAGAATTTTCCACAGTTTATTGTGATCCACACAGTCAAAGGCTTTGGTGTAGTCAATAAAGCAGAAATAGATGTTTTTCTGAAACTCTCTTGCTTCTTTGATGATCCAGCAGATGTTGGCAATTTGATCTTTGGTTCCTCTGCCTTTTCTAAAACCAGCTTGAACATCTGGAAGTTCACGGTTCACGTATTGCTGAAGCCTGGCTTGGAGAATTTTGAGCATTACTTTACTAGTGTGTGAGATGAGTGCAATTGTGCAGTAGTTTGAGCATTCTTTGTCATTGCCTTTCTTTGGGATTGGAATGAAAACTGAGCTTTTCCTGTCCTGTGGCCACTGCTGAGTTTTCCAAATTTGCTGGCATATTGAGTGCAGCACTTTCACAGCATCATCTTTTAGGATTTGAAATAGCTCAACTGGAATTCCATCACCTCCACTAGCTTTCTTCGTAGTGATGCTTCCTAAGGCCCACTTGAATCATATTCCAGGATGTTTGGCTCTAAGTGAGTGATCACACCATCGTGATTATCTCAGCTCTTAGCCAATCAGGGTATGGCATTCTTGTCATAGCAATTAGTTAAGAAATGGCATGTGACTACTTTGAGCCAATAGGAAACAAGAGGAAGTTAGTTCAGTGCTTCTGGGAAACAAATTTGCTTTCTCCTAAGGGAGAGTGACTGGAAGAGAGAGTCTCCTCCTCCTGAACTTGCGTTTGCATGATAGGCCTGGAACTGCTGTGGCCCTTTCTCTACCGCTGACATGTACTAGGGCAGGGAGCCCAGATACAGACAGAGAGAGAAGGTCCAGACTGAGCTGCTGCTGGTCCTCTGGTCCTCTGCAATGTCAGCCACTGAGCCTCTCCATTGTTTGAACACTGAGTTAGACTTTCTGTGACTTGTAGCCCAAGAACCTCAATTGATAATCCCATTCTGCAGATAAGGAAACTCAGGCAAAAAAACTTCAATAACTTGCCCAGTCTGCTAGCTAGTAAAAGGGGGAAACAGGACAGAAGCACAGATGTTCTTGATGCCAAAACACATGCTCTCTTGTTTCTGTCATACCGCTTTTTCCCTTCACGAACTGTATCTGTATTTCAAAGGATCTTGGGGAGAAACTGACAAGACAACCAAGAAATGACACCTTTAGGGACATAAGAAAAGTATTTTACCTTGGATTTACCTGAGCTTGTTCTGATTGCCTGGGTTTTGTAGGCACATGCAAACCAAATGTGGACTTTAAAAATTCACTGGCAGCTACACTTTGTGGTCTTTTCTATAGATTTATCTTTCTGAGTGCCCTTAGAAAACACTTTGTGATCTTGGTTTGTTTTTTTTTCCTAGAATGGGTGGGAGGCTTCTAAAGAGAACTGCTGAAGTTTATGCCTTTCACAGCCACTGAATTAAATAAATACTTTGGCTCCTCCCAAAGACACAGCAAACTGAGCTCTGTGGCAGCCAGGCCTCACTTTACCCTTTGCTTTTTATTTACTAAGCGAGTACATACCGGGAGCTTGCTGGTGAGCCCTTGGAGCTTGACTTAGCACCCTTCGATTTTGGAAAGCTATAGTCATAGACCTAGAGACTGGTTTCAATATTTCTGGATTCATTCAACACTCTGGGGAGAGGGACCAATAATTTCCTTCTCTGTCTCCTTGCCACTCTCATGCATCTCTTGGCTCTCTCCTCCAATGTTGCACTTGACCTTACCATTTAATGAAGGTCATCCTCCCTGCAAATATCACATTAAACATATTGGGAACTGATCAACTGAGAGATTTCCGAGCAGAAAGGTCACAGCTAAAGGCATCATTTTCTCTGCTCCCCTTGGCAATAGCACTGGAGGAGGGGCCTTGGTGGAGGCAGAAGGTATCATAAAGATGCCTTGTAACATGTGGGATTAGCAGTCGAGGCATGCCTGCTGTTGCACTAAACAGGGGCTCTAACCTAAACCGTGCTGCCATGGAGAATTTTTGTCTGTCCTTTGGCAAAAGGGGCAGTTCACATCAAAAGCCAACAACCTGAAAAAATTGCTTCTTTTGATGATTGGGCCTAGTGACCAAGTTATTAGACATCTAAAGTTGTAAGTTTTCCCTACTCTCCTTGAGTTTTCCATCCCAGAAACACTTCCTGATTATGAAAGAACCACGTGGGCTGGACTTTTCTCCAAATAAAAGATGAGGGGCTACCAACTACGTCCTAAGTGCAAAACAAGTCACTGGGTGGTTCTGAACAGGATGAATTGTTCCCAAAGATGTGAGGTATTCTTGGTCTTCCTGCTTCCCCTCTTGGCACTTCCTTGCTCTCTAGCTTCATGCATCTGGTCCCATTCTTATTCTCAGCCAGATCCCTACTTTCAACATCAGCCTTGCCCTGCAGGTGGAACCCAGCACATGGCCAGATGGGCCAACTTCATCCCAAAGGTCTACAAAGAGGGGCTGGCTTGATCCCCAGCAGGTGTGAGGTAGCCAGCGCCTGCCGCGCAGCAGCAGGGCGCCTGGCCCCACAGAGATGGGGCACGAGCAAGGTCCCTTGAATGTGTTCAGGTTGAACTGGGGTGCTTGGATGGAGTGAGAGCAGTGGTAGACAGGGCAGAGAAGTGAGGGGAGTGTGCGAGCACAGGCACTGGAGTCAGACAGGCCTGGGTTTAAATCTGCCTCATCCACTCACTACATGTGGGGTTTGATCGAGTTACTGAACTTCTCAGAGGTTTAGTTTTCTCATCCTTTACAAAGTAATTGTTTAGGATGATTTGAAAGAATGCAAGTATCCATAGAGACAAAGCAGATTAGGGGGTTGCCAGGGGCTGAGAAGGAGAATGGGGGGTGAGTGCTAAAGGTCATGGGGTGATGCACACAGCAATTCTTTTTGGGGGGATGAAAATATTCTGAAGTTAGATTGTGGTGATGGCTATACAACTGTATAAATATGCTAAAACTCGCTGAATTATATACTTTAAAATGTTTAAATTTATGGTATGTGGATTATATCTCAATTTTTTTTTAATGGGAAAAAAGGAAAACATAGAAAACAGCACAGCATTCTGTCCAGAATTCCACTGTCATTAACGGTAGTTAAAGTTATATTCTTATTCCAATTACAGTAGTAACAGACAGAATAGGCTCACTCTTAATGCATTAAGTCCTATTGCCAGGAATACAAAAAAAGAGCAGGCAGTTTCCTAGAAAGTCCATTTAATTTGAAGACTTAGGGGGGAAAGTTATAATTTAGCCTGTAAATAATTAACATATTTTTATATTAAACAAATAAATACAGAATGTAAAATTTGGAAGATGCAGAAAGACCTATAACTTTAAATACCTTCCTAGCTTGAGAAGAACCCTGCTGCTGCTGCTGCTAAGTCGCTTCAGTCGTGTCCGACTCTGTGCGACCCCATAGACGGCAGCCCACCAGGCTCCCCCGTCCCTGGGATTCTCCAGGTAAGAACACTGGAGTGGGTTGCCATTTCCTTCTCCAATGCATGAAAGTGAAAGGTGAAAGTAAAGTCGCTCAGTCGTGTCCGACTCTTCGCGACCCCATGGACTGCAGCCCACCAGGCCT
>NW_011495014.1:10484646-10486650 GCF_000754665.1 Bison bison bison
CCATATTTACCCTTGTCTGCCATAAAGCTTACTTCTTTGAACAATTTTGGGTGGAGTTTGCACGGTCAGACCTTTCCGGGGTGAGGGGGGCAGGGGGAGTTTGCATTAACTGCCGAGAATCTGAGGCTCTGGGGAAACTTGGCTCCAGGCATTATGATATCCTTCACCAGCAGTCTCAATGGGGACTTCTCAGACCATGCACTCTAGGGAGGTTGGTCTGCCCTCTGAAGCTGCTACAACCTTCTTCTTCCTCACCTCAGGACTCTGAAGATTGAACAGAGGACCTGAAGGGAGAAACTGACAAACCCATGGGCCTCTAAGCTTTGGGCAACACCAACTCCGGGATGTTTGGGAGGACAAGGACCACGCCAAGGATTGGTTCCTCCACCCCAACCACCACACATAAGAGGCAAGCAGGGTACAAGATGGCGTCTGCTGGCCACAGAGACCTCCAGGCTTGTGCATCTTCCTGTGAGCGACCAGTACATTGGATTGTTGTGGTTTTCATTTTTGCTCCACAAATGCCCTAAGTGCTCACCCCAGCCCCCAGTAAGAGATCCCACCCTGCAAGCACACTCCCAGCACCTCAGAGTCTCCCACTCTAAAGCAACTCTGATGTGAGCGGGGGCAAGAATCTGAAAGAGGGATTGCACTGACTCTACAATGAAGAGACTCCAACAAAAATGAGGTCTTAAGTAATGGTAAAAAAATAATAATAATAATAAATAAAGTGAATAAATAATGAGGAGCAGATTTTGAGTCTGGTTCCAAACCATGATAACCATGCACCATTTCAACCTAAGAAAAACTCAGTGATTCTGGGATGTAGCCATATCAGCCTTCCGGAAAGGATTACTAAAAGGCAACTGTGATTACTGGGGGGGATTTGGGTGGAGTCCTGTCTGTTCCCTCAGCACTGAGTGATCTTTTGAGATACTGTCTGGCTTTGTGGTTCTGCTTGTCAGCTGGAAACTCATTTTGCCAGCATTCACTGGAGACCAGAATTTAGGATAAGGCCTCATTGGACTTCATCCTAGGGGCTTCAGTCCCCGCAGTTCTAAATTTCCTGAGATAAGATTGTGGCACTGTTCCAGAACATGGACCCAAGGTTGGAGCTCCAACCTGGGCTCATAGCTTAATACTCTGTGGTGTGTGTGTATGTGTGTGTACATGTGGTTGAGTGTGTGGCGGTGGGGGAGGTGGGTGTGAAGAAGGTGCTTGTGGTGGGGCATGTGTGTTTGTGGTAGGGTGAATGTGTTTGTGGTGGGCTGAGTGTGTGGTAGGGTGAGTGTGTTTGTGGTGGGGCAAGTGTGTTTGTGGTGAGGTGTGAGAAAGAAGAGGAAACGCTCAGCTGGCTGCAGGTTACACTCTCACTGTATAAGCTGTATTGAGACTGGGGGCTTCTTCTTTGAGCTTTTATCTGGGACTGGGCCTCAGAATTGCTACTTTCCATTTTCCTTTCCACTCCTTTTGCTCCTTGTTAAATGCCAGTTCAGGTGTCTGCCTGCCTCAAAGGACCAGGCCTTATGCAGACTAGCAGTCTCGGCCACAAGCGATTAGGAACTGTGGCTCTTCAGGCCAGGACATAGCTCTTCCTGGGAGTTCCGTTCCCGAGCTCTAGATTCCTTGTTCACTTGGCCAAGTCCACCTGTTTCCATCCCAGGTCCCTCTTGTCCTGATTTCCAAGATGTTCTTATTCTCCTACGCCTACTCTGCAGCACCCACTGGTCAGGCAGTTTTCTTACCACCCGCCCCACAGCCACACAAGGGAGTGGCTGCCCGGCTCTGTGGACCCCCTCAGCTCTGCCTCTGGCTTCCTCTGCTCCACCCACAAGCCTTTGCTCTTTGTTTCTGGCAGAACCATTCAGCGTCTCCCATTCACCCACTCGCTGCTCAGGAGCGCTGACTCTTCACAAGGTATCAGTAGATCCCCCTCCCTAAGGTCTGCAGGGGAAGGACCTCGTGGGCAGACACAGGGGAAGAGAGGGCAGGTGCCTTTCCTTC
>NW_011495014.1:10486750-10489515 GCF_000754665.1 Bison bison bison
GAGGATGGAGGGAGCCATGGGCATCTCGGATCACGACAGTTGCCTTGGACGGGACCTGAAGCTGGCTTTGGAGCTGTGTTCTGGCGTCTCTTTCCTGAGATTGGAACTGCAGACTGAGGAAAGCAGGAGCTCAAATTGGCCCAGCCCTTCAGGTGTCCATGGCTGGTATCTGGCGCTGCCTCTCTGCCTCACCAGTCATGCTGCGCTAGAGCACTCTGATGATGCTTATATGTCACACAGTCCAATGTACATGACATTTATCACAAAAACCTTGACCCTGAGTGTCCAGACTACAACTCTAACCATCCTGTGAGGCTGACAGTGCCTGCACCACCATTTAGCTCGGATCTGATGCGTCCCTGAACATTGACCTGGCTACACAGGAGACTCACCCAGTGCCCTGTCCTCATACCCGACCTATGGAGAACTCTGGAGGCAGAACGCTCGTGCTCTATTGCCAGCTCCTCCCTGTACTTGCCGTGTGCTCTCAGACAGCTTACCACCTCTCTGTGCCCCAGTTGTCTACCAAGTGGGATATATTTAATGCTGGGGTAGTAACAACGTTGTAATGGGGATTAGTGAGTGAATAACACGACGTGTTGCGAATGGGACTTAGAACGTGCCAGCTGTTACTGTTGACCATGGAAGTGGCATCATGGCCACACACGTCCCAGCCCAGCTGCAGAGAAAGCCCACCACTCGCGACCTTCTAGGCCGGGATTCCTGCTGCTCGCTGGGAGCCAGCTAACTGGCAGTGAAATGTGATCCTTGCCACGAACAAACACAGGACTTGCTTCCTGCTGAACTGTGGGCAGTTCCCCAAAGAACTGCGTCTTTCCCCAGAGACATCCACCCTGGCCCTGGCCCTCTTGAGACTGAGAGTGACATTCCTTTTGGAGGACAGAACCCCTCTGGCCTGGGTTGGCTGTCCCTTACCCAGCCTCCCACTGAGGTCCTGGCTGGAGATGGGGAACCAAGCACCAATTGCTGGGTGTATGTAGACTGTCTCCCACAGCCTGGCCATGGGTGGCCCCTGATGGACACCAGGTGGTAAGGTCCAAGTGGCAGATCAGCCTGGCACTGGGAAGGAACCCACTAGCCTGGTCTGGGGGGCAGAGAGGACAACTCCCAAGGATGAGTGGGGTCCCATCCCTCACTCTAAGAAACCAGGGGCTTGGCAGAGGAGTCCAAGCACTGCCTCCAGCGCACAGCTCATGGGACGCCGTTTGGCAGTGTGGGGCATACCTGAGAAAGTGAGACTGTGTGGCTGAGATGTTTCTCTGCAGGCTGGCTCCCATGAACAGCCCCTGGACTGTCAGCAGGAAGCTGCTGGGGGACCCCAGTCTTCAGAGGAGGGCTCAGGATTCACTCAGTGTAAGCCCAGCTTCCAGAAATGAAGTTCACCCTGGGGCGGGCAGGCCAGACCCATAGGACCGCCCAGCAAAGCTATCCTTGGCAGCTCTCATGGGAGAGGAACCGGTGAGGGCTGAGGGCTGCCCTTTAAACCATAAGGAATTGTACACCTCATGCTCTGTTGCTGGGGCCAGTGGACAAGGAGGATTAATAGTACCTGTGTTAATAGTACCTGTGTATAACGAGATGTAAAATTAGAGATGAGGAGTCCGAGTAAATGATTATTTGCTGTTACTGTTTTAAAACTGGTCAACACTGTATCTAAATCCTCTGTGGTTTGTATGATGTCACTTTACACAGAATTAAAGTAAAAACAAACAAAAAAACACCTGTGAGGTGCCATGTTACTCCACCAGTCAAATCACAGAGGCCTGCGTGGTTAGCCTGTGAGCTGGACACTCATTGGTTTCTAAGGTTGGAGAACATCTGTTGCCCTCATTTGACCTGTCTCCTTTAGACATGCCACAGAGAAGATTTGTAATAGTTATTTGCAAAAGCAGGTGGGCAGCTTTGAAGAGCAGCCTCCTGTAAACAGAAAACACAGGCGGCAGGGTACTCTGCCCTGAGGCTAAGACGATCCCGCTTGTCAGGCTCTGCTGTGTCAGCACGGCTCTGCCTTTCCCAGGACAGCACCCTTCGAGGTCATGCAGAGGAGAATACGAAGCCCAGCACTGTGGTCAGAAGACCTGAAATGGAGCCCCAGGTCGGGCCCTGTGACCTTGGCCAAGTCACTTAGTTTCTTCCCCTGAGCCTTATTCTATTCTCTGTGAGATGTAGGGAAGCAGAACTACTTTGCTTAAAAAATGTATTGACTCATGTTGGTGGAAAAAACCCACAGAAAGGTCCAACTTCAGGCATGGCTTCATGGAGGGCCCTACAGATGTTACTAGGTTTTGCCCCCTGGTCTTGATTCCCCTGTATTGGCCCTGGTTCTGGATCCATGTGGCAGCTCTGGCCTCAGCCTCACACCATGACAACACATGGGGCAGCAAAGGACAGTGTGCACCCACAGCTTTCCATCCTGGCAAAGTCCAGGGATTCCCTCCGCCTTAATCTGGTTAAGTCATGTGCCCACCCTGAACCAAGCAGTGTGGCCAGGACGCTGAACGCACAGATTGACATCACTCGCTCACCGAGTGTTTGGAAAAAAAAAAAGTGAGTATTAGTAGCTCAGTCATGTCTGACTCTTTGCGACCCCATGGACTGTAGCTCTGCAGGCTCCTCTGTCCATGGAATTCTCCAGGCAAGAATACTGGAGTATGTAGTTATTCCCTTCTCTAGGGGATCTTCCCCACCCAGGGCTTGAAACCAGGTGTCCTGCATTGTAGACAGATTTTTTTTTTTTTTTTTTT
>NW_011495014.1:10489615-10508374 GCF_000754665.1 Bison bison bison
TTTTTTTTTTACAGTCTGAGCCACCAAGGAAGCCCCATCTAGTGTTTATTGATCACCAACTACACGCCAGGCACCACTGCATATGTGGGGCATATACAATACTGGGGGCACAGTGGGGACAAGACAGATCACATCCCTGCCTTGTTGGGGCTAACTTACAGTAGGAAAGAAAACAAATACATTGTGTAAGATGAATCAAAATTCAGAAATGACAAGAGTTAATGGAAAAAACCCACCAACCAAAGCAGACTGAGAACGTAAAGAGTGATATGGGGTGACAGTGGAGTGTGATTTTAGATGAGATGCTCGGGGAAGGAGGTAGCATTTGAGAAGTGGCCTGAATGAAAGGAGAACAGAGGCCGTGTGAAGACCTGGGCAGAACGCACAAGTGCAGAGGCTGTGAGGCAGAACAAGCCAGGCTTCCTAAGGAGGAGCCTTGGAGGCTGATGTGGTCTGAGCAGTGTGGGCCGGGCAGACGAGGAGAGAAGGCGGAGAAGTGGCCACAAGATGCTGGCCCTGCAGGCCGAGGGAAGGAGATGGAATTTTATTCTGATCATGGTGGTGAGATGGGAGGCTTTTCAAAAGGAAAGAGACAGGAGATATGTTTGATCAAGATTTCCATGTACAAATGGTCAACACACACACGAGAAGTTGCTCAAGATCACTAACCAGCAGTGAAATGCAGATCAAATCCACAAGGAGCTATCACCTCACCCCTGTTAGGATGGCTTTTGTCAAAGGTAAGAGATAACAAATGTTGGTGAGGATGTGGAGAAAAGCAAACCCTTCTATGTTATTGGTAGAATGTAAATTGGTGCAGTCATTACAGAAAATAGTTCCTCAAAAACTTTAAAAACTGAACTGACATGATCCAGCAATTTCATTCCTGGGTATATATCCAAAGGCATTGAAATCAGTGTCTAGAAGGGATATATGCCCCCCCTTGTTTATTGCAGCATTATTTCCAATAGCTGATATTTGGAAATGACCTGAGTCCATCAACGATGAGTCAATAAAGAAAATGTGGTGCATATATACAAGGAAATATTATTCAACCAAGAAAAAGAAGGAAATCCTGACATTTGTGACAATATATATAGACTTTGAGTGTTTTATGCTAAGTGAACTAAGTCAGAAAAAGACAAGACCTGAATGATCTCACTTATATTTTGAATCTAAGAAAGCTGAACTCATAAAACCAGTAGAATGGTGGTTACCAGGTGCTGGGGGTTGAGAAACTGAAGAGCCATTTTCTAAGGGTAGACACTTATAACTAGTAGATAAATAAGTTATGGAGATTGAATATACAACCTGGTGATTATGGTCAACAATACTGTATTATAAACTTCAAAGTGACTTATAGACTAAATCTTAATGATTCTGAACACAAAAAAGAAATGATAAATATGCAACAGAACAAAGTGTTAGTAAGGTTACGGTAGTAATCAAAGTACAGTATTCCAATGTATCAAGCAAACATGGAAGCCTTAAAGGTATACAATGTCATACGTCCATTATATCTGAGTTTACATGTATACCTGTGGTGGATTCATTTTGATATTTGGCAAAACTAATACAATTATGTAAAGTTTAAAAATAAAATAAAATTAAGAAAAAAAATGAAAGACATACACGACAGGTGACAGCGACAACCACAGATTCCATTGCTCTCGTGTGGAAAGGGCAGGGTGAGGGGAAGCAGGCTCAGGCAACAGCAGCTGGCACAGGAGGCAGAACTGGGGAGAAGTGGCTGGACTCAGGATACATCTTAAGTTAGGGGTCCATCCCTGGAAGAGCCTCACAACCTTCCCAAATGGAGATTAGGGGTTGTTGTCAGAAGAGGTGGTGATAGATGCTGGTGGACGAAGATCAATAACTTTCCATTACTTCCACCATTTGCAGTTTCATGCAATTTTTCCTCTAGAGATATATTTTCACCACCATCAGCTTTTTCTGGGTTGGGGACTGTATCTCCAATCTCATTTCCTACCTCTAAGACCTAGAATCACTGCAAGGGATTTTAGAAATGATATGGTCCAACCCCAGTCTGTTCACAGATGAGAGTCCCAAGCCTTTGAAAAATTCTGGGATTGTACAAAGCCCCACCAAGCCAGTCAGGGCTGGAACTGGGCCACAGCTCTGATTTCCAATGCTGGCTTTATTCATAGAGCAAAGGCTCAATTTGGGATGTTGCCAAAGACTTGTGGAGTGATGGGAGAGGGTTTAACCTTCCAACAGTCTCCATTAGTATCCCCCAAATAACCAGCAAGCTCAATAAACAAGGACCCTATCACTGACCACAAAGCTACCCCCAAGGATCCCATACAGGAATCCTGGAGCCACTCCTATGCTCGGTCACCAGCTCCTCATCAGCAACTCGAATGAGAGTCAAGAGTCCAGACCATAAAAGGCAGGCACACAGATGGGAAACACCAGGGTAGTGCCTTATGTTCTTTTTTAGAGGAAACTATATTTGAAGTACAGGCTTGATAGTCCTGCTGGGAAAGCTGCCAGTGGACAGGTCATTGCTTCAGAGCCGAGGGACACACATTAGCCTCTGAGCAGAGCTGCAGTTCTGCAGTCTATAAAGCAAGAGGCACGGGCTGCTCTGCAGGACAAAACAGCTCGAGTGGGAGGGCTGTGAAATTCTCTCCCGGATGCTCAGTGTGCTGGCTGGTCTCTCTGCGGGAGAGGGAGCCAGGGGCCAAACTGCTTTGCACTTACGACCCAGCACGCTGCCTGACACTCAGGGGAAGACTGATATAGGCTTGTCGAAGGCAGGGCCAGAGTGGCTGCATCCCATCTGGGCTGTATCCTGAGTGACCAGAGAGTGCTGCATGTCACGAGGGTGGAGGTGGGTTGAGCAATCTGTGGCTCTCACCAAAGCAGTGCAGTGGAGTTCCCCCCGGCCCCCCTCCCCTCACCTCAGTCTGTGGTTTTAATTTTCTTCTAAGAAAAATAATCCAGCTTCTCTTTAATCAGTAACCAGGATGGTTGGGAGAAGCTGTCACAGAGCCAATGGGAGCGGTTCCTGTGTTTAATCATGAGAATGGCCCAGCTGTCTTCTCTGAGGAGGGCAGGGAAGTGGCTCCTTGGATGGCTTTCCATCCTCGCCCAGTGCCCACCCTCATTTCAGTGGGGAGCCAGCTGGCTGTCTGAGGGGATGGACAAGGGGCATAAATACTCGTCCGTGAGCTCCCTGGGAGAGCATGGCTGTCTGAGGGGATGGACAAGGGGCATAAATACTCATCTGCGAGCTCCCTGCAGAGAGGGCAATGGCAACCCACTCCAGTATTCTTGCCTGGAAAATCCCATGGATGGAGGAGCCTGGTGGGCTGCAGTCCATGGGTTCGCACAGAGTTGGACACGACTGACGTGACTTAGCAGCAGCAGTGAGCTCCCTAGGAGAGCAGGGAGTTTTGACTGAACCTCTCCCCAGATGATACAGGTGAGAAGAGCAGTGTCTCTGGCAGAGGCAGAGGAGTGGGAGGGAGGGAGTGCCCGGCCACAGGACCCTACTGCCTTCCTGGACTGATCAAGGCCGTCCTTTCTCATGGGCCAGCTGGTGCCAGCCAGCAAAACCAAATGAGTATTGCAGTGGAGCAGGGGAGCTCATGGTGAGGATGTGGCAAGGGGAAGGGTGAGAAGAGGCTGCTGTGGTGCAATTTCAGGGAGATGGAGCAAGTGAGGGGTAACTGGGGTCCTGATTCCCTATTCTGACTTTAGCAAAGAAGGGATGGGGGTCCCCAACACACACAGCCATTTTCTGCTTCTGACCTTAAACAGGGGGTCCCCCTGCAGGGTGGCACAGTCAGTAGGCTTCAGGATAATGCTGAGAGCACTCTCACCAACAAGGAGGGACATTGAGTGCTCAAGCTTTAGCCAATGCTTCCTCCGCAGGTGGTGCCAGAAAGGGGTGCAGTCCTGCTCGAACCTTCCTTCCCTGTCATTCTGCCCCAACAGCCCAGCCAGTGTTGACCCGGCTCCTGGGCTTCTCCAGGCATCTCAGCTCTCACCCCAGCACCATGTGGAGACCAAGGACATCCTCCAGCACTTCTTGTGTATGTCCCTATGTTTTAATTTACAATTTTCCTCTCTTCTTCTCTCGGTGGCAAACATGTACAGGTGAAGAGTTGGCTTACATCTCCTCCACAAGCCGCCGCCTCCTTTCTCCTGCACCAGGGTAAGTTCTGTGAAGCAGTACAGCTCTGGCTCCCCAGCCCCATGTGCTCTAGAAGAAGCTACCCCTTTTCCTCTCTGCACACACACAGGGAGCAGACATATTTTTCTAACCATTCTGTATTCAGTATTCTCCTTCCCTCAAAACTTCAGCTCCCAGAATATGTGTGTATGTTTTGGCCCAAATTTGCCCACCTCAAAACAAATCGTCTCTAATATGTCTACTTGCATCATGTTTCATGTTTCCTTCTGAAACCCCACGGGCACCCTAGTGAAGTCTCACCCTAAATAGGTGTTAAGTTCACTGAAGGCTTTTTGGAGTGCAGACTGAAATGTCTAGAGCTAACAGTACCCCAGACCTGGAGCACAAAGGCCCTTTCTCCTGAAGGAGGGCAGCTACTATCGTTTTAGCCTCATACACACAACATAAAAAATGCTGGCTGTCCTTTTCTGGTAACCACTCACATCAGAGGTACCTCTGTGGCCTTCCCTTTGCAGATCACTTTAATTATAGGCACCGATGGCTACAGGGGATACGGTGCAAACTGGGAACCTTGGATTTCAGTAAATTCCAAATTGCTTTGAAATCCAAATACAGTCAACCCTCAATTATCCACACCAAGGAAAGGGAGCGTGGATAATCCCGAACAGCAGATGATTAAAAAATCATTTCTTTTGGCTTTGGGGAAGTGCCATATGTTATTTGCAACAGAGCAGCAAAATTTCCTCTCTAGTTGTGTTTTGCTCAGATTAATATTGCATTGTGCTTGCATTTCTCCTCACACGCCAGCTGACAGCAGCGGTGGTGAGACATGGGAGTCTGTGCAGAAGCAAGGTGAGTGGCAGGGGAAGCCAGTGCCCAGGAAAGAAGGGTAAGGCCCAGGTACTGATGAAAAATCAAAGGCTCTGGGTCTCCTCTCTCAACTTGAAAAGACATCAGAATGGAGAAAGAGAAGAAGGAAAAAGAAGAAAAGGAAACAAATTTAAAAACTCTAAATGGAGAGACCATATACAAGAGAGCAGAGCCTCCTGGGGCGTCGCCTTCCTCCCATCCAGCTTTCCCAGCACACTCTTTATGACCCCGTGACATGAACCATCTCCTTAGAACACCTGGTCTGCTCTCTGTCTACGGACCACAATCAGTGCTCTCTGCCTCCTTGCCTTTGTTTCTGCTGTGCCACCTGCCTGAAACGCCCTTTTCCTCTTGTGTCCTATCCACATTTCAGCCCCCTTTCAAGACCTAGCCAATTTCCCACCTTTCCTTTTCCAATCATATCCATCAGAAGCAATGTCCTTCCTTCTTTCTTCCACCCCGCTTCTGAATGCCCATGACACAGTCTTCTCTCTCTCAGCATACATGGGGTATAAGCTCTGTGAGGACAGGGAGAAATGCTGTGATAGATTTCTGATGGGCGTGGTATTCCCTTTAACACCTGGCAGTGTTTGGTACCTGGCAGGCTCCCCTACCTAGAGATGGACTGACTAAACCCTGCAGAAGGTGTGAAGACACTAAACCCATGGTTTCAAACTTGAGCTGAGTTAGGCTTTCCTGTGGGACCTGGTTTCCCAGGGTCTGTTCCCAAAGATGATGCTTCAGTAGGCTGGGGGAACTTGGAGTCAGGTGTTTGTTACAAGTGCTCAGGGGATTTCAACCACTGAAAAGTCAATTATAAAACACCCAAATCAGGGACTTCCCCAGTGGTCCAGTGGCTAAGACTCCCTACTTCCAATGCAGGGGCCTAGGTTCAATCCCTGACCAGGGATCCCACATGACACAACGAAAGATCTCACATGCTGCAACAAATATTGAAGATCCCACATGCCGTAACTCAGACCTCATGCAGCCAAATAATACATAAATACTAAAATAAAACACACAAATCACCAATGCTCACACACTCAACAACTTTCATCCTTGTGTACCATTCACTTAGGGGAAACCTAAAGTGAGAGTTGGACTGTGAAGAAGGCTGAGCGCCAAAGAATTGATGCTTTTGAACTGTGGTGTTGGAGAAGACTCTTGAGAGTCCCTTGGACTGCAAGGAGATCCAACCAGTCCATTCTAAAGGTGATCAGTTCTGGGTGTTCATTGGAAGGACTGATGCTAAAGCTGAAACTCCAATACTTTGGCCACCTCATGTGAAGAGTTGACTCATTGGAAAAGACCCTGATGCTGAGAAGGAATAGGGGCAGGAGGAGAAGGGGATGACAGAGGATGAGATGGCTGGATGGCATCACCTACTTGATGCACATGAGTTTGGGTGAACTGGAGTTGGTGATGGACAGGGAGGCCTGGCGTGCTGCGATTCATGGGCTTGCAAAGAGTTGGACATGACTGAGCGACTGAACTGGAACTGGAAAGGTTAAAAAACAAAGATGCTGAGAAATGCACTAGGGTTATTACTGTTATCTCTCATACTTCTTAAGGCTGACTTCAGCATTTTCTTAAGTGAAAATAACTGCGAAGAGTAGAGGTTAAAATAGCACAGAGATTTACAACAGATTCTCTATATTTCCGTGAGCTGAAGCAGCACATTTTTGCACCTTTGACGTCAGAGTACAGCTTACAGTCCTCTTTGGTGTCCAGCGCTGCCTGTCCACACACTAACTTGGTCCTCACTCTTCACTCCAGCATCATGCCAAGGAATTATGTGCATTGCTGGCACTACACCACACTACACATGTTGAGTTTCACTGCTGTTTAAATAATTTCAAGGAGATTAGACTATCATTTGGTGTTGAAATGAGAAATTGTTGTATACACAGAAGGCCATGAAAACAGAGCAGCAGGGCATGCATTTGACATTAGCGAAACAAGTTTTTACTGGAGGAACAATCACACTTCCTCATTGTCTTGCAAAGAAGGAATCCATTGAAACAACTGCTTTATAGCTTCACTTCTCAAATCAACTGGTACCAATTGTGTTGGCCTCAACTGGGACCACGAGAAAACTGCAGAACCTCAGGCCTATCTCAGACCTACTTCACACTGGCTTTTGACAAGATTCCCAGGTGACTTGTATGAATATGAAAGTTTGAGAAGCAGAGCATTATAGGACTTAAGGAAGATATCTATAGGTAGATAAAGCTGAGTTATGTTTAGTTACTGAGATACGCACAGAAAGATTACCTATCACATGCTAGGCAAGAAAGCTTGCAAAGAGATGTCAGTGACTTAGAAGAAGATATGGGATGTTATGAGAGACCATATCATCAGTTCACTTGAAAGCCCAGAGGACATAGATGTTTGGGAAAATACACACATCAGTGACTAAAATGTGATTTAGAAGAGTTAGGTGAACATGAACAAGATTTGCAAAACATGTTAACAAGCTTTTCCACTGTTCTCCTTAGACAAGCCTAAGAGTAACACATGGTAACAATACATGTTTAACCTTAAGGGGCTCTTTCAAAAAAGAAAAAAAATTATATGAGCAAAGAAAGCATTTTGTCACAGTTTAATAAGGAACACTTTTCCTTCATAATACATAACATGATGTATCCTACAACCAAAGGCATCTCAGATTTCATGAAATATAACTGAAAGTCCCACACACTTTACCAAATTGCTTTCTCTCAGAGTTTAAATTTCAGCAATCATTGCTTCACTCTGATGCTTCCTAACATTGATACTTTTTCGCACAGAAAATAAAGTTTTGAGTTTGTTAGTTCTGCTTTTTAAGTTTTACACTTTTTAGGTCCTCCAACTCCATGGTTTTAATCTCCTACTAAGAAAAACAGGTCGTCAGCTCTAGCCATCATACTTTAGAATTTAGAAAGTTAAATAAGAATGGAGAGAATATCAGGTGAGAGAGGGAAATGAGGCAGAAAGACATGGGTCCAGACTGCCTCTAACAACTATCGTATCTCCTTTTCCTACTTTAAACACTCACCAACATAAAACATTTAAAAAACCTGTTAGCTGCTTTCACAATTATTGTCTTTAATACATAGAAACCTGTCAAACAGGTATTATTATCCTCTTTTCACAAGTGAAGAGAGTGAAGCCAGAGAAATAAAATAACTCACCCAAACAGAAGTGGGGATCTTCAGTGGTGGGACCAGAATTCAAAAAAGGTGTCCCTGCAGCCCTGCCGAGTTGGCGTCTCCACGTGCAGCTCCACCGCGCGCTTTGCAACGCTGCAACTGCTCCGGCTGGTGAAAAATCCATACGCTGTCCTCCCTGGACTTGCAGGCCTTCAGCTGAGTTGCTGCACTGAACAACCCCTTAGGCTGCCCGAGCCCTTTGCCTTTAACGTGGGACCAGCCTCCCTGCCTATTCTTGACTGCACTGAAGTATCCAAAACTACGGAATTTCTGTCCATGTAGATGCCCCCAATTCTCGCAGTTTCTGAGTTCCCCTCGCCACCACCACATTCTTTAAAATTAGATTGCTTTAAGCTCACTTCACTTCTATCATTTAAAAGCATCCTATGTGACTGGCCCAGGCCCAGCACAGCCATGCCATCTCACTGCTCACCTTTGAGCCTGCCTCATGGTCCTTATCCTGGAGATTCTTATTCTTTCCTAATAAGTCAAAATGCTACTCTGAAGTGAACCCTCTTACTTCTCACTAATTACGTGAGTGGTCCACCAGCCTCACTGACATTAGAATCAGCTGGGAGCATTAACATCTACAGGGCTCAAGCCACGCTGCCAGCCAATTAAACCAGAATCTCTGGAGGTGGGATCCAGGATCAGTATCTTGTTTCATTTTGCAGGTGATCCCAATAGCAACCATGAATGTGAGGCAGTGAATCATGCTACTTACCTCCTTCAGCTGTCCACTAACTCAGTTGTTGCTACCCTTTCCAATTAAGCTCTTTAAGTTAAAAGTCCTTTAATAATTGTTCCTTTTTAAGCCACTTTTCAAAAATAACTTTTTATTGCAAAAAAATACATTTGTTTTACAGTCTTTAGCTTTGCAAATACAGCTGTCAACTATAAATTGGCACTTGCCATTGGCATTTGCCATCTACAAGGATTAATCATGTGCTGCTGCAGCTGCTAATTTTCAACAACCCCTGAAAGTGGAGAGCAGAAATGAGGCACTCTGTGCTCAGGGTCGGGGTCGGGGGAGACTGGCAGAACAGGTCTTCAGATAGATATTTTCAGCAGACAACTTTATGAGTCCAACTCTTGTATCTCCTCACATCTAGGAGGACTGGTCCTCATGACTAGCAGCTCATGACCTTCATGAGACTAGCAGAAACCTGCAAAACATGTGTGCCTGATTGCATATACTCCCCCTTCACAAAAAATCACATTTGTACAAACCTCTCCCCCGAACCCTTTGGCACAGTTTCTCAGAGCTATCTCTGGGCTATAGTCCTCATTTTGCTCCCAGTGAAACTTCACTTGCAACTCTCACTTTGTGTATTTTTCTAAGTCAGCACAACCGAGCAAAGAGAAGCAGACATAAATCAGCAATAGTCTCACTACTGCTCACCTGTCCATGAAGACACCATCAGTATCTTTTCTTTGTGTTTTGCATATGTGCATTTTATTGTACATGTGGCTTTGCAGCCTTCTTTTCTAATCTGAACATCTTTTCACTTGGACTTCTTTTCACTCTTGCTTTTTTCTTCTCTGTCCTGGCCGCCATAACTTTCACGATTCAGTCTTTCCTGGGTCTTTCAACCTGGCCTTCTGCTGTGAATTCTGAAGCCTCCTTCTATCCTAATGGGTGATTCAGTTCAAAAGCACTAAACATGTTCCTTTTGGAGCTGCTGCCTTTCCAAATGGCTCTACCACCTGGCTGCCCAACTGCTCAAGCCAGACGTACCTGAGGTCATCCTTGGACAGTTGGACATTTCACACTTCATTTCCTTTTTTTTTTTTTAATTTTATTTGCATATAATTGATTTACAATGCTGTGTTAACTCCAAGCGCACGACAAAGTGGCCACATATATTGATTCTTTTTTAGATTCTTCATGCACAAAGGTCCTCACCTCATATAGAGGTGATGAGATCCCCACCTCATACAGCAGGTCCCCACTGGTTGTCCTCTCCATGTATAGTATAGTCATTTCTAAACAATTATCAAAGCAAATATATTGTGCTTCTTAATGTTTTTTGAATCTGTACAAATCTCTCTATCCCAAATATCTCTATTCCTTCCATTGAGGTCACTATCTTTGCTATGGCCAAACTGGTCTCCTTATTGTTTGCTTCTCTCTAGTCCACTGCCCATGGAGAAGGAGATGGCACCCCACTCCAGGACTCTTGCCTGGAAAATCCCAGGGACGGGGGACCCTGGTGGGCTGCCGTCTATGGGGTCGCACAGAGTCGGACACGACTGAAGCGACTTAGCAGCAGCAGCAGCAGCAGTCCACTCCCCATACCATCTGGGTGGTTTCATAAAGTCAATCTCATTACCTCTAAGGTAAAGTCCACACTCATTAAGACTTAAAACTTTGATGATCCAGCCCCTGCTTATGTCAAACCTCCTCCTTCCTCCTTCCACAACCCAACACATACCTGGGCCACAGTGCTTCAGAAACACTCAACTCTTTCCCTCTTTGTTCTGCCTAAAACATGCTTCTCATCCTTTCTGATGGATGCCTGCTCATCTTGAGGTCAGATGGTTTCTCACTTCTCTGGAGAAGTCTCATCTGACTCCCTAAATCTGGATTAGAAGCTCTCTTTGTGCTCCCTGGATATCCCGCACCTCCTCCACCAAGCACAGCTCACACTGCATTGCAGTCACCTCTGCTTTGTCTGTATTCTCCTCCAGACTAGAGTGAGGGCCACGTCTCTTTTGCTTGTCATTATGTCCCCAGCATCTAGCAACACATACTTAAGCCATTGGTTGAATGAAAAATGAACGACTGAATTTCTTGTATGTGAATACATCATGAAATCAATCTTCCAGCACAGAAGCGGGTTTTTGCTGGATGTGATCTCTCTTGTTACTTAGAATATTAGCAAGGCCAGGGTGATATTTCTCTCCAAGCTGTAAGGGGACCCTGGGTAAGGGGGTGGCTTTTTCCTGTCTTTAGACCTGTCCCCCAATCTTTCTCTGCTTCATAGTTTTTCCTACCTAATTTTCCCTCCCTTCCTGCTTTCTCCATCTTCACAAACTTGAATTAGCCTAGTTGAATTTTGTGTGAACTTAGTTTTGTTTTGGAGAAGGCAATGGCATCCCACTCCAGTACTCTTGCCTGGAAAATCCCATGGATGGAGGAGCCTGGTGGGCTGCAGTCCATGGGGTCGCTAAGAGTCGGACACGACTGAGAGACTTCACTTTCACTTTTCACTTTCATGCATTGGAGAAGGAAATGGCAGCCCACTCCAGTGTTCTTGCCTGGAGAATCCCAGGGACCAGGGAGCCTGGTGGGCTGCTGTCTATGGGGTCGCACAGAGTCGGACACGACTGAAGTGACTTAGCAGCAGCAGCAGCAGTAGTTTTGTTTTTCACAGTGGAAGCTCCCCATCTCCTCATTAATAAGACACCACTGTAACCCAAAGTTCTGTGGGTTTTCAAATAGAATCATGTTTATGAATGTCTGATGTTCACTTGCTGTTGATACCAGCATCATCATTTCAGTGGTGGGGGGAGGGGAAGGAGTTGGTGAAAACCAGAGATTATATAGTTTCCAGTCTTTATCTCAAGGAGTTTTGGCATCTTTCTTCAAAATGTGAATATTCAGGGCCTGTGAAATTAGCTCCATGATGCCATCTGGGCTTAGATGAGGTTTTTATAGAGTCTTGCTGCTGCTGCTGCTAAGTCGCTTCAGTCGTGTCCGACTCTGTGCAACCCCATAGACGGCAGCCCACCAGGCTCCCCCGTCCCTGGTATTCTCCAGGCAAGAACACTGGAGTGGGTTGCCATTTCCTTGTATGTAATTGAGAGCCTTTTTTAAAGAAAAGAAATGCAAATTACATATACACTAATAAGCCTTGAAAATTGCTTGTGCAATTTGGGGCCTCCTGAAAATCAACCTTCATCAGGTAAATCTATTCTTCATCTTCATCTTCTTAGCTTTCATAACTGGAGAAACTGAGGCCCAGGTGACAGGTCCACCTGTGAGCTGGCTTGAGGACTGATGGCTGACCTACCTGTCCCCATTCTAGGACCTACTGCTTGTTATGGGGCTAGACGGACTTCAAAAGTTAGCTGAAGAAAGCCTCAATTCCCTAGCTCATTCATACAGGTCAAGCCAGAAGGGTACAAACATAGATACATAAGAAATTAATGTGTTTTCAACAAGTTCAGGCTCTGCTTGAGCAGCGAGCTTCTTGATCTGGCAGGAAGGGCCCTGGGCTGGGAGTAGGGAGGGGAAGTTCTCTGAGTTCTTGTTTGTACTATTAAGCACCTACAAAAATTGACCTCCTTATGCTGTTTGAAGCTGCTTGTGAATTTGGTGGAGCCAACAGTTTAGACAGCTATCCAGTTTATAAGCTGCTGCACCACTTAACTGACTCCTACAGGCTTGCAGGGCAGAAGGTCAATCTTCTGCACTTCCACCTCCTGGCCTAGGAGCCATCCCAAGGCCTCATACCTGGATTCCCTTTGGCTGCCTCACTTTTTTGACTTAATCAGCCTGGGCCTGTTTATGACTTGGTTTTGCCTCCTGACCCTTGCTGTGGATCACGCTAACCCATCTGGGTACCCAAGTCAGTCCTGCAAGCTCCCACTTATCCGGGTTGGAGGCTCAGATGCTCTTTTCAGGAGAGTCCTGGAAAGACTTCAGTTTCCAGCCTCGTCTTCCAGGCTGTCATTCTGCAAGCGGGAATGTATTGGGGGTCACACGGTTTACGCCTCCAGTGCAGCCTTGGAGGACGTCCTTGCACCAGGTTCCTCATTTATAAAATGAAGGATTAGACTTCACACCCTTTGCAGCACCACAGTCTGCAGATGCTAAATAAAGTTGTAACGAAAGCAAAGCAAATTGGCTCCTGTGTCAGAGTGCTTTGTTTGCTGTTATCACTGATGTCAGAGACAAGCTCACCCAGGAATTCCCTGGCTGTCCAGTGGTTAGGACTCTGCACTTGCACTTCAGGGGGCACAGGTTTGATCCCTGGTGGGAAACTAAGATCCTGTATGCCACATGGCATGTCCACTCCCCTCCCCAAAGTATATGTAGATAAGCACAAACAGTCCATATGGGCCCTTAAAAAAATTTTTTTTTTTGGCCACACTATGTAGCATGCAGGATCCTAGTTCCATGACCAGGGACTGACCCCCAACCCCTGCACTGAAAAGCAGAGTCTTAACTGAGGGACCACCAGGGAAGGCCTCATATGGGTCATGTTGCTTTGCCTGCAGCTCTTCTTATGTTGAAAGAGGAACTCTGAGGGCTTTGGTCCAGAAAGATTCCACATGCTGTGGAGCAACTTAAAGTAGTTAAGCCCGTGCATCACAACCACTGAGCCTGTGCTCTGGAGCTCCTGAGCCACTACTACTGAGCCCATGTGTCACAACTACTGAAGCCTGTGAGCCTAGAGCTCGCTCTCCACAGCAGGAGAAAGCGTCGCAATGAGAAGCCCGAGCACCACAGCTTGAGAGTAACCTCTGCTTGCCCCAATTAGAGAGAGCCTTCAGGAAGCGATGAAGTCCCAGTGCAGCCAAAAATAAGTAAATTTTTTTAAAAAATTAAAAGATGAACTCTGAGATATTAAATTTCGATGCCAAGAGAAAGGTGCTGCATGAGGCCAGGTGCAAGCCTTGGAGCCAGTGTTACCAGCTGTTCACACTTGGGCAAAGGCCACAGCAAACAGGACTGTGTTTGACAGGGAACCAGCAGGGCACAGAGTGAGCTCAATAAGCGCGGGGGGGCGGTACTTAACACATCACCCTCTCTCAGTCTGTGAGTGGGCACAGAAACCAGTTATGGGGATTCGGGGTAGGAACTAGAGACCCCAGGTAGGTCTGGAACTGAGGGCAGGAGGTTCATTTGGGAAAAATTCACAGCGGCCTTGAAAAGAGCCTGGGCTTTTTCACAGAGCACCAGCCCCTCTCCTTTGATGGGGAAGATAGCTGGCTGCATACAGTGGTGCTCAATTAAGGGCAGATTCCCTCCTTTCGAGGGAGTATGAAGTGTGTCCAGAGCATGGCCCATGGGATCATTGCTCACTCCCACCAGGCCTTGGGCACTTGAGGTGGCTCAGGACAGGCCTCTGTATTCTCCCTGTGGCTGCCCCAGGCTTGCTGACCTCCAGAGTCAATGTTAGTCTGGCTATTGTTGGGCCAGTTATGTTTGCCAAAACTTTAAAACAACTCGTACAATTACAGGCCTGTCCTGAAAGGGGTTCTTGTGCAGGCAAAACCCCAAGAAGGCCCAGGGTAGGGGACGGGGTCACCCCTGCTTTTCCCAGTCTGGCTGCCAGCTCTGTGGTTGCAGCTGCCACTGGGGGCAAGGCTGGGGCTGTTCATGTCCGCACTGAAACCCGTGTCAGTGACGGGGGTGGAGAACAAACAGGGGATTATCTTGAAGCTTCCCTGCCCTGTCCTTTGTTGGGGAAGCAGATGGGCAGGGACTAGCAGAGTCCAGCTGTTGCAAATCCAAGTGCTCCTTGTACAGAAACTGCCCTCCAACCCAGGCCTGTTCAGGGGCTGCAGGCCTGCCTCAGGCCCTCTCATGGGCAGACCCTCCCACTGGGCAGGGGAGGGAGGAGTCCGGACTCTGCACCTGGGCTGGGAATATTAATATTGATTATCTGGGCATGTTTGTGCCACACACTAAGCTCAGCACTCGAATTACGTTCACCACAATTGACCCCATGAGGTAGACGCTTCCTGCAGCAGTGTCCCTGGGGTTTGAGAGGAAGAAGCAGGTGCCAATGGATTGTGTTCAAGGCCCAGAAAGTACAGGGCCAGGATGTGAATCCAGCTCTGTACAGCTTGTATTCAAGCTCTTCACCTCCACGGAACTCACATCTGCTGTGCAACTGTAAGCAAACTGCTTGACCTCTCTGAGCTACAGGTGTAAAGGGAACTTAATACAGCTTCTCCTAGGGCTTAGATGAGATTAGGTATGAGAGCCTGGCTCTATTCCTGACACACAGTAGGAGCTAAACTTGGCTCTTTGTCCTTCCTTGAGATCTCGGATACTCTCACTGGGGTCCAAGGTGGGCATGAGGATGTGGTGGTCACTTTTTGCTTCCCTTTTAACTCAAAACATGTGACTCTGGGAGCATGTAGGTATACACCAACCATGGAAGATCCATGAGGCTGGGCAGTGATTGGCCTCTGGTTGCATCCTGACCACTCCTTCCCTGACAAGTGGATCCATCTTGAGCTGGTCCCTCCTGCTAGGTTGGGACAGTGTCCCCAACACCAGGAAACTACAGAGTCCTGCCCTAGTCTAACCAAGATGCCCTTTCTTCCCTTGGACCTGCTCTCCCCGAGGTCAGAATCCCACCTCCTCCTCCTATCCTGGCCCCATTCCTGGGAATCCTGACAGACTGTGCGGCAGGCTGAAAAAGCCCCTCAAGGATATCTACATCCTGACCTAGAACCTGTGAATACTATTTTGTGTGGTAAAAAAGGACTTTAAAGATGTGATTAAGGACCTGGAGATGGGGAGATTATCTGGTCCCACATGTAATCACGAGAGTTCTTCTAAGAGAGAGGCAGAGGGAGTGCTCACACAGAGAAAGCACAGAAGAAGGCAATGTGAAGATGGAGGCAGAGACTGCAGTGATGTGGCCTCAAGCCAAGACTGCTGAAAAACCGAAGCCCAGATATTTATTCTTTCACAGATCTGAAGGCCAGAAGTTGAAAATCACTATCACAGGGCCACACTCTGTCTGGAGGCCCTGTGGAGATCTGTCCATCAGTTCTTCCAGGTACTGAGGGTTGCCAGCAGTCTTGGCTTGTGGCCACATCACTGCAGTCTCTGCCTCCATCTTCATATTACCTTCTTTTCTACTTTCTCTGTGTGAGCTCTCCCTCTTTGCATCAGAAGGCCAAAGTGTTGGAGCTTCAGTTTCAGCATCAGTCCTTCCAATGAATATTCAGGGCTGATTTCCTTTAGGATTGACTGGCTTGATCGCCTTGCTTTCCAAGGGACTCTCAAGAGTCTTCTCCAGCATCACAGTTCAAAAGCATCAGTTCTTCAGTGCTCAGTCTTCTTTATGGTCCAACTCCCACATCCATACATGACTCCTGGAAAAACCATGTGCTGTGCTTAATTGCTCAGTCGTGTCCGACTCTTGGACACCATGGACCATAGCCCGCCAGGCTCCTCTGTCCATGGGGATTCTCCAGGTAAGAATAGTGGAGTGGGTTGCTATGCCTTTCTCCAGGAGATCTGTCCAACCCAGGGATCAAACCCAGGTCTCCCACATTGCAGGTGGATTCTTTACCGTCTGAGCCACTAGGGGAGCCCATATGGAAAAACCATAGCTTTGACTAGATAGACCTTTGTTGGCAAAATAATGTCTCTGCTTTTTAATACATTATCTAGGTTTGTCATAGCTTTTCTTCCAAGGAACAAGTGTCTTTTAATTTTATGGCTGCAGTCATCATCCACAATGATTCTGGAGCCCAAGAAAACAAAATCTGCCAACATTTCCATTTTTTCCCTATCTATTTGCTATGAAGTGATGGGACTGGATGCTATGATCTTAGTTTTTTGAATGTTGAGTTTTAAGCCAACTTTTTCACTCTCTCTTTCACCTTCATCAAGAGGCTCTTTAGTTCTTTGCTTTCTGCCATAAGGGTATTGTCATCTGCATAGCTGAGGTTATTGATATTTCTCCCGGCAGTCCTGATTCCAGCTTATGCTTTGTCCAGCCTGGCATTTTGCATGATGTACTTTGCATAGAAGCTAAAAAAGCAGAGTGACAATATACAGCCTTGATGTACTCCTTTCTCAATTTTGAACCAGTCCATTGTTTCATGAACAGTACTAATTGTTGCTTCTTGACAAGCATACAGGTTTCTCAGGAGGGAGGTAAGGTGGTTCTGGTATTCCCATCTCTTTAAGAATTTTTCACAGTTTGTTGTTATCCACACAAAGACTTTAGCATAGTTAATGAAGCAAAAGTACATGTTTTTCTGGAATTTCATAGCTTTCTCTATGATCCAATGGATGTTGGCAATTTGATCTCTGGTTCCTCTGTCTTTTCTAAATCCAGCTTCAGCATCTGGAAGTTCTCGGTTCATGTATCACTGAAACCTAGCTTGGAGAATTTTGAGCAGGATGGGTCAGGGTGAAACAAAATAAGGCTAAACAGCTTTTGGAATCAAAAACTGTTAAAATTTTGTTAGCATCTAGGAGGAGAAGGAGATGACAGGCTAGAAGGACAGCCAGAGGGAAATGGCACAGGGTCTAGAAAGAGCTCTGAGAGAGCCCAAAGCACAGTGATATGGCACAAGGCTGGAGCGCATGGAAGACGGAGCAGGAGGAAAAGCCTGCTGATAAGTAGAGGCTATCAAAATTAGGAACACTGATGTTTGCTTGACAGTGAATTTATTTTCTACTCTGTGCTGTAATTACCACCCTTTAGCCACAAAACCTTAAGTAAAATCTCTTACATGAGCCTGTGTACAAAAAATTTGCAGGAGATGAAGACAAGTCTTTAGCACCATTCCAGGACATCTTAAGAAAGGAGAGAGGTGGGCACTGCATGAATTTTGGTGACAGTGGTAGCAAGGAATGACAAGATGAATGGGAGCCCCTGCCCTTGGAAATTCACAAGGACATTGGGAGAGGACAGACTTCCTGCAGTAGGTGCAATGGGGACATCCTAATCCATTCTACTTGGTGTTGGTGAGAGTCTCTCTGATAGAATTTGTGTATGTGTGAGTAACAGAAGGTTTATTAAATAATTGAAAGGCTAATAAAGGATGTTCTAGAGATGGAGATTAATTTAAAAAACACAAATTTCTCTTTTCAATATTTCCTTCTTTCTTCTAAGCGAAGTGTGTAAGTATTTTGAATTTAAATAATTGTTTTTAAGTCAAATCAATTTTGGAACAGAGAGAGCTAGAGGTTTATAGACTCCCTCGATGGTCAGCGGTTGCTGATTAATGATGCTGGAGCCTGTAATTATACTGCTGTCAGGAGACTGAGTGTCCTCAATAAATCCAGGTTCATCTGCCTTTCCAAGACACTGGGAGAGGAGTATCTTGATTTATCCCCCAATTGGCACATATTCTCTTTACTGTACCTTAGAGAGCGCCCAACTACTTAATGGTTTGAGAGGTCAATTTTCATCTTGCTTGTATTGAGCAACCTAGAATTTAAATGTCCTTGCCCATGACTTAAATTGGACCTTTCTTCTTATTGCCTTTTTGGTTCATTCTTCTCTCCCTAACTAACCTCATTCATTTGAAAAACTGGGTGTGGCAAATTGCAAAAACAGTGGTAAGTCTCCACTCTTCTCTGAACCCATGCCCTTTAAAATGTGACTTTGCCACTCTTCTCATTAAGGGATGGAATAATAGAATCTATTTTGCTATCCTTTGAACCTGAGCTGACCTTGTGACTTGCTTTGGCCAACAGAATGCGGTGGAAGTGACAATGGAAGTTTTCAGTCAGATCCCCAAGAGTCTTTTCACTCTTTCACTCAAGGACCCTGCCAGATGCCATGCGCAGAGGCCCAGACTCAGCTACTACTTGATGAG
>NW_011495014.1:10508474-10511682 GCF_000754665.1 Bison bison bison
TGATGAGGGACATGGCCACCACCCTCCCCTACTCTCCCCAACCCTCCCCCATCCTCAGATCAAAGCTTACATGACCTGCAGCTGAGCCCAGCCCAAAGCAGAAGAACCACACAGCTAAGCCTGGCTTAAACAGACTAACTGCTGAATCATGAGCTAAATAATGACTGTTTTAATTTTGGTTCACTATGTAGCATTATTATGGAAATAGATAACAAATACCCTGGGTTCCTATTATATACTACCACTGTTCTAGAGTCTGGAGCCCCAGAGAGTGAGAGTTACAGAGATGGCATAGCTAAGACATTACTGTTACCCTAAGGAGCTCACAGTCTAGTGAGGCAGACAGGCTGACAAACATATTATGTAATTGTAACCAGGAGTGACAAGTAGATTAATTTTATTGAACATCATCTATATGCCAGGCAAAATACGAAGCATTTTATTGACATTCTCATCTCACTTAGTCTTTACTGCAAGCCTATGAGGCTGACACTATTATTAGCCCATTTTAGAGAATAGAATACTGAGGCCTATGGAAATTAAGTCCTGACTCCAAAGCCCATGCTTTTCCTGCCAGCTCCTGATGTCCCCCTATGACCTGTATACATCTGAAAGATTCAGAGGAAGGGACAGCTGACCCTCAGGGGTTGGGGGGAAAGCCTCAGTGGATCCCGGCTGACGGCACACACTGGGAACCTGAAGTCACAGGCCACTGAATCAGTCCAGGGGTGAGTTGTGGTGAGAATGAACCAGAGGAGCTGGATAATGTGCATGCGGGCTGGGGACCTGCTGGGGAGCAGGTAATAAACATCTTCAACTCAATTTTGGGTGGAGGCTGAAGAAGGCAGGACATGACCCACGGGAAGAAGGGGTAAATGGGGACAGGGCGGGTGTTGTTCTCTGTGTCGAGAAGCTTTTCTGCTTTTCTCTGGGGCAGAGTATTCAATGCCAGATGATGCCCAATTGGGAATTTCTGCCCGGAATGGAGTTCTGAAAAAATATCACTATTAATAGGAAATTCAGTTTTTCTTCTGCTGCTTTCTTGGCAATGCCATTTTCAGATTTTTAAATAGATTGTCCAGCTTTCTTTTGAGGACTCGTTTGCCTGAAGGGATTGGTACTGTAACATTGCGGTATGGGATGTGCCTGTCCTGGCAGCTCCTTACTTACTTACTGCTCTATCTAGAATTTCCTTGTTTCTAAAATGTCCACAGACACAGAGTAGGTCCTGACAGCTGCCTGGGCTGACTTTAGACTGTGAGCTCCTTGCAGGTAGCACCCAGGTCCACTCTATCTATTGTTCCCTTATTATAGGCAGAAGTCTGCTGTGGGGAAAACAGCTAACAGGTATGGAACACTAGGTATCAAGCATTGTTGTGTTTATATGTGTCAATTCAGAGTAACATACACACTCCCATTTCCGAATTTTACAGATTAGGACAAGAACAGGAGAGGAAAACTATGTTTGAGTTCCCAGAGCTGGCAAGAAGCAGGGAATGGATTTGAGCAAAGCCATGTGGTTCTGATGGAGAAGGAAATGGCAACCCACTCCAGTACTCTTGCCTGGAAAATCCCATGGATGGAGGAGCCTGGTAGGCTACAGTCCATGGGGTCGTGAAGAGTTGGACATGACTGAAGTGACTTAGCAGCAGCAGCAGCAGCATGTGGTTCTGAAACCCACAGTTTTAAATTCTGCTTTCAATGTATAGAAATGAAACTGCAGGGGCAACAACCTGGGGGAAGTGAGGCTGGGGAGGTGGGTGGGCTCCTTCACTTTTTCCATTATAAAGTTTGGTTGAGGTGAATATGTAATAAAAATGCAAATCTAGGGAAAGAAAAGAAAAAGGGCCCTGTTGTCTTTTTTTTTTTAAATCATGAAATGTTAGTGCTTAAAGTGACCTTAGAGATGATCTAGCCCAAGGAGGAAACTGTCCTGAAGGTTAAACAATCATCCCAGGCCGCTCAGCGAGGTGGTGAGGACAGAATCTGGAGAACCCTCCGTCCTGACTGTCCTTGTCACTTCCTCTCAGCTCCTCCCACAGGACAGTATTTGTGCTCCACCTGAGGGTGGAGGCGAGGTCTGAGGTTGAGTTCCTGCTCCTTCACCTGACTTTCTACATTCTTCACTTACTGCAACATCCTTAAGGTCCATTCAAGTGTGGTCAGTGACAGGATTTCCTTCTTTCTCGTGACTGAATAATATTCCAGTGAATGCATATCCCATATCTTCTTTATCCATTTATTCACTGATGAATCTTCAGGTTGTTTCCTATCTTGGCTATTGTGAATAATGCTGCAAAAAATATGGGATGGCAGTGACCTCTTTGATATCCTGTTTTCATTTCCTTCAGATTATAACCAAAAGTGGCATTGCTGGATCACCTGGTAGTTCTATTTTTAACTTTTGGAGGAATCTCCATACTGTTTTCCATAGTGGTGGCACCAGTTTACATTACCATCAACAGTGCGCAAATGTTCCCTTTTCTCTACATCTTTGACAACAATTGCTACCTCATCTTTCTGATGATAGCCATTCTAACAGGTGTACATCAGGCAGGGAAAGACAAATACTCTATGATATTACTTACATGTGGAATCTAAAAGGCCAAACTCATAAAAACAGAAAGTAAAATGGTGGCTCCCAAGGGTGGCAGGTAGGGAAATAGAGATGTTGTTTAAGTGTACAAACTTGCAACTAGTAGGTTAAGTCCTAGAGATATAATGTACAGTTTAGTGAATGTAGACAACAAAAAATATTGTATTATAAATCAAACTTGCTCTAGATTTTAATTATTCCCAACACAATAAAGAAATGATAATTATGTGATGTGATAGCTACCATGGCAACCAACCATATCACAATGTATAAACGTATCAAATCAACATGCTGTACACCATACATGCACACAATGCTACATGTCAAATCTGTTTCAATAAAAGATAACTAAACAAAGTATTCTTTGGCAATGCCAGAGAATGCTCAAACTACCACACAATTGCACTCATCTCACATGCTAGTAAATTAATGCTCAAAATTCTCCAAGCCAGGCTTCAGCATACGTGAACCGTGAACTTCCTGATGTTCAAGCTGGTTTTAGAAAAGGCAGAGGAACCAGAGATCAAATTGCCAACATCTGCTGGATCATGGAAAAAGCAAGAGAGTTCCAGAAAAACATCTATTTCTGCTTTATTGACTACACCAAAGCCT
>NW_011495014.1:10511782-10521952 GCF_000754665.1 Bison bison bison
ACTTATATGCAGAGTACATCATGAGAAACGCTGGACTGGAAGAAACACAAGCTGGAATCAAGATTGCTGGGAGAAATATCAATAACCTCAGATATGCAGATGACACCACCCTTATGGCAGAAAGTGAAGAGGACCTAAAAAGCATCTTGATGAAAGTGAAAGTGGAGAGTGAAAAATTTGGCTCAAAGCTCAACATTCAGAAAACGAAGATCATGGTATCTGGTCCCATCACTTCATGGGAAATAGACGGAGAAACAGTGGAAACAGTGTCAGACTTTATTTTTGGCGGCTCCAAAATCACTGCAGATGGTGACTGCAGCCATGAAATTAAAAGATGCTTACTCTTTGGAAGGAAAGTTATGACCAACCTAGATAGCATATTCAAAAGCAGAGACATTACTTTGCCAACAAAGGTCCGTCTAGTCAAGGCTATGGTTTTTTCTGTGGTCATGTATGGATGTGAGAGTTGGACTGTGAAGAAAGCTGAGCACCAAAGAGTTGATGCTTTTGAACTGTGGTGTTGGAGAAGACCCTTGAGAGTCCCTTGGACTGCAAGGAGATCCAACCAGTCCATTCTGAAGGAGATCAGCCCTGGGATTTCTTTGGAAGGAATGATGCTAAAGCTGAAACTCTAGTACTTTGGCCACCTCATGAGAAGAGTTGACTCATTGGAAAAGACTCTGATGCTGGGAGGGATTGGGGGCAGGAGGAGAAGGGGACGACAGAGGATGAGATGGCTGGATGGCATCACTGACTCGATAGACGTGAGTCTGAGTGAACTCCGGGAGTTGGTGATGGACAGGGAGGCCTGGCGTGCTGCGATTCATGGGGTCGCAAAGAGTAGGACACGACTGAGCGACTGATCTGAACTGAACTGAGACAAAGTATATCGCTCCTTTCCTCTCACTATCACTAGGTCTGCCTCAAGTGCAGAGGGCTCTTATGCTGGTACCAGGCTGATTACAGTCGTTTTCTGGGGTCCCTCCTGGGCCCACCATTTGGATGTGCTCCATGTTTTCTTTCTTAATTAATTAATTTTGGCTATGCTCGGTCTTCATTGCCGAGAGGGCTTTTCTCTAGCTTCGGGGAGCAGGGGTTACACTGTAGCTGTGGTGCATGGGCTTCTCATTGCTGGGGCTTCTCTTATTGCAGGGCCCAGGCTCTAGGGTACATGGGTTTCAGTAGGTGTGGCACACAGGCTCTAGAGCACAGGCTCAGCAGTTGTGGCGCATGGGCCTAGTTGTTCTGAGGCATGTGGGATCTTCTTGGATCAAGGATCAAACCTGTGTCTCCTGCACTAGGAAGTGGATTATTTTCTTTTCTTTCTTTTTACCATGAAGCCTCCAAGGAAACCCACTCCACATTTTCTGACCTCCCTCCCAATCAAATCTGTCTTATGTCCATGTCTGATTCCTTGAACCTACCTGATCGAACTGGAGAAACTAATTCAGGCTAACAAGTGAATGTCTGAGACTATTTTCCCCTTACAGATTATAGCTAGATTTTAACATCAGTCATTAGTGACTTACAAGCCTCCTGTAACCATTGCAGCAGCTCGGCTTGGCCAGTGGGGAAAGTCTTTAAGAAATTTAATGCCTCAGTTAACGTTCTTAGTAGCAAGAAGAATTGCTAAGTAGGAAGGAAGAACTAACTGTAGGCACCACTAAATTCCACTTTCTGGTGAGGCCAGTCAGACAAGCGATGTCAACTACAAAAATCCCTTGTTCTCTCTCATCTCTTCCCCACTAAAGAAGTGCCCTCCTCTCTGACCATTTTGAGGAAAGGGGGCTATGACGTCATCAGAAAGGAAGATAAACATCAAGGTCTTCAGACAGGGGCTCTTTGCTGGGCCAAATGTTTAGTTTTTAGAGCATCATCCAGTGTCTCATTATATTCCAGTGTTTTGCCCTCATGCAGAACCTCCTTAAAATAAGAGAGTGGCCATTTCCTCCTCCTGAGTCCCTGAAGGCAATGTGGCAGACAAGTCACTATTGTGTGGTTCTGGGAGCAGGAGGCATGCCACTTGGATGTTATGTTTATTGGTAACATCTCTTCTCAGTAAATCTGCTTTCTAAAGTCCCGGCCACTTCCTCTCTTGAGCTGCACAGTGGGCTTTGGTGGCTGAAGAGGAAGTGAAGGTCAGGGAGCAATTTTGATCCTCATACTGTATTTAGGATTCTAGCTTCCCCTCACCTCCCCAGAGGTTTGGTTCTGGAAAATAGCTCTTGTTTTCCATAGAACAAAGGTTTCTGGAAAGCAGGAAGGCCATCCTGGCAGAGCCCTGAGTGGAGCAGGGAGGGATGTTTTAGAATCCCGTGGGGGTGCTTCTGCTGAGGAGGCCCAAGGAGATGCAGCTAGGATTCAGGACACAGGATTCTGGTGGACAGGCCCACCACACTGTACCCACATTTGGCAGGACAGGGCCCCAGTCGGGAATTGCAGGGACTCAGCAATTACTAGCAGCCTCTGCAGCTCAAAGGCTACAGATCCACTTCTGGATCATCTAGGAACACACATATTTTTGGAGCCTCTCTTCATCATTTTCAAAAGGAAAATAGTAATACTTTCCCCTCGTACCTTGTAGAGGTAATGTACAGATAACAAATCAGTAAACTAAAAGAGAGTAAAAGCACAGGTTACGAGAGTTAGAAAATGCAAAAGATTACTATGTTCCCTCCAGCCCTGCACTGTGCATGTTCCATCAAGACAGAGTGTCCACCTTCTGGAGGCCTGGGAGGACAGCTCACATAGGGAGATGCCAGTGCTTTCCCTTGTAGAGCCTGGTTCCTGAGATAACTCCCTGGCTTATGTGCGTGGCTCAATATTTCCAAAGCGGACACTATTACAGGATATGATCAGATATTCTGGGAAAACACATTTCATGTTCACATTTATTTAGTGAACACTGGATCAAAAAATTAAGCACTTCTTTACTAGAGATATTCTCAGAGCCTTTAAAATGCTAATTGCATTAAGAATCTCAAAGGGAGGGACATAACATGCAGACTTTCCCAGATATTTCTGATTTCAGAGAAATACCTTTCTCATGGCACAACTCTCAAACAGAGTGGTAAATGCCAATGTTCACTCTTATGCCTTTGGCTATACAAAATATCTATAGTTTTTATCGATTTTTAGACTAAATAAGATTATGCTGTTCTAGATACCAGATTCACACACAAAAAAGAAAGAAATCTTCTGCTAAACGCTATTCTCTCAGACTTTTGTTTTTGGGTAGGTGGAGTAGACATAATTTTCCCAATTCTTCCTGCTAATCACACTGGAAACCACCAATGGACATTACATATGAAACAAACATAGAAGATTTTGAAAGGTGGAGAAGAGAAGGCAGCAGCCTGACCAGGAAAGTTGACCCCAGGAATGACAGAGTGATTTTTTTTTTTTTTTGCCTCATCTATCATGATGTGAAGCTAAAGAAGCTGGAAATGGAGAAAAGGGAACCCTTGTACACTGTTGGTGGGAAGGTAAATTCGTACAGCCACTACAGAAAAGAGTATGGAGGTTTCTCAAAAAACTAAAAATTGAACTACCATATGATCAGCAATTCTACTCTCTAATAAAACAGAAGCACTAGTCTGAAAAGATACATTCATCCCCAATGTTCATTATTTACAATTGCCAAGATATGGAAGCAATTTAAGTGTCCATCAATAGATGAATGGATAAAGAAGATGTGGTATAAACATACAATGTAATACTATTTAGACCCAAAAAAGAATAAAATTTTGCCATTTGCAATAACATGGATGGACTTGGAGAGTAAGTATTATGCTAAATGAAATGAGTCAGAGAAAGACAAATACTGTATCATATCACTTATATGTGGAATCTAAAAAATACAATAAACTAGTGAATATGACAAAAAAGAAACAGATTCACAGATATAGAGGACAAACCAGTGGTTAGCCTGTGGGGAGAGGGAAGGGAGGACATGGGTAGGGGATTTAGAGGCACTACTACTACACATAAAATAAGGTATAAGGATATACTGCACAATGTGAGGAATCTAGCCAACATTGTATAATGACTGCAAATGAAGTACAAGCTTTAAAAATTGTGAATCACTATATTACACACTTACATAATATTATATATCAACTATGTTTCAATTAAAAAATAATTTTTAAAAAAGAAGCTGGAAATGGCAATAAGCACAGACAAAATAAATTTCCCACACAACCCTGTTCTCTCTCATCAAAAGACCAGGAAAGAGGCCTTCTAACCAGAGGGAAAACTTTTAGGGAATAACAACTTCATTGAGCCAGACACTGCAGGAAATACTGAGGCCCCTGCATCCCCTTTACTAGCACAGGCCAACAGGGAGCCTGCACTTGTGTCCCTGCTGGCTGGTAACGATGTGCTCCCTGCCTTACAGTGTTAGTGGACACCACACAGGGGGCCTGAACTTTCACCCTGACCCAAGAACAATGGCTTACTGTCTCCTCCTAGATCCCTGCCTGTGTGGTATCCCAGGAGACCTAACGGAGTCAGGATGTTCAGCATTGCCCAGCGGTAACAAGGACATCTCCACAGTGGTGTCAGTAGAGACCCCAGTGGGACCCAGAATTCCCACCCAGCAGTAACAAGGAGCTCTCTCACCCCTGTGTGTCAGAGGAAGCTGAGCAAGGAACTTCGAATTCTACCTCCACGTGGCAATAATGAGACGGTACAACTTCCCTTCCCGTGCTTGAGCTATGTCAAAGAAAGGCAGCTAAAACAGAAAATAAAGTGAACATGTCCATATTTCAATTGGAAGTCACTCCTAACAGCAAAAACCAAGAACATCTCAAATAGAACGCAAAGACAGTTGGTAGATGCCAACACTGAAATGACAGAAATGTAATTAATGTGATTTTACTGTAGTCATGGTAAAAATTCAATGAGCCATTATGAACATACTTGAAACAAATGAAAAAATAGAAATCCTCAGCAAAGAAACAGGAAAACAGCAGCAACACTATAGACCATATAAAGAAGAACTGAATGGAATTTGAGAAATGGAAAACATAATAACCAAAATAAAACACCTCAGTGGATGGGGTCAATAGCAGAACAGAGAGGACAAAAGAAATGATCAGTGAGTTAGAAGAATTTAACAATAGAGATTAGCCAAACTGAGTAACAGAGAGGAAACAGACTGAAACAGAGAGCTACAGGTACCTGTGGGACTATAACAAAAGATTTAACATTTGTATCTTTGGAGGTCCAGAAAGAAAGAGAAAGAGGGAAGGAATGAAAAAGTATTTGAAAAAATAATTATTGATAACTTCCAATATTTAGAAAGAGATATAACTCTACAGATTCTAAAAGCTGAGTAAGATCCAGATAGAATAAACTCAAATCTACATCAAGATGCATAATAATTAAATTTCTAAAAACTAAAGACATGAAACAAATCTTCAAAGCAACCAGAAAAAAACACCACCATACTTACAGGGAAAACTAATTTGAATTACAGTAAATATCCTCAGCAGAAACCATGGAGACAGAAGGAATCACCATATTGATTTTAAAGTGCTAAAAGAAAAGAAGGAGATCAGTCCTGGGTGTTCATTGGAAGGACTGATGTTGAAGCTGAAACTCCAACACTTTGGCCACCTGATGAGAAGAGCTGACTTATATGAAAAGACCCTGATGCTGGGAAAGATTGAGGGCAGGATGAGAAAGGGGATGACAGAGGATGAGATGGTTGGATGACATCACCGACTCAATGGACATGGGTTTGGGTGAACTCTGGGAGTTGGTGATGGACAGGGAGGCCTGGCGTGCTGCAATTCATGGGGTCATAAAGAGTTGGACACGACTAAGCGACTGAATGGAACTGAAAAGAAAAGAATGGTCAGTTTCCTAAAGGCAGTGATATTATTCTTCAGAAATTAAGAAAAGTCATAATATTCTGAGATGAACAAAAACTAACAGAATTTGTTATAAGTAAGCAAAAAATAGCTAAAGGAAATGAAGAAAGAAGGAACCTTAGACTATCAGAAAGGAAGAAAGAACATGGTAAGTAAAAACATGGGTAATTACAGATTACTTCTCCTCTTAAATTTTCTAAATTGTGTTTGATGGTTGGAGCACAAATTACAGCACTGACTAATGTGGTTCTAAACGCATGTAGGAAAATATTTAAGGCAGTTATAAACAGGAGGGTGAAGAGATATAAAGGGAGGTAAGTTTCCCGTATTTCACTCAAACTGGCAAAATGGTATCAGTAAATGGCACTAATTATGTATACGTAGTATAATGCCTAGAGCAATTGCCAAAAAGCGATACAAAGAGATACACTAAAGAATTATAATGGAATTCAAGTAACCCAATGGGAGGCAGGAAAAAGAAATTAAAGACAGAGAGAACAACTATAAAACAAAAATTAAACGGCAAGCTTAAGCCTTAACATCACTGTGTGTGTGTGCTTAGTTGCTCGGTTGTGTCCGACTCTTTGTGACCCCATGGACTGTAGCCCACCAGGCACCTCTGTCCATGGGATTCTCCAGGCAAGAATACGGGAGTGGGTTGCCATTTCCTTCCAGGGGATCTTCCCAACCCAGGGATCGAACCCAGGTCTCCTGCATTGCAGGCAAATTCTTCACTAACTTAGCTAGGAGGGAAGCCCTTAACATTAGTATAATTACTCTTTCTGCAAATGACCTAAAGATGCCAAATAGAAGAGACTGGCAAAGTGAATAAAAAAACATGACCAACCTATATACTGTCTATAAGAAACTCACTTCAAGTATAATGATATAGGCAAGTCAAAAGTAAAAGGATAAAACCACTTCACATACATTAGTATGGTATATCGTGTGTGAGCTCAGTCATGTCTGACTCTTTATGACCCCATGAACTGTAGCCCACCTGGCTCCTCTGTCCGTGGGATTTTCCAGGCAAGAATATTGGAGTGGGTTGCCATTTCGTTTTCCATTCATTAGCAAAGCTATTATTTTAAAAAATAAAGCAGAAAATAATAAGCCTTGGTAAGGATACAGAAAAAGCAGAACTCTTGTGCATTGCTGATAGGAATGTAAAATAGTGCAGCGACATGGAAAAAAGTATGGTGGGTCCTCAAAAAACCTAACATAGAATGACTATATGATCCACTTCTGGGTATTTACCTAAAGGAAACAGAGGTGGAGATTTGAACAGATATTTGTACATCCATGTTTATAGCAGCGTTATTCACAATAGTGAAAAGGCAGAGACAACCCAAGTGTTCATCAGTGGATGAACGGGTAAACAAAACGTGGTGTACACAGACAATATAATATTATTTAACCTTAAAAATAAGGAAATTCTGTCACTTGTCAAGATACGGGTAAACTGTGAAGACATTATGTTAAATGAAACAAGCCAGTCATAAAAAAAGAGTGTACAGTATGAATCCACTTAGATGAGGTACTTATAGTAGTCAAATTCATAGAGGCAGAAAGTAGAATGGTGGTTTCCAGGGGCTGATGGGGAGAGAAAAACGGGCAGCTATGGTTTAATGGGTATGGAGTTTCAATTTTAGAATATGAGAAAGGTCTGGATATGGGTAGTGGTAATGGTTGTACAATGATGCAAATGGTCTTAACGCCACTGAAGTATACATTTAAAAACAGTTTAAAAAAAACAGTTTTAGAAAAAGTAAAAGGATAGGAAAGGATATATCATGCAAACATTAATCAAAGGAAAGCAGGAGTGCCTATGTTAGTATTAGATAAAGTAGATGTCAGAGTGAAGGAAAATATCAAAGGCAGAAAGAGACATTCTATAATGATAAAAAGAGTCAATTCACCAAGAAAACAATTTAGCAATACTCAAGGTGTATCCACCAAAGGAGAGTTGCAAAATCCATGAAGTAAAATGAAACAGAATAGGAAGGACAAACAGACAAACCCAGGATTATAGTTGGAGACCTTAACTCCCCTCTCTCTACACTTGAGATAAACAACATTCCTTCCATATCTGACTCTGGTTTCAATACTTGCTGTCTCTTTAAACTTGCCTTGCAGTATATCCTGTGAATTTTTGTTGAAAGCCAGATGTTCTCGGTAAAAAGAACTGAGGTTCATGGCCTTTAGTGTTGTAGTAGTAAACTATACAGGGAGAGGAGGTATTCTATAACCCTATGACTAGATCTCAGACTTCTGAGCTTGTGCTCCTTGCTCCTGCCCTTAGGTGGGGCAGGAAGTTGAGGAGGGTGGAGATGAGTACTGCCCTGCCCCCAGGCTCAGTTCAGTTCAGTCGCTCAGTCTTGTCCAACTCTTTGCGACCCCATGAATTGCAGCATGCCAGGCCTCCCCGTCCATCACCAGCTTCCAGGGTTTCCTCAAACTCATGTCCATCGAGTTGGTGATGCCATCCAGCCATCTCATTCTCTGTCGTCCCATTCTCCTCCTGACCCCAATCCCTCCCAGCATCAGAGTCTTTTCCAATGAGTCAACTCTTTGCATGAGGTGGCCAAAGGATTGGAGTTATAGCTTTAGCATCAGTCCTTCCAATGAACACCCAGGATTGATCTCCTTTAGAATGGACTGGTTGGATCTCCTTGCAGTCCAAGGGACTCTCAAGAGTCTTCTCCAACACCATAGTTCAAAAGCATCAATTCTTCAGCGCTCAGCTTTCTTCACAGTCCAACTCTCACATCCATACATGACCACAGGAAAGATTATAGCCTTGACTAGACGGACCTTTGTTGGCAAAGTAATGTCTTTGCTTTTGAATATGCTATCTAGGTTGGTCATAACTTTCCTTCCAAGGAGTAAGCGTCTTTTAATTTCATGGCTGCAGTCACCATCTGCAGTGATTTTGGAACCCAAAAAATAAAGTCTGACACTGTTTCCACTGTTTCCCCATCTATTTCCCATGAAGTGATGGGACCAGATGCCATGATCTTTGTTTTCTGAATGTTGAGCTTTAAGCCAACTTTTCACTCTCCCCTTTCACTTTCATCAAGAGGCTTTTGAGTTCCTCTTCACTTTCTGCCATAAGGGTGGTGTCATCTGCATATCTGAGGTTATTGATATTTCTCCCAGAAATCTTGATTCCAGCTTGTGCTTCTTCCAGCCCAGTGTTTCTCATGATGTACTCTGCATATAAGTTAAATAAGCAGGGTGACAATATACAGCCTTGACGTACTCCTTTTCCTATTTGGAACCAGTCTGTTGCATATAGGTTTCTCAAGAGGCAGGTCAGGTGGTCTGGTGTTTCCATCTTTTTCAGAATTTTCCACAGTTTATTGTGTTCTTTGGAAGGAATGATGCTGAAGCTGAAACTCCAGTACCTGTCGGTCACCTCATGCGAAGAGCTGACTCATTGGAAAAGACTCTGATGCTGGGAGGGATTGGGGGCAGGAGGAGAAGGGGACAACTGAGGATGAGATGGCTGGATGGCATCACTGACTCAATGGATGTGAGTTTGAGTGAACTCTGGGAGTTGGTGATGGACAGGGAGGCCTGGCGTGCTGCAAATCATGGGGTCGCAAACAGTTGACACAACTGAGCGACTGAACTGAACTGAACACAGTCAAAGGGTTTGGCATAGTCAACAAAGCAGAAATAGATGTTTTTCTGGAACTCTCTTGTCATTTCAATGATCCAGTGGATGTTGGCAATTTGATCTCAGGTTCTTCTGCCTTTTCTAAAACCAGCTTGAACATCTGGAAGTTCATGGTTCATGTATTGCTGAAGCCTGGCTTGGAGAATTTTGAGCATTAATTTACCAGCATGTGAGATGAGTGCAATTGTGTGGTCGTTTGAGCCTTCTTTGGCATTGCTTTTCTTTGGGATTGGAATGAAAACTGACCTTTTCCAGTCCTGTGGCCACTGCTGAGTTTTCCAAATTTGCTGGCATACTGAGTGCAGCACTTTCACAGCATCATCGTTCAGGATTTGAATTCCATCACCTCCACTAGCTTTGTTCATAGTGATGCTTTCTAAGGCCCACTTGACTTTGCATTCCAGGATGTCTGGCTCTAGGTGAGTGATCACACCATCGTGATTATCTTGGTCATGAAGCTCTTTTTTGTACAGTTCTTCTGTGTATTTTTGCCACCTCTTCTTAATATCTTCTGCTTCTGTTAGGTCCATATCATTTCTGTCCTTTATGGAGCCCATCTTTGCATGAAATGTTCCCTTGGTATCTCTGATTTTCTTGAAGAGATCCCTAGGC
>NW_011495014.1:10522052-10529243 GCF_000754665.1 Bison bison bison
GGAACTCTGCATTCAGATGCTTATATTTTTCCTTTTCTCCTTTGCTTTTCACTTCTCTTCCTTTCACAGCTATTTGTAAGACCTCCTCAGACAGCCATTTTGCTTTTTTGCATTTCTTTTTCTTGGCGATGGTCTTGATCCCTGTTTCCTGTACAATGTCACAAACCTCCGTCCATAGTTCATCAGGCACTCTGTCTATAAGATCTAGTCCTTTAAATCTATTTCTCACTTCCACTGTATAATCATAAAGGATTTGATTAGGCTCTGTTAGGCTCTTTTAAAACCTCAATAGGTCAGATTCTGGTAAGATAGTTTCTCTGGAGGGCAGGTCTTGTTAAGAACAGAATGGTCTATTGTTATTTTAGAATGATTATCTTCCTCCTCCTGGTCCTGGAAGTAGGAGGGGATTTCTCTCTCATCTTCTCTGTGAGAGCCTAGTAGGGCTCTGGAGTTTTGCCCTCCTCCCACCCAAGACTGAGGGCCCCATGGAGTTTTCAACTCTCAGAGTTGAGACTGATGAATGATTGAACTTCCACCAATTTGTTAATTACAGTTTAGGTTTCCCTACCCGAGCACTTGTTCCCACAGAGGTTTCTGCTCTGGGAAACTGTGATTCTCTGTGTCTGCCTCTTTGTTTCTCCGCCTCTTGGGGCAGTGGCTTTTCTCTGTGACCTCAGTTCTCTGGTGCATCTGAGAGCTGTTGATTTTCAGCATTTGACTTGTTATGATGGAGTGATGACTTTAAAACTCCTTACATGTTTGACCAAAACCTGAAAGTCTAAGTGTTGTTTAAAATAAATTAACATAAAGTTGTTTCTTCAGGTCTCTACAAGTTACATGCTAAATAAGGTACCTTTATTTTCATTTTGGACAAACTGTTCTAAGAGGATATGAGCAGAAAATTCCAGGGCTTATACTTGGAAAACAGAAGACCACCCCGTGCAAGGTCTCTCATTGTCAAGAATATTTGCTGTGAGCTTAAAAGAAAAAAATCCACACAAAGGAGTCAAATGAACTCTGGTTGGGCCTTCTTGGGGCAAAACACCCCCAGGGAGGTTTTGATTCAATTAATCCTTCCTGACATGCTGTTACCCTTTTCAACAGGGCTTTAATTTAGTTTTCTCAAGAACACAAACTTCCAGAAAATTTACTTTGCCGGAAGAAGGTGTAGGTAACCCTTCCAGATAAGCTGTGCTCCAAGGAAGATAGCGTAGAGTCTGGGAGCAAGAGATGCAGATCCTGACTGGACTGGCTCAACTAGCTGTGCTGTTTAACTTTTCACTCTACTGTTGGACAAAGCTGACACAAGCTCGCCCAGATTCAAGGCAAGGGGACTACTACAGACTGAATGTTTGTGTCACCCTGGATTCATATGCTGAAACCTAATCCCCAATATATTGGTATGTGTGAAGGAGGAAACAGAACAGGCTTTGTCTGGAAAGCAGGACTCCATCTTGGGCTGGATTGCGGACTTTGAGCTATAGGCCCAGTATTATGGAAACAACATACCAACTGGAAAACCAGGCCCCTGAAGGAAGAGCCCCAGGGCTCTCCCACTGCCTAAAAGAATACCCTAATTATCTGTGTAACTGAATAGAATCATACATTCTATTATGCTTATTGGGGTATGACCACAAGCCTATTGATAATTGTCCACTGTTAACTACCTAGGCTTAAGGCAAATGATCCCGGGTTAACTTTGATTGTATCTTTTTTTTTCCTTTGTTCAGACTAGTTTCAGGGAATTTGGGGAGGTGGGTTTGGGCACATACGCTTAGGGTATATAAGGTTTTCACAAAAAAACTGGTTGGGGTCCTTGGCTAAAGGAGACTCTTCCTTGGGTCTGCCGGTGTAATAAACTGCACTCCAGTATCTGCACTGTCCTTCTGAGTGAGTTTGTTTCCTGGAACGTGTGGCTACAACATGTGGAGATGGGGTCTTTGGGAGGTGATTACATTATGAGGGCAGAGCTCATTAGTGCCCTTGTAAGAGAGACCCCAGAGAACTCCCCTGCCTCTTCTGCCATGTGAGGACTCAGCAGAAAGATGGCCATCCATGAACCAGCAGGTGGGTGTTCATCAGTCACTGAATCTGCTGGTGCCTTGATCCTGTACTTCTCTACTAGAACTGTCAGAAATATATTTCTTTTGTTTATAGTAGCCTGAATAGACTAAGACAGGGATCTTTCAATGGGAGGAATGCCAAAGAATTTGTGGCCATGCTTTAAAATTGCCACCAAAGTCACAGACTCCATACACTTCCTGTGGAGTTCAATTTTCTGTGCTATTTTCTGTTCATTTTTCTGTAAGGGAAAAAAGCAAAGCTTGGAGCAGGGGGAACACACAGAGAGGATGGACCTACCTTTTTAAAATTGACAGTAAATGGCTGGGTGTTGCCAGATTATCCTACTTTATTTTCACTTCTCTGCAGCTTGAATATTTAGGAGGTAGGGATGGGTACCCACGGCTTTTTGTTTTCTAAAACATCAACTGCCTACACACAGTGCTATATACAAAATAAATAAATAATAACCTATTTTTTAGCACAAGGAATTTTACTCAATATTTTGTAATGACCTACATGGAAACAGAATCTAAAAAACACTGGATAGGGACTTATCTGGTGGTCCAGAGACTAAGACTCCACTCCCAAAGCAGGGGGCCTAGGTTTGATCCCTGGTCAAGGAACTAGATCTTACATGCCATGCATAGGAGATTGGAGGCTGCAACTAAAGACCACACGTGCCACAACGAAAAATCCCACATGTCACAGTTAAGACCTGGCACAGCTAAATGAATAAATAATAAAATCAGTGGATATGTGTATAACTGATTCACTTTGCTATACAGCAGGAACTAACACAACACTGTAAGTCAACTGGACTTCAATAAAAATTAATTTAAAAAAATTTCTAAAGGGAGGGAAACAGAAGAAGAGGTGACTAAAATAAAGCCTCAAATTTGAAATTTGCGGGGGGCGGGGGTGGAATAAAACATCAACTGCCACTACTTTCAGCTAAAAAGTCATTCCTTTCTAAAATATACTGATTTGAATAGTATTCTGCTCCCCATCTCAAATTATTATCTCAGAATGTGATTTTCTTTGTAAACAGAGTTTTAGCAGATATAATTAATTAAGATCTGGAGATAAAATCACCCTGGATTTAGGGTTTGCCTACATCCAGTGACTGGAGTTCTACAAGAGGATAAGCCATAAAGAGACATGCCAGGAAGAAAGCGATATGGAGATGCAAAGAGAGATTAAGTTTTGCTGCCACAAGACAAGAAACACCCGGGATCATGAGAAGCTGGAAGAGACATGAAAAGACCATCCCCTAGAGCCTTTGGAGGGTACATGGGCCTGTCAACACCTTGATTTTGGACTTCTAGCCTCTCTAACAGAGAGAATCATCTCTGTTGTTTTAAACTACCCAGTTTGTGGTTATTCTGTTAATGGCAGCCCTAGGAATTTAATACATATGGTAAATGAGGAAAACCCACTGAGGAAAGACCTTTGCCAAAGGTGAAGGGAAGAAAATGTTGTGTGCAAAATACTTATAAGAATGAATTATATTAGTATTTATTATTCATCCAAATAATACTGGCCTCCAGATAATTGCAATAATAATTCAGTCATATTTGATATCTTGCAAACTTTTAGTCATATGAAAACCATACCTTTAGGCATGCTTATGAAAGGATACTTGAGGAAAATATATGAAACATTTTATATAACAGTATTAACAGATTTATATCTTTTAAATCTCTCTCTGTATATATTTATATATCTATATGGCAAATGTTTCCCTGTGTTCTGCAAATGTTAAGGGTGGGCCTGCATTTTTGTCCTTCTAAAGAAAGCTGAGGGCTGAAGAACTGATGCTTTTGAACTGTGGTGTTGGAGAAGACTCTTGAGAATCCCTTGGACAGCAAGGAGATCCAACCAGTGCATCCTAAAGGAAATCAGTCCTGAATATTCATTGGAAGGACTGATGCTGAAGCTGAAACTACAATACTTTGGCCACCTGATGCAAAGAACTGACTTCATTAGAAAAGACCCTGATGCTGGGAAAGATCGAAGGTGGGAGGAGAAGGGGACGACAGAGGATGAGATGGTTGGATGGCATTACTGACTCAATGGACATGAATTTTAGTAAACTCTGGGAGTTGGTGATGGACAGGGAGGCCTGGTGTGTTGCAGTCCATGGGGTTGCAAAGAGTCAGACACGACAGAGCAACTGAACTGAATTGGACTGAATCATGTTAGGAGGTGAGGTACAGTATAGAATGCTGCTAAGTCGCTTCAGTCATGTCCAACTCTGTGCGACCCCAGAGACGGCAGCCCACCAGGCTTCCCTGTCCCTGGGATTATCCAGGCAAGAACACTGGAGTGGGTTGCCATTTCCTTCTCCAATGCATGAAAGTGAAAAGTGAAAGGGAAGTCGCTCAGTCGTGTCCAACTCTTCGCAACCCCACTGACTGCAGTCTACCAGGCTCCTCTGTCCATGGGATTTTCCAGGCAAGAGTACTGGAGTGGGGTGCCATTGCCTTCTCCGAGAGTACAGAATAATGGCTAGCATTTATTGAGCACTTTTTGTAGGCCAGATACTGTACTAAGTGCTTATATGCACTATCTCAGCAAATCCTACAATAACTCATTTTACAGATGGTAAAAATTGAGACTTGTGCTTTGCTAGCGGTCACCCAGTCAGTGAGTGGGTAAGCTGGGACTATGTTCTATCCACCAATCTTGAAAATCAGAACTTCTATCCTGAGCTTCCTAAACATAACTTCATGCAGAGGGAACAGGAGTCGAGCTACTGCCATGGTTCCAGGCAATATTCTCAGGGTTTCATTTCCTCTCCTTTTGGCCCAAGGCTGAAAAGTTATTAGCTGTGTCTGATTGTTCACCCGGGGACTCAAAAGAACAATGTTGACTCAACAATGCACGCGGGTGCTATTCATCTGGATCCATCTCTCGCTCAGTTTTAAGGGGCTGCCCCAAGGGAGGGGCTCCGTGTGGGCGCAGCTTGTGGTCTTTACCTTCAGATCTGCCAAAGCTGGTGTCTTTCTTTCCCTCTGTTCTCTTTTGTGTCTGGGCTTCAAATCTCCCAGGGCCAAGATAAAACATTGTTTCATCCTCCTGCCATGTGAGGAAGAATAAAAGATAGCTCTTCTCAGCTCACTTATATCATGGACCAACTCAAACCCTGCAGGAGAATAGGGCATGGATTATAGATAAAGCTTAACTCCATTCTTGCAGGAATAGGATGGCTTACAAATGAAGGCAATATCTGTGTTTGCACAACAGCTACCTTGGGGACTTTATGGTTTTAATAAAATTCTATACATCAAAACTCTTTTAAAAACCTTTGCATCACAAATATGCAAAATGACTCTTCCTCTACTGGGCTCCCAGTGAAAAATTGCGGGCAGGGGACAGGAAGGAGCATCAGCCAGCCCAGAGCACCAGGGCCCCTGAGAGGTGGGTGCCTCGGTGATGGATGTGCTCCTCTCAGAAGCAGAGAGCTGCATCCACCCTCCCACCCTGCCTAGGTATGTGCAGATGCAGAGTAAGAAGGAATGGGACTGATCATGTGACGCAGCAGTTCTCCAAGAGTGGCCCAGGGATCTTGGGGTCCTAGAGAGCCTTTCAGGGGGTCCCCAAGATCAAAATTATTACTTGCATAGTACTAATATGTCATTTTCTCTTTTCATCCTTATTTTCTCATGAGCGTTCAGTGGCATGTTATGGAGACCACATGATGTGTGATGTCAGAACAGATTGAATGTAAAGCTGGTAAAATATAGCTGTCTTCAATTAAAGCAGACATTAAAGGTACGTGTATCCCAATGTTCACTGCAGCACTATTTACAATAGTCAGGACACGCAAACAACCTAAATGGCCATCAATGGATGAATGGATAAAGAAGAAGTGATACAAACATACAAGGCTGTATTACTCAGCTATGAAAGAGAATTCAATAATGCCATTTGCAGCAACATGAATGAACTTAGAGATTGTCATACTGAATGAAGTAAGTCAGACAGAAAAAGACAAGTATCATATGATATTGGCTATATGTGGAATCTAAAAAAATGGTGCAAATGAATTTATTTGCAAAACAAAGAGAGTCACACATGTAGAAAACAAACTTGTGGTTACCAAGGGGAAAAGGGAGAGGGATAAATTGGAAGATCAGGATTGACATATACACACACTTTGACTGTGTGGATCACAATAAATTGTGGAAAATTCTGAAAGAGATGGGAATACCAGACCACCTGTCCAGTCTCTTGAGAAACCTATATGCAGGTCAGGAAGCAACAGATAGAACTGGACATGGAACAACAGACTGGTTCCAAATAGGAAAAGGAGTACGTCAAGGCTGTATATTGTCACCCTGCTTATTTAACTTCTATGTAGAATACATCATGAGAAATGATAGGCTAGAAGAAGCACAAGCTGGAATCAAGATTGCCGGGAGAAATATCAATAACCTCAGATATGCAGATGACACCACCCTTATGGCAGAAAGTGAAGAGGAACTCAAAAGCCTCTTGATGAAAGTGAAAGTGGAGAGTGAAAAAGTTGGCTTAAAGCTCAACATTCAGAAAATGAAGATCATGGCATCTGGTCCCATCAATTCATGGGAAATAGATGGGGAAACAGTGGAAATGGTGTCAGGCTTTATTTTTTTGGGTTCCAAAATCACTGCAGATGGTGACTGCAGCCATGAAATTAAAGGATGCTTACTCCTTGGAAGAAAAGTTATGACCAACCTAGATAGCGTATTGAAAAGCAGAGACATTACTTTGCCAACAAAGGTCCATCTAGTCAAGGCTATGGTTTTTCCAGTGGTCATGTATGGATGTGAGAGTTGGACTGTGAAGAAAGCTGAGCACCAAAGAGTTGATGCTTTTGAACTGTGGTGTTGGAGAAGACCCTTGAGAGTCCCTTGGACTGCAAGGAGATCCAACCAGTCCATTCTGAAGGAGATCAGCCCTGGGATTTCTTTGGAAGGAATGATGCTAAAGCTGAAACTCCAGTACTTTGGCCACCTCATGCGAAGAGTAGACTCATTGGAAAAGACTCCAATGCTGGGAGGGATTGGGGCAGGAGGAGAAGGGGATGACAGAGGATGAGATGGCTGGATGGCATCACTGACTCGATGGACATGAGTCTGAGTG
>NW_011495014.1:10529343-10529917 GCF_000754665.1 Bison bison bison
CCAGTCCCTTGAGAAACCTATATGCAGGTCAGGAAGCAACAGATAGAACTGGACATGGAACAACAGACTGGTTCCAAATAGGAAAAGGAGTACGTCAAGGCTGTATATTGTCACCCTGCTTATTTAACTTCTATGTAGAATACATCATGAGAAACACTGGGCTGGAAGAAGCACAAGCTAGAATCAAGATTGCTGGGAGAAATATCAATAACCTCAGATATGAAGAGGACGCCACCCTTATGGCAGAAAGTGAAGAGGAACTAAAAAGCCTCTTGATGAAAGTGAAAGGGGAGAGTGAAAAAGTTGGCTTAAAGCTCAACATTCAGAAAATGAAGATCATGGCATCTGGTCCCATCAATTCATGGGAAATAGATGGGGAAACAGTGGAAATGGTGTCAGGCTTTATTTTTTTGGGTTCCAAAATCACTGCAGATGGTGACTGCAGCCATGAAATTAAAGGATGCTTACTCCTTGGAAGAAAAGTTATGACCAACCTAGATAGCGTATTGAAAAGCAGAGACATTACTTTGCCAACAAAGGTCCATCTAGTCAAGGCTATGGTTTTTCCAGTGGT
>NW_011495014.1:10530017-10537909 GCF_000754665.1 Bison bison bison
CACTGACTCGATGGACATGAGTCTGAGTGAACTCCGGGAATTGGTGATGGACAGGGGAGGCCTGGCGTGCTGCGATTCATGGGGTCGCAAAGAGTTGGACACGACTGAGCGACTGAACTGAACTGAACTGAAGAACCTACTGTGTAGCAGAGGGAACTCTACTCAATACTCTGTAATGACCTATACAGGAAAAGAATCTAAAAAAGAGTGATATGTGTGTATGTGTAACTGACTCATTTTGCTGTACAGTAGAAACACAACATTGTAAATCAACTATCCTCCAATAAAAATTAACTTAAGAAAAAGCCAGATATTAAAGAGATTTGTGGGAATTCCCTGGTGGTCCCGTAGTTAGGACTTACCACTTGCATTGCAGTGGCCTGGGGTTCAACTTTGTTGGACTTACAAATTTGTCCTTGGAATGGGACTTGCTCATATGTGGGGGACTTACTGTAGTCTCATATTGCATGAGGGTGGGCGTTCCACTGAACACTGTTTCTAAAAAAGGTGCCACTCTCCAAAAAAAAATGTTCTCGGGTCAAATAAACCTGAAAAATACTGGACTTCTGAATCCAATATTTATTCCAAGTTTACTCAGAGATCTCAAAATGAGTACTGTGAATCTCCGTGAGAGAGATGCTGTGCTCCACTTTCCAGAGCATAAAACTCTTCTTCAGGGCAACTTGTGGAACTAATCTTCTAAGGAACATAGGGAACTTGTTTACTCAGCAAAAGGACGAAGTGATGAAGTGGTCTCCCAAGTGCTGAGAGCTGCTTAGTATCCCGAAACCCACTTGCTTGCTCCAGTAAGGGAGGTCAGAGCTGGCTGCGTGCTCACTCCAGATATGCAGGTGTGGGTCTGGTTGGGGGTGGTTGGGCTGGAAAGCATTCACCCCACTAAGGTGGATACAGAGGTGATTGGAAGCCCAGGGCAGGCTCTGGGGTGAAACCAAAAGGGGGGCTTTCTAGAGCTAGTGGGGACATGGGATACTGGGGACGAGAGAGCAAAGCCTGCTCTCCCTCCCAGGGCAGGGGGTACAGTGACACAAAGTGAGAGATGGGAAGAGAAGGCAGGTCTTGCTCGCCTCACCCACCTAGTCAGGAAGGGTTCGCCATGGATGAGAGGTCCACAGCTGCTGGGAGAATTCTGGTCCCCTCCTCCCTGTTCTCCCAGCAGAGGGGCAGTCACTAGTCACTCATCTGATGGCGCAGAGCCTGACGTTCCTTTCTGGAGGTGGCTCTGGAGGCGGTCACTGTGCCATGGTCATTTGGGGTGTTTCTTAACCTCCCTAGACAGGGCTTCCTTGTCTGTAAAATGCAGTCAAAGTGACCCTTTCCTCACAATCTCCCCATCAGACAATCCAGGTGAAGGGCTGAGCTCAGTGCCTGAGACACAGAGTGAATACAGAGCCCCGGGAGGGGGTGAGGTGGGCAACGAGACTCAGCGGACGTCCTTGCCTTGTCTGCACCCCACTCCTGCCTCTCTAGCCTTCCTTTGGCCTCTGACTGGGGCAAGCAGGTCACCTCAGACCTACCTACACCATGCTCTTGGGGGAGAGGTGAGAATTCCAGCTTCAACCTCAGCTTTTGGCATGTTCTCCTAAAGGGCAGCTGTGTTCCCGGGGACTCGGGTGCTTCCCAGGTTAGCAAGGTGGGCTCCTGCTCTCAGGGTGTGCCTGTTTCCTGGCACCCAAGACAAATCTCCTTCTTATCTTTTCCCAGGAAGGGGGCCTGGTTCACATCTTGAGATTCCATTTGGTCTCTGTGTGATAAGGACGCACTCCTCTCTACAGTCAGAACCAGGTAGCAACACAGGTGTTGTGTGTATTCAAACACCAGTCAGCGATTCTTGTTTGGGAAGTGGATCTAGGGCCTACAGCCTGAACCAGAGCGAAAAGCAGGCTTCCATAGCCACCCGGGGGAACGGAACTCACACAACCAGGACTTCATGGGTGTGGGAATGGGGGTCCCTGAGCACACAGCTGCCTGGCGATCCCCCAACCTGGCAGGGAGGCTGGATACTCTGGTGTTTACCTGGGCAGCCGAGCGCCCTGAGCTTACCTTGAATTTTCCTAGGCACGTCAGGTGGTCCCTCCTCTGCCCTTGAAGAGTAGTGAAGAGTAAAGAGGGAGTGAAGAATGAAGAGAGAGAGAGGAATGTTTTCTTTTAGCATCTTCCAGAATGGCAACGCACTCCAGTGTTCTTGCCTGGAGAATCCCAGGGACGGGGAAGCCTGGTGGGCCGCTGTCTATGGGGTTGCACAGAGTCGGACACAGCAGCAGCAGAATGTCCACAGTTCCCATTTTAGACTTGCAGCGTTGTGAATCAGTGTTCATTTGGGTAAACAATCTGCCTGAAAGACGGAGACCTGGATTTGATCCCTGGATCACGAAGATCCCCTGGAGAAGGTAATGGCAACCCATTCCAGTATTCTTGCCTGGAGAATTCCATGAACAGAGCAGTCTGGTGGGCTACAGTCAATGGGGTCTTAGAGTCGGACATGACTGAACAACTAACACACATTTCTCCACAAAAGCTAGAGCAGAGGGTAGGGCCTTTCTCTGTCTTGGAGGCTGCCAGCCCCTTTCCCAGGCTGCACTGCCGGGGGCCCTCTGCTCCTCCCCCTGCCCAGGCCACAAAGTGTTCCCAGCTGAGTTGCTCCTGCTTGGGCATTGGGCTGGTCGACCCGGGAAAGTGCTCTCTTGATTTTGTTGTATTCCTTGAGTTCTTCTGCTGCAGATCTGCTGAAACTCAGAGCGTAATTCATGAACAGGGCACTTTACATATATATATAGTTTTCTATTGTTTTAAACACATCCACTTTGATTCAAGTCAATAAAGTATTTTCCTAACTATCTTTACTAAGGCAAACTAAAACTAGTTTGCATTTCTTGATGCACCTAATTTGGTAGAGAAGTTGGTGGGAAGCTGGAGGGGGATCCCTGGCTGGGACAGGGTTGTCTCATGGACTCACGTTAACATCAACCTAGATTATGTGAAGGCTGGAAGCGACTGCTCTTTTGCTTCCTCTGGGAGACCCAGAAGGACAGACGGGGGCTCTAGAAGCCAATGGATCTCTTATTGATGTGGTGGTGGTTTATTGCTCAGCCGTGTCCAACTTTTGCAACCCCTGGACTGCAGCTCACCAGGCTCTTCTGTCCATGGGATTTCCCAAGCAAGAATACTGGAGTGTGTTGCCATTTCCTTCTCTAGGGGATCCTCCCAAACCTGTGTCTCCTGCATTGCAGTCAGATTTTTTAGCTGTTCATGTTCCATTTTTGAGCACAGTCTTCTCTTGCACATTGTTTTCAGACTGTTGTGAAGATTAAATGGGCTAATGTGCAAAAAGCGCTTAGCACAGCCCTTGACACCCTGTATCCTAGTAAACACTCAGCAGAGGGTTATTATATAGAGGTTTATTCTCACCCAAACCAGTGAGAGAAATTCTCTGTTGCTTCTTCCTGCCTTTTCCACTTGACCTTCTCCCCGCCCTCGGGTGCAGCTGGCTTTCTCCTGAGCCCCGTGCCATTCTCATGTATTTCCTGCTGCCTTTGCTCGGGATTAACCTGAAGTTAATTACCCCGACGTTGAGTTCCTCTTGCTCTATGAGGTTTACCTTGACAGCTGACTTGATGGCTGCTGTGTGTTCCGATGGGCTCAGGGGGCACTGCAAGCTCTCGGGGTGATGGCAAACTCATCAGGTTTCCCACTGTGCTCAGGACGTAGCAGGGGGATGCTCCATAGCTGCATGAAGGTTGGAGTGAGTGGGTGGCTCAGGGAAGTTACCCACTGCTGTGACTCCACCAGGCTTGCCAGTCAGGAGCACACACAGGTCTCCAGGGAGCTGCTCACAAGGTCAGTCACTGGCTATCATTACTTTTGTTTTGGGGGGTAGAAAGTTTGCTAAAGAAACTTACGTGGCCATGTGATAGAAAACTGCTTACTCTGGGCTGCTTTTGATGCAGTGGAGAGAGGGGCCCAGATCCCCTCCTCTGGACTCCTGAGGCTCTTCTGAGGACTTCTATGGCTCTGTCCTCAGAAACTGGAAGCCATTAGAGGGTGGGGTTTCTGACCATAGGTTACATGGTAACTGGCTTTCCACGGTTAACATCTAAGCTACAAGATGGAGCAGTAAATTAAAACCAACCTGCTAGGGAACCTTGCTTCTAGGACAACCTAAGCTTGAGAAATGTTATCTAGATCTGTCTTCCATGTCTAGGGATTGTGGCTTCTGCCCACACACAGAATTAATACAACATGGATCTCTGGTCTGGAGCCTATACTCCTAGGAACCCCAGTAATGGACAAGTAGAGATCATCTCAGCACCATCTGGGTCTTGGGCAGAGACTTATAGAAGCTTCGCCTTATCCATACCCTTCCTACAGAACCCCTACAGTGAGCAGCAGCAACAATGAGTCCAGGTTAAACTACTCTTCCCATGAGATATATGGGATGGATTCTAGAAAAGTTCTTTTAAGAGGTGGATTCAAATGACAGGTTCCACATTCCCTGCAAATTGAGTTGAGGAATGAGGGCCTCTTTTTGTTGAAGAATGAGAATGTGATGGCTGGAGCTCCAGCAGCCAGCTGGGAAACCATGAAGATGAGGGCCATACCTGGAGATTAGGATGGAGCCTGGGTCCCTGAGGACATTGAAGAACCACCATACTAGCATTGGTCTACCTTTCTTTATTAATTTCAGTATGTGAGGGGAAAAAATCTAAGACCTTCTATAACTCATCTTGTTGAAGTCACAACTTTGGGAGATTTTGTTATTATCAGCCGATTATAATTATGCCACTACCACAACTCAGTGATGTGGCCTCAGAGGACAGCATTAGTAGTTCCAGGTGGAGTTGGGCAAAATTTTCTCTAATTAAGATGTTATATAGTGACAGACTTGATAATTTCCAGTATCACCTCACCTTTCCTTTGATAGCTTTTCTCCATAGAAGTGTTAATTACCAAAGAAGCAATTTAAAAGTAGGCTACAAGCAATAAAAGTGAAATAAGGGGGCACCTAATTATTTGCAAACTGATTGCTGTGAAATAAACACACCATTATCTCTAGATCACAGTTTAGAGACAAAAAGGAGACTTCTGGTCACTGAGGCCAACCATGATTGCAGTGATATTGGTGGATCTGTAAATATCTTAATCATTCAGCTGTAGAATGTGCTTCCTGGTTTATCTTCACAAAATAGTTTGTAAAGGCTTGAGATGCAGTCCTCACTGCACAACTGCACAACCATTTTTATAACATAATGGGCAGATCCCCTCCTATCGTGCTTATTTCCAACCTGGAGCCCATCTGGACAGAATCCTTCACCCTAGTCCCCCAGGAAGCTGGGCACACCTCACTGTACTCATTCTCACACCTGAAAAGGCAAAGAGAGTTCCTTAGGATTGGGATGGGATGACCACTGACTATGTAGAACCCTGAAAGAGAGACGCTGGAAGGGCATTTTCCTCCCCGAAGTTATTTTATTAGATTAGTACTCAGTGGATGGCAGCTCATCAAGGCACTGGAGTCAAACACATTAGATTTCATCACCAGCAAATAAAGGCAAATTTCAGGGATATTGCCTTTTGGGAAGTGAATGAACAGGAATAGGAGCTTTCTGAAAGAAGAACTGAATATTTTCCCACTGATCTCAGAATGACACTTTTGATCCAGCATAAGTTGTTTAATTTATTTTACAAGATAATGCACTGGTTAGCTCTGGGCTCACTGGGGCATGAATGGAGGGTGAAATAGCCCATTGTATCATTAAGTCTGTGTCAAAATCCCCCCATCCATTGGATGGGGCTTTAATAATGAAAAAGCTTGTTATAGCTCATGCAAACAATTATGACAGCACAAAATGCTTTTTAGTGATTTCAAGTCAGAATTAGGCAATGGCAATGGGCACAAATAGCCACTTAGGGGACATGCCAGCTGCTTCCAGTGAAGCTGCTGACATAAAAGCAGGGAAAAAGCACTAAAACAGATACAATTCAAGTCATAATTTGGTTGCTAATAATTTCCTTTTTGTGTCTGCAGCCTTGAAAAACTGTCCTGAATAAGTGCATACATAAAGACAGTGAACCAGGTCAAGCCATCACACAGATGAGTAACAGCCAACTACTATCATAAGGTGAGTTTAGTTCAGTTCAGTTCAGTTCAGTCGCTCAGTTGTGTCCAAATCTTTGCGACCCCAAGGACTGTAGCACATCAGGCCTCCCTGTCCATCACCAACTCTCAGAGTTTACTCAAACTCATGTCCATTGAGTCGGTGATGCCATCCAACCATCTCATCCTCTGTCGTCCCCTTCTCCTCCCACCTTCAATCTTTCCCAGCATCAGGGTCTTTTCAAATGAGTCAATTCTTCACATCGGGTAGCCAAAGTATTGGAGTTACAGCTTCAGCATCAGTCCTTCCAAAGAACATTCAGGACCGATTTCCTTTAGGATGGACTGGTTGGATCTCCTTGCAGTCCAAGGGACTCCCAAGAGTCTTCTCCAACACCACAGTTCAAAAGCATCAATTCTCTAGTGCTCAGCTTTCTTCACAGTCCAACTCTCACATCCATACAAGACTACTGGAAAAACCATACCTTTGACTAGATGGACCTTTGCTGGCAAAGTAATGTCTCTGCATTTTGATATGCTGTCTAGGTTGGTCGTAACTTCTCTTCCAAGGAGCAAGTGTCTTTAATTTCATGGCTGTAGTCACTATCTGCAGTGATTTTGGAGCCCCCCAAAATAAAGTCTCTCACTGTTTCCACTGTTTCCCTGTCTATTTGCCATGAATGACTGAGAGACTTCACTTTCCATGCATTGGAGAAGGAAATGGCAATCCAGTGTTCTTACCTGGAGAATCCCAGGGATGGGGGAGCCTGGTGGGCTGCCATTTATGGGGTCGCACAGAGTTGGACATGACTGAAGTGACTTAGCAGCAGCAGCAGCAAAGGGACCAGATGCCATGATCTTAGTTTTCTGAATGCTGAGTTTTAAGCTAACTTTTTATCTCTTCTCTTTCACTTGCATCAAGATGTTCTTTAGTTCTTCTTCACTTTCTGCCACAATGGTGGTGTCATCTGCATATCTGAGGTTATTGATACTTCTCCCGGCAATCTTGCTTCCAGCTTGTGCTTCATCCAGTCCAGCATTTCTCATGATATACTCTGCATATAAGCTAAATAAGCAGGGTGACAATATACAGCCTTGATGTCCTGCTTTCCCAATTTGGAACCAGTCTGTTGTTCCATGTCCAGTTCTAACTGTTGCTTCTTGACAGATTTCTCAGGAGGCAGGTCAGGTGGTCTGGTATTCCCATCTCTTAAAGAATTTTCCACAGTTTGTTGTGATCCGTACAATCAAAGGCTTTGGCGTAATCAATAAAGCAGATGTTTTTCTGGAACTCTCTTGCTTTTTTGATGATCCAATGGATGTTGGCCATTTGATCTCTGGTTCCTCTGCCTTTTCTAAACCCAGCTTTAACATGTGGAATTTCACTGTTCACGTACTGTTGAAGCCTGGCTTGGGGAATTTTGAGCATTTCTTTGCTAGCATGTGAGATGAGTACAATTGTGTGATAGTTTGAACCTTCGTTGGCATTGCCTTTCTTTGGGATTGGAATGAAAACTGACCTTTTCCAGTCCTGTGGCCACTGCTGAGTTTTCCAAATTTGCTGGCATATTGAGTGCAGCACTTTCATAGCATCATCTTCCAGGATTTGAAATAGCTCAACTGGAATTCCATCACCTCCACTAGCTTTGTTTGTAGTGATGCTTCCTAAGGCCCATTTGACTTCGCATTCCAGGATGTCTGGCTCTAGGTGAGTTATCACATCATCGTGATTATCTGGGTCGTGAAGATCTTTTTTGTACAGTTCTTCTGTGTATTCTTG
>NW_011495014.1:10538009-10538346 GCF_000754665.1 Bison bison bison
TTAATATCTTCTGTTTCTGTTAGGTCCATACCATTTCTGTCCTTTATTGTGCCCATCTTTGCATGAATGTTCCCTTGGTATCTCTAATTTTCTTGACGAGATCTCTAGTCTTTCCCATTCTATTGTTTTCCTCTATTTCTTTGCATTGATCACTAAGGAAGGCTTTCTCACCTCTCCTTGCTCTTCTTTGGAACTCTGCATTCAAATGGGTATATTTTTTCTTTTTTTCTCCTTTGCCTTTCACTTCTCTTCTTTTCATAGCTATTTGTAAGGCCTCCTCAGACAACCGTTTTGTGTTTTTGCATTTCTTTTTCTTGGGGATGGTCTTGATCACTGC
>NW_011495014.1:10538504-10547402 GCF_000754665.1 Bison bison bison
TCCACTTCATAATCATAAGGGATTTGATTTAGGTCATACCAGAATGGTCTAGTGGTTTTCCATACTTTCTTCAATTTAAGTCTGAATTTGGCAATAAGGAGTTCATAATCTGAGCCACAGTCTGTTCCTGGTCTTGTTTTTGCTGACTGTATAGAGCTTCTCCATCTTTGGCTGCAAAGAATATAATCAATCTGATTTTGGTGTTGACCATCTGGTGATGTCCATGTGTAGAGTCTTCTTCTGTGTTGTTGGAGAGGTGTTTGCTATGACCAGTGTGTTCTCTTGTCAAAACTCTATTAGCCTTTGCCCTGCTTCATTCTGTACTCCAAGGCCAAATTTGCCTGTTACTCCAGGTATTTCTTGACTTCCTACTTTTCCATTCCAGTCCTCTATAATGAAAAGGGTGTTAGTTCTAGAAGGTCTTGTAGGTCTTCATAGAACCATTCAACTTCAGCTTCCTCAGCATTACTGGTCGGGGCATAGACTTGGATTACTGTGACACTGAATGGTTTGCCTTGGAAACTAACTGAGATCATTCTGTCATTTTTAAGATTGCATCCTAGTACTGCCTTTTGGACTCGTTTGTTGACTTAAAGTGAGTGAAGCTGATGACAAAAGCCAGGATGTCCTAAAGTGGGGCAGGATTCACACACACAGCTCAGAAATGCTTTTGTATGGGTGGCATCTCCTGTTCTCTGAGGCCCAGGCCAGCGCCTGGATAGGTCAGCAGAGTGCAGCTCTCTGGGAGGGTGGAAGCTTCCTATAGAATCCCTCAACATGCCTTGCATCCTTTGTTCTCCTTCAACCCCCTTGCCAGTTGCACACTAATTAAGACTGTTTTCTTCCTCTCCAGTAAGGATTTCCTTAACCTACAGCAAAGATCCTCTTTGAATTGTCTGCCCTACATTTGTAGAGTTAAAAAAAAAAAATTCCATTAGCTGCTCTATGTCTGATTTCAGTGACCTGTTTGCTTGTCTGCTCACACCTCTCTGGTACTTTGCTGAAAGGGCTCCTTTCCCACACTCCTTCCCTTCAACTTGGGCAGCACTGAGGTGGGTGAGGCGTTTATTTACACATCTCTTTGGATCATTAGATAAAAGGGATGACACACTTCTCTCTCCTGGGAACATGTTTAAACATGAGCCCAAGTTTTCCTTCTCCACTTACTTTCTTGTCAACACACACACAATTCAGCCCTACCACAGCTCATTCAAAAGGACTCTCCTATGTAGTGCTTTTCAAATATAAATTTTCTAGAGTTCTGTTTAACTTTTAGTAAGCTGTCAGCTTTTAAATAGACTGTGTATATAACTACAAAGAATTTTGTGCTAAAATCTTTAGTCTGAGAAACTACTATAAGTGGATGTTTTGTAAGATTTGAAATTTATAAATTGGATTTTTCTCAACTCAGGAGACTGGTAATAATAATTAACTTTGATTCTAGGTTATAAAACTAAGTCTCAGAAAATGCTATCACTCATTTCTTCTGTGACTTTTTAAGTGTTAATTTTCTTATTGGGATACATTTTACATATGATGAGATGTAAGATCTTACGTCTACATTTTGATAAGTTTTGCGAACTGCATACACCTGTGTAAGAGCCGCCGAGCAAGATACACATCATTCCCATCATCTCCTAGAGTTCTCTAGTCAATACCCCTTAGATATTGGTGCCCCAACAGGCAACACTGGTTCCGATTTCTATCAACATAGATGATCTTTGCCTCTTCTAAAAACAGAATTATTCTGTATGTATACATTTTTGTGTGTGGTTTCTTTGGAGCCTGATTTTGAGATCCACCCATGCTATTATCAGTATCTGTGGCTCATTCTTATTACTGACTAGTATTCCATTACACAAGGGTATTCCAGTTTGTTCATCTACTCTCCTGTTGGAGATTTGGGTTGTTTATAGTTTTGGGCTATTATGAATAATGCAGTTATAAACGATTTTAAAAAATGTAAGTGAGACGTAATGGCCAAATTTGCAAGTTTTTTTCTTTATAATCTGGTGTGATCATGGAAGTAAAACCATCCAGTGTCTCCTCCAAAGGCACTGCTGAGGCTCCAAAATAAGAGAGTTGTTTTAATGGGCCTGTGTTCAAAGACATGGTTTACAAAGTTCTTTTAAGGGGAATTCTCAGCCCAATCGAAATTATCACAAACATCAGAATGAATGATTAGGACTCATGTTTCCAAAAATGACTGGTTCATGGAACACCAGTGGTGGAAGACAGTGAATTTTGGTGGTACGTGGATTATTGTGTTTAATAGTTAAATGTTCATTTTTTATGCTTGTCTTTTATTTATGGTAAGTGATGACAGATTTTCCTTTATCCTGTGTGATTAAGTTCCCTTCGGCAAATTTAAGACCAAAGAAAAATTCTCAGGAAAATTGTTCAGTTGAAGCTCAAATTACTCAATTTAAAAAACACTAGCACTGTAGTTAAGGTAGACTGTGGTGCTAACTTACCTGGTCTTGGCCCCTCATTGTGTCATCTTGGCCACTCACCCGGTTTGCTTCTGCATCTGTAAAACGAGCTATTAGTACAGGTTTCACCCATTTGCTCTGAGGGCTGAATGATGTCTGTGAAACTAGGAGCGCATCTTGAGCGCTGGGTAAAGTGAATTTGCGGTTTCACTGTAAGAATCAGCAATCCTGTGGATAACCAAACACCGGCCAGGAATTGATGACTGGAGGAGTTACTGAGGTCCTCATTTTTGATACTCATGAACACCCAAGGGCTTTCATAACTATTAAAAAAGTACTCATAGGCAAAACATATGTACACTGGCAAGAAGAAAAACCTCATTTCTGACATTTTAAATTTAAGATGTCAATTTTAACCTTATCCATGAAATTTTTGCACCTTTATGTCCCTGGATATCTTCCAGTGTCTCTTAGTTTATAGTCTATGGGAACTTGAATGGTATTTGTATCCTACTCTTGTGTGAAAATTATATAAACCTTAATTATGTTGAATTGGTTCACAGTGGTTTTCAGGTTTACTATATCCTTCTACTTTTCTGTATATTCATTCTATTAATATTTGAGAATTTGATATTGAAACTCCAACTAAAAATCTTAGCTGCTTAAAAAATAATTATAATATGGCTTCTCTGTGGCTCAGATGATAAAGAATCTGCCTGCAATATGGGACACCCAGTTTCGATCCCTGGGTTGGGAAGATCCCCTGGAGAAGGAAATGGCACTCCAGTATTCTTGCCTGGAGAATTCCATGGACAGAGGAGCCTGGAGGGCTATAGTCCATGAGGTTGCAAAGAGTCGGACACGTCTGAGGGACTAGCACTTTCACTTTCATAGTGGAAATATACGTAACTTTGTTCTATATTTTCCAAGTCTCCTGTAAATGTGTTACCATAATTTCATAATTAAAAAAAAGAAAAATTTCAATTTTAACACTCCAAATCTTTATCACTATCTTCCAGGCAAGCTCTCCCCAACCCTAACTCCAACTGCTACATTTTTAGGTTCCAGGGCAGGAAACTGGCGAGGGGAATGGTGTGCAGGTCAAGTGGCTTGACCACACACTGCCATCAGCCAGGGAGCTTCTCAAGAAGAGATGCCTGAACCCCACCTCCTGGGGTTGCCACTGGTCAGTGTTGGGGGGGGCCCTCTGATGTGTGGTCAGGGTAGAGATGCATGGGTCTAGCTCACCAACACTGGCTCAGTTCAGCTCCAATTCTCCAGGACTTGGGAGCAGGGCCGTATGCTGACCATGGCTGAGTGGAAGCACAGCTCTCTTCAGGACGTCTGAGTTCTGCCTAACATTTTGGAGGCAGTAACTGCAAGTCAAGTTAGTTTCAGCAGAGCTTTTCTATTTCCATACCTTGAAGAGCGGGGTGGAGGTAGGGCTCAGCTCTTTGAACCACGATGCGGTTTTGTCTTTCAGGCTCCATGTGCAGATTCTTTATCCCTCTGTTATCAGGGAGGAGCCAGAGAGGGCACCTGATCTTCTGCCCAGTTCTCACCCACAGGCTTCTTTCTGGCGCCATTACAAGGTCTGGCTGAGACCCAAGTGAATTCTTTGCAACCTAAATTTGGATCAGTTTTTGAAATGCTGCCTGTCAGATGGGGGTCCTGGTTCACCAAGCTATCCCAAAGGATGATGAGGTTATTAGAAGCAGCAGTCACTGTCAAGTGAGCTCAGGCCAGCTGCAGAGTCCTTTACTCCTGACTCCATGGGGGAGGGCCTTTAAGCCAGATGCATGGAAAGCAGGTTCAGCGAAGACAGTGATTCAAAACTCACACAGACACATCTCCAAAGTCCTGAGGCCAGCTCCCTGGGGGTAACCCGGCAGCCTCTGCCATCGAAAGAGGGTGGTTTCCAGGGCACGTGAGGCTGGGAGCAGCTGGGCAGTCTGACTGTGGGAACTGGCTCAGGTGTCATTTCAGAAAGCCTGCACTTCAGAAAGGTTTGCCATTGGTGGACGTGAGGAAGATGAGATGCTTGTGCTCAGTAGTGTCCGACTCTTTGCAACCCCATGGACTAGCCCACCAGCTTCCTCTGTCCATGGATTTTTCCAGGCAAGAACACTGGAGACGGGTCCCATTTCCTTCTCCAGGGGAACTTCCTGACCCAGGGATCACACCCATGTCTTTTACGTCTCCTGCATTGGCAGGTTGGGTTCTTTACCACTGCCGCCACCTCGGGAGCTGGACGTGAGGAAGCTTTTTGCTTATTTCTGTATTTCCATTTCACTTTGGAGCCTAATTCTTGAGCTGTAGTCCCTTCAGCAAGACAGAGAAAGCACTTTCCTCTTGGAACTCTCTACTTATACTCACAAATTTAAACACACAGGCCAGACTAGGTTTTTTTCTTTTATAATCACATTTGCAGGATATATTGAGCTGAGTGAACTCCACTGGGTTTGACTTGCTGTATGGGTTGTTTTCCATGTAAGACCCAGGGTGGAAACCACAAGACTTGGGAAGTTCTCAGACTTTGGGTCTTCAGGGATGGAGAAAGGCTAGGAAGGGATGCAGCTTGGTATTATGAGGACCCCTGCCTGCCATGCATGGTGGGGCTTCCCTACCCTATTTCTAAGCCAGGAATTATTTTGTCTCAAGGGATTACTCAGCAAAATAATTATTTAGAATTTGTTTCAGCTTATTACATTGCTGCCAACCAATAAGTGCCCAACCACTGTTCTTACGCAGTTATGGAGTTCTTAAAATGATGCCAAAAGGAGTCTGCCAATTTAGTTAGGGCCAGGCTGCCAGATGTAATTTCTCTTCGGTGAAAAATGGTGTTAAATATACAGCAGTCTGGAAAAAAACATGATAAAATGGTAATGGGCATTAGATTAAAAACAGATCACAAGAAATAAAAACGCTAAGATAGATAAAGAGGAGGAAAGTTCACAGCGTCATTCTGTGGAACAGTCCATTCTGCAAAGTATATTAACTGTATGGAACTAGGAAAAGTCCAAAATAGATGGATATATTTAAGCTGTTTCCTATATGCAATGAGATTCACATTTATTAATTTACTTTTCTGTGTCATACACAGAAAAAAAAAAAAAAAAAAAAGAAAAAGAACAGGGAACAAATTTTCAAGGATGAAATTTCCACATTTATTTTCTTTCATGTGCATAGAAAATGGCAGTGAAGGGTCCTATGAAAGAGGCAGGGGATGGGCATGGTGCTGCTATGCCAGACTGGACTTTGTGCTTCACAGGTACACTATTCATTTTGGAAACAAAGGATGTTGTAGTTTGTTTTTAACTGCTAACAATTCCTTGGGTTTCCCATTTGTTTTTTAAGCTGTCAGTTTCTTCAAATCTCTTTTCAGATGACACACTGCATTACAAGTGATGGCACTTAACCAATGTGGCATTTCCATATTTACATCAACAAAAGAAATTTACAAGACATAATAGCATACAATCTTGACAGTTAGTAATAGCAATAAAACACGAAGGGCATCCATTTTATTTATTTTTTTTCTGTACAAACTATCAGAACATAACTTATTCACATTAAAAAAATCATTTTTAATTTGATTTGACCTACACATCCCCCATCTCATTTCACCCATTTCTTAAACCTCTCATCACATCGCCCACACCTTCACCAGACTATAGAATCTACAAGTAATTAGATCTAACACCTAAATATAGCTTAGAAAGTCCTTTCTCCCGAAGGTTGCCTCACTTCCCTGAAAATTCCTCAAAAAAGAAAAAAAGAATACGCTCTTCACTCATTCCTTCCATGTCACTTTCACATTTCATCAGCAAATCAGCAAGACGGACTTCTCATCTCAATCCAAACAGAGTTAGAAAGAAAGAGTTCCTCTCCCAAGCATCAGGATGCTACACCCATGAGTCTGGGGACCCTGGGTACTGTTCTGCTCTGTAAGAAGGTCGTTTAGTGGAATAAAAGTCCACGTAATTCGTGGTTGATTTCAGTCCATACTGTGTCGAATAATCAGTAGAAGCTGGAAAGTGAACTCGGTCATCAAAATAAGGATCTTCATAGCTATGAGGAGACTGCAAATACAATCTGTATGCATCAAAGTTCTTTCTGTTGGAGTCATCTTGACTATAATACAGCTGTTGATGCTGTTGGCAAAATGAGAAAGCAAATAAATCAAGGCAATTTTTGGAAGTACATGTTTAGGGAAAATTAATGTGGGCTTCCTGCTTTATATTTTTAAAGCAATATTCAGTGTTTGTGAATTTATCGTTGAACGTTTTTCTGGTGCACACTGTATGTTCACTAGTGGACTGGAAGGATTTTAAACTGTTTACAGGTGAGCTGGCAGTTGGCTCAAGTCCTGTCCTATGACTTCTAGAAGTCAGCGACTTGGGAGAACCCCACAGAGCCCCTGCTACCTCCCTCCTCCCTAGAGGCCAAGTTCTGTGCTCTGCTCTGGAAGAGCCTGTGATTTGGGCATGCCTGTTGAAAGATGGCCTTTATTTTTGCTTTGACACGGGGGTACAATTAGCACATCAAGAACCCAGTTAAAGGTTGGATTTTGGGGCTCCGGATTGCTGTATAATTGCAGAACCATCTTTGAAAACATTTATCTCAGAGATGAAGATTGAGTCCATCCCTCAGTTTTAAAAGAAATATGTAGTCCGGTGAACAAATCACACCTTGGAAACCCTGCTGTGCTTTTAAACGAATAAGCAATCTCCAGGCAGGAGAGTAGTAAAATTAGAAGAGATATGTGAGCAAATACAATTCAAAAGGAACAGACTTCCCCCAAGCCAGGGCTGATACTAACTTCATCTGTAAGGAAGCAAAGTGAAACACAGGTGGGCACCCACAGCCTGACCTCATTTCCTTTTGTGCTGTCTATCTCTGACTTCACATTGATTTCTTCACATGTTTGGAGAAAAACTGTAATGGTCCTAATGTCTGTCTTTCCTTCTGATTATGCCCAAATTCTACTACCCCTGCCCTGCCTGTAGCAAGATGTTACAAATTTACCACATAGGGATCAACACCATATTCTGGAACTAAAGGCATTCTAATATTATAAGGATTTCAGAGCTAAATTTGCTTTTTAACTTAGAGTGATGATTCTGAGGATATTTCTCCTGACGAAAAAACTATAGCAGAGATTATGAGTAACTTGAGAGGTTCTTCTTCCATCTACAGGGAAAAGATATGGAAGGAGGTCTGAGAGCATCCTTATCTGCAGGGCAGGTTACAGGCTTGTTTGGGAACCCCCCAACTGCTGTGTTAATGGAAGGTAAGAGGAGAGATCAGATGACCCATGTGGACATGGCATCAGACAGGACCAAAATGAATTTTAGGCCCCCATGAAAGCAGAGATTAAATGTTACAGTCACTAGTCCCCTTTCTGCTGGGGACTGGGGTCTACCCCTGTAGGGCTGAGTCCATTGTGACCTCTGAGCCTAAGACTCAAGTGTCTTCAAACCATGGAGGCCTGAATCGGAGGGAGCCATGAAGATGGAGAAAGAGACGGAGGTACAAAAAAGAGAACAATGAGGTGAGAGGATGAAGTGTGCTTACTGATCTTTCCCCACCCAGAGAACAGAAGAGATTTTAGAGACCTAAAAAAAAAAAAAAAAAAAGTGGGAAGAGGAAACTGTTGGGTAAAGAACAGGAGTTAAAGACTTCTCAGCTGGTTGCCATCAGTGGCATGGGGTTACCAATTCAGATATGCAAGGACAAGAGGCTACTGGAGAAGTGATTTGCTTAAACCACGGATGAGCTTCCAAGGAACAGAGATCCCCTGGGACAGCTCCCCGGCCCCGCCGTGTGGGCCCAGCTCAGGTAAGTCAACCGGCGCGGACCCCTTACTGTGTTGATCCCTGCTAATCGGCCTTCTGTAAAAATGGTATTGCAAATTCACCTGTAGCCGTCTATTTTGTTCTCTTGCTGGTGAGGAATAGGAACTGATGTAAATTGGTGAAGGTTTGCTGGAGCCTGTAAGAAAATATTTTATGAAATTAAAACTAGTGCTCATTATCCGGTCCATTAGGTCATATGGACTCCCAGGGCTAGGGCTGGTGGTGTGCCCGACAGGCCCTGCCTTCCCGGCATGGCATAGCCCCAGACGGTTAGCAGCCTGGGTGCCCCGGATCAAGCCTGCGTGTCTCACCAAAGAGCAATGCCAATGCACAGATCCAAAAAGGATTCCTTCTCAAACTCTGGTCACTATGGGGAGCTCTTCCCACCTGTGTAGATGTCCGCTGGCTGGCTTTCTGAACAGCAGACATGCTCCCGGGGCCCGGGAACATGGCTTTTCCAGGGCTCTTGAGCTTTGCCCCCACCCTCAGATGGGGGAGGGAAAACAAAGCGGAACAAGCTCCATGCTCTCAGAACAGCCTTGATTCAAAATCCCAGGTCCTGCAAGGAGCAGGCACAGCCTGTGTTCTAAAAGGCCGGCCACCTGAAG
>NW_011495014.1:10547502-10570835 GCF_000754665.1 Bison bison bison
CTGAAGGCACAGTCTTGTGTCTGCCATATTTGACTATGTCTTAAAAAGAACCTGGTAACCAGATAGCTGTCTTCAAGAGGCCACAGCAGACTCTGATGATGTCACTGGTTACCCTTCTAGTATTGTTAAGGCTAGCAAAGATTTTTATTTTAATGAGGAAAATGAAACATATTTGAGGCAAATTAGTTTATTGAAGCAAGCAAAGAAGATACAGAAGGGCGCGCATGCTAAGGAGGCGATCTTTAAAATAAAGCAGGCTGCTGCAAACCTGAAGCAACAATGCACTTCAGTTGGTATGTGCATTTCCTCTGCAAAGAGCGTGGTGTTTGAAATGTAGCATCTGCAATTTTCTGAGCTATTAATTGCCATAGTAACAACAGTCGATTAGTAAATAGTCCTGTGGAATCACAATTTTAAAGACAACAGCACAACTGAGACTGCTCCCCCAGCAGTTGTTAAATTGCCACCAGCTTTTATTTCTTTTTAATAAATAGTTTTTTTTGAGAAAGGAGCGTCCCCCTCCTTTTTGAAACCTCCAGAGGAGTTTCAATTTGCAAGATAGCTGAGAATGGAGATAATATGAAGTCATGGTAACCCTTCAGGTTGGCATTCTTTAAATAAATTATATGCACGGCTTTCTGAATAGGACATAAAAATAATACTGTGCAACATCACTTTTGTTATTCTTAAAAAATAAATAATCACTCTGAGGAGAATCACATTATATATTTTGTTATTCATTCAAACTTTTCCACGAAAATGCAAATGGAATTGACCCCCATCCGCAGGTTTGAATGTATGAGTCGGTCCAGGAGATCGGCCCTGCCGACTGTCACAGAGCACAGGTTTCTGGAACACACAGGGGAGTGGGGAGGGGGCAGGACACAGGGCCTGCGCTGCACGGGAGCCGGAAATGCGTTCTCACTCGGATACAGTGCTCTTTTTATTTGCGGTCAGCAGACCACTGCCTCTGCTTGTTTTACTTAAAACAAGTGGGAAAGGCAACAGCCCCCGAAGCAGGAAGGAGATGGAGACAGTGGAGCATGGTTTGCTGCTGGGGGACCATCTCAAGGCAGGCAGAGGTTACCTCCCAGGCTGCCGTTCAAGCGCCTGGGGACACGCGGCTTTTCGAGATACTCTATCACACACCCGACTGGCATCTTACCAGGGTACAGGCCTCTGTGTGTGGCATCCCCTTGGCTACTGTAATACTGCATAGGTGGCTGGGTCCTATCGTATTCAGAGCGAGGGTCTCTGACTCCTAACAGTGCTGGTGAGGACGAGGTGCTGCCGACTGAAGGGACAGGTGAGAGGAGGAGGGAGAGAGGAGAAGAAAGAGAGATCAGACTGTCAGTGTCTCTAGGAAGTCCTTTCTGGAAGAACAAAGGTCAATAATTAGACGCGGCCAGCACTAAAGTCAGCTCTTAGAGGTGCTGAGAACTGGAGGGCAGCCAACTCCAGGTCCCTGGATGGTGGCCTGCAGACTGGCCACTGTGATGATCAGTGCTGTCAACCCCGGAGATCGCTGGGAGCCCAGCGTGGTACAGGGGTTGTGCAGTTTCCCCATTGAGATGGTGGGTCTCAATGACCTGCTTAGGCCTTTGAGACTAATGCAAAAGTTGCGTTTGCTGTTTTATGATCTCAGTTCAGTCGCTTGTGACACACCCATCTATTATCCTTAATGTATAGCTCTTCAGTAAATAGATGTTTTATGGCATGTTTTGATTTCTGATGATTTCCAAAAATATCTGCATCTCTAAATGTGTTTGAATAAGAGTGCCCAGCCCATGAAATTTATAATTCCTTTTATGGTGATCAGCTGTCAGGAAAATTTTAAGCTCAGTAAGCCCTGCTCATCAAGAAGCTCAGGATGCTGAGAAGCCCAGCTTCACAAAGGTCCAGCTTTTTTATCCAGCTGGAGCCAAACGTTTCATAACAACATATCTACCCTTGGGTATCCTGTGGGACATTTTTGCACTGAAGGAAAACACTTCACATCTTCTTTTTCTCATTAAGGAATCATCTTGCTTGTACTGAAGTGTCTTACAATTAAGAATGGTCACTTATTCACTGGATCCACAAGAGAGCAGCAGCCCCCAGACCCGCCACTGGTAGTTTTGCACGCATTGATGCTTTCAGAAGAAGACTGATGGCAAAGTATCTTCCCTAGAAAATATTTTGAGCATGGGCCATGTCTATGTGCTTCTCATCCTACTTTCTAGAAGGTAGGTAGACATCCTCACCTGCCTCCCACTATTATCAATGTCAGCAAGATATGAGATGTGCCCATAAACAGGTATCACACTAATCCCGAGGGATGGATGATCAGCCCTCAGAATAACTCGAGAAACAAGTGTGAATTATATCCTACCTTCAAATGGAACCCAGAGAGGGACCTCGGAACTTGGATGGGGCTCGTCAGCACTGTCCAGTGTGGGTATCTGAGTCCTCAAAACGAGTTCATTGCTTACTATGTTCTAATTTGTCTGAAATTACTCTTTTGCCTGTACACATGCCTTTCGTTAAGCAGCCCGCTCTCCCACTTGCCCTGGCACCACTCTTTCCAAGTTCCCTAAAGAATCCTGAGCATTTCCATAAAGCAGGATGGCCTCAGGCTATACCTGGGAGCCCGGCAAGAATGTGTCAAAACCCAAGCAGAGGTCTTTTTGAAGGAAAACAACTCATAATTTAAAAACTAAGATATAAATATATATCACGCAGTAGGTGGAGATAATTTTTAAAAATTCCTGGTATAAGTGAAGACATCTAATTACGGGACAAGAACCCCCAGTTGTATATTAGTCTTTTTGGCCACATTTGTCCACAAGAGAAATAAGACTGCCAGCAGAAACACAATTGAACACAACAGATAATATTTATATGTCAGAAGGAGAGATTTAAAGCCAAATAAAAGATGTTTATTACTTTTCCTGTTTCATTTAGCTAAGAATTAAATTTACAGGGCTGAATCAACTTGGTGGTAATATTCTGTTCTTACATGTTAAAAAAAAAATTATGTTGAGTCTCAAAACATTCTTTCTACCAAATTAAACACCACTAATAAGTAGGTAGCATGGTTGCCAAGACTCCCAACTTACAAATCATAGGGAATCCCTGTAAAGCCACCTACAAGGCCTGCCCATGAGCTCTGAATGCTGGGGTCTGGGTGCAGCCAGCAAACAGAGGTTTAACTGGTGAGAAGTAAGATGCAGGGGGAGATCATGGCTCTCCCATGGTCTAAAGGACTCTAATAGTTTTCATCAAGCAAACTAAAAAAATCACTTTGGAAGAGATTTCAGACTTATGGCCAGCAGGCAGACAAGGGCAACCATTTTCAGGCACAAGCTAGTGGTTCTCAAAGTGTGTTCCTCCACTCTCCTATATCCGGTCACCAGGTCGGCTTATGAAGTGCAGGTTCCCAGGCCCCTTGGCAAACCTAGTGAAGCAGAAGCTTGGGGTAACAGATGCTATGGAGGAGGCTGGGCCACTTTTGTACCCTAGTTGGTGTAAACTTGCATAAACCTTTCAAATGGAAGGAGGAGAGTGGGCCTGCTGTTTACAATAACATGTAATTCCTGAAGAAGGCTTTCAGTTTGAAGAGCAAACTCTCCTTCCCTCAGTGTTTGCAAGTGACAGGCTTAATCAATTAGTGTGCATGCTCAGTCTCCTCTGGACGGGAAACGACATTCTGTCACACGCTCTCACCTAGGAGGGGCGTTTACCCACTGACCTGACTGAATGACGGGTGACATCTGTTGGTTGGTGGTAGACAAGGAAGGATGCGATTTGAACCGGTCTCGCTCTAACGTTGACACAGGTGTAATAAAATGGTTCTGATTCCACCCATCCTGTGGAGTTAAAAGAGAAAAGGAAACCTCTCAAAATGAAAAATGACATTTCATGATAATAAATGATTACGACTGTGCGCTCTGATGAATGCTAATTATATTAGAGCTATTCTCGTAAGTTACCTTTTTATAAATGCTCCGGAGGTCCCGATATTGCCATAATGTATTCAAGACCTGGGCTGCTGCCTTCACCACTTTCAGAGATGATCTAGGGAAAGAGCGGGTGTGTTAATGAACGTGGGCAGCACCGCCCCAGGCTCCACTTGAGAGACTTTGGCAGCAAAGCGGTGGCCATGAGGCCACCTCTCCAAGGACCAGGGCGGGGAGGAGGCTGCTGCTAGCAACCACCAAGGTGTGAGGAGCCCCTGGGAGTCTGTCAAGCTCAGGGCTGGCCAGATGTGGCAGGGACCAAATACAGGCTCCCAGGCATTCGGCTGTGTGGTCAGAAGCTGTGGTTGGAATGAGCCCGTGACTGCTGACTGTGACCACACATCCCAAGGGTCTGAGGGCCCTGCCAAGTTGGCTGAAATACCCGCTGAACCATTATGGGGCCTTCTTATAACTTTCCTATCATGTATGCTGCTAAGTCACTTCAGTCGTGTCCGACTCTGTGCGACCCCAGAGATGGCAGTCCATCAGACTTCCCTGCCCCTGGGATTCTCCAGGCAAGAACGCTGGAGTGGGTTGCCATTTCCTTCTCCATGTATACCTTGTATTTCCTATCGTGTATACCTCTTTGTAAACACGTGTGTCTGTGTGCTCTCGTATTTGCTTTGGAAAATAAGGTCAGTTACTGCCTCCCCTCTCTGAAGACTGTTGAATGTTGGTGCTGTATTCGAGCGCCCCTGACCTCAAGTCCAGGCAGTTCAGCTCAGGAGCTGGTCCTCTCAGTCAGCGGCCTCACCATGAAGAGAAGTGGGAATGTGGCCTCCTGCCTCAGCGAAGGCCTTCAGAGCACCTCGTGAGGGTGGTTCAGGGGCCCTGCAGAGAACTGAACACCTCTGTCCTCAGACTTCATTTTGACATTGAAGACTTGATCTGCTGTCCTCTTCCATTCCTTATCTTCCCAAATAAACCCTCAGGACATGGGGGAAGAAGAGAGGAGAGCAGGCTGGTGGCACCTCCTCCACCCAGTCCATCACAGCAGAATCTGGGCGGTGATGATTCTGAGGCTTCAGCAGGGGGGTGGCACGTAGGCAAGTGGAGGAGCCTCACAATCTCAGTTCCCAGAGGTGAGTCAAGGGAAAATCTGGGTCAGACCCAACCACTCTAAGACTTTTTAAATTTAAAATTTTCAAAACAGACAACAGAGCAAGGAATACCCTAAAGAAGAGAATGCACAGGAAATTTCAGACGCCTGGGATGGTCCTGCAAGGTGTCCACAGCTCACAGCCACCCACTCTCAGCCAGGGTCTCACACTGCTGTTGCTGCTGCTATTGTTTTCCATCTTTGAATGCTGGGCAGCTGGGATCAGGTCAGGAAAGGCAGACCTCAGACCTGGCTCCAAGGAATACTCCACAAACCTGACAGCAGGGGCGTGCTAGGTGCACACCGGGACACCAACAGCTAGACCACAAATTTTTAGACAGGTTCTCTGAGCAGAAACCTGACTCCTGAGAAAGCAAGAAGTTTCTCTGCCCTCCCTTTGCAGCACCATTCCGGATGCAATTACGTAGTCTCATCTCTAATTTCTCTCATCCCATCTTCTCCTCAATATTGTTCAACTGGGCACATCTCAATCCTAGTCCTACCTGGCTGAGCAGCACATGTGATATGCGCTCACCTTCAAAACGCTTTCTGCATGTGGCTTGCAAGGCACCAGGTGTGGCTGGGTCTCTTCTGAATGGTCTGGCTGCCCTTTCTCGGGCTCACTGTCGGCTCCTCTTATCTCCTTGACCTCAAACCATGAGGGACACCAGAGCCCTCAGGCCTCTTCTCTTTTCTATCTACATCTCTTGTTGATCTCATTCATCCCATTTCTCTTCTTTAAATACGCCATCCACATCCTATGACTCTCAAATTGATCCGCGGCCTGGACTCCATCTTGAACTTGACTCGAGTACATTCCACTCCTGACCAGACCTTCACGTGGACATCTAATAGCCATCTCAAGTGTATCACATCCCAAACTCTGGTCCTCCCTGAAGACCTGCTGCTCCTGCCAGCCACCCCATGTCGGTAAGTGGCAATTCCATCCCATGGTCTCTTCGGTCAAAGACCTCAGAGTCATCCTTGACACTTTCCTTCTTTCCTGCTGCTCATCTAACCCTTCAGTAAATCCTTCACTGATTCTACTTTCCAACATGTCAGGATCAACCACTTCTTCTCCACCTCAAGTCCTGTCACCGTTAGTCTCATTAGGAGTCAGGGGAGAAGAGTTTGTGGAGTTACTCTGATTACTTTCAGGGACATCGGATCATGTCTCTCCTCTGCTGTACACTCTCCAATAGCTCCCAGTTTTGCTCCGAGTAAAGTCAAGAGTCCTCTGACACTGACCCACAGGCTCCTGTACTTCTGGTTACTGTCCCTCCCCCTCTTCCCTGCTGACTTGCTCCGTTGTAGCCCCTCTGGCTTCCCGCCCTTCATCACACACATGGGTGCTCTTCCATCTCTGGGCACTTCCACTTGTTCCCTTTGCCCCCAGATGCTCTTCCCTCCCTCCTCCAGGTTTGTGCTCAAGAAGCACCATCTCCTCGAGGTCTTCCCGACTGTCTAAAATTGTAACACCGCCTCCTCACCCTGACGAGCCCTATAACTATCCCTGATTTTATTACTTGCCACACACTCAGTACCATCCACAGGCTAAGTGCGCTGCTCACTCCACTGGAACCTCATCTGCTCTGCCCAGGGAACGTAAGCTGCCTGTGGGTAGGTGTGACCTGCACACCGCTGTAGCACATGGCAGGCAGGCAGGAGACAGATGCTTGGTGAGTGAATTGAAAGGAAAGTAAGTTTATGTTCAGAAGAAAACTTGATTTGATCTAGGACTTTCTGAATCTGTTGTTTTGAAAAAAAAATTAGACTTTCTTTTTTTTAATATACAAAGATTTTGGCACTCTTTCAGCATTTCTGTAGTCTGCTCTTATGCCTTTCACAAATAAAGGCTATCTCACAAAATTTTAAGAGCACGAAATGTGATTTTGGTTACTCTTATGGAAGAGGGGAGAGAAGGGGAGTTAGTGGAACAGGACCTTAGCTTTTTCTGTAATGTTTCATTTCCTTTGAAATAAAAAGGAGTGTGTGTGCACTTATTACTAATGAGATAAAAAAGATACATACATAAGAAAAAAAGGACTAAAAGGAAATACGGATAATGTTGATAGCTGTGGTTTCTGTGGAGTGAGACTATGCTTTGCTACATTATTCTTATATTTTATCAACAGAAATTATTTCAAAAGTATATACAATGTGACTTCTAGCACTGATGCTCAGCCAACTAATAAATGTTCACTAATTGGGGGCCAGGCTTTGTTCTAGACACTGAGGATGCAGCAGTGAATAAAAACACAAAGCGCCTGCTACTGGTGCGGTAGATGCCAGAGGGGCCGTGGATAAACCAGGGAAGCCACTGCCCTACGGGAGGTGATCTGGGGGGCAGGGCATTTTACAACTGAAGTGGAGGTGCTATCCTGCGTGTCCTACACGTCCCACTTCCTTGAAGGATTCTCTGATCTGGTATTAAGGCAAATTCATAGTCACCACTATGGCTCTGTGACAAGAAACCTATTTTTGCCACCAATCCTTCTGCTGCTTCATCACTTGGGTGTCACCCAGAAGCGACATATGATCCAAGCCCAGGGCTCATCCTGAGGCCACATGTAGGCTCTGCTGCACGTGGTGATTTTAGTACTTTGTGGGAGCAAATGAACCCAGAACTGAGGATTTAGGAAGAAGTTCTTGCAGAATAGAGCCTGGAGCAGAGCCAAATGCCCGAGGGAGATGGGTCTTTAGGTTTTCCTCCCCATGACACGTCTGATTCTTCCAGGAGGCAGAATGACCACATGCGGCTTTAGGGACAGGACAATAGTAGGGCTAAGGGATGCTCCAAGAAAATAAAGAGCAGAAAAGGGGCCACATGACCACAAATACTTCTCCTAGCAAACTAGGTTTTAACTGCTTAGCTTACTGGCATGTAAGAAGTGCAGAAATAAATCCCTCCCAACAGGAAATGTATCCTTGACCAAAGCACTTGTCACAGGGCCAACCCAAGAATGAGGGCCTGGGGCTGGCATCCCCTTGCAGCAGACTTGCCTGTCTCCTCTGCCCTTGGTGATGTTCACCAGCTTCTCTATGCCTCCCGAATCAGCCAGGGCCTTGGCGTTCTCCATATTCTTGCTGGTGACCTCGTGCAGGGCGCAGCAGATGGCCGCCACGGTCTCATCCGACAGCACGCTGGGGCTGGCGCCACCTGGGAGCCGGTTGACCAGGTCTCGCATGGCGTATTTCCCTGCCCAGGACAAAAGAGCTCATTCCGATTCTGGAAGGGACCTGGTTTTTGTTATTATTGTTATTGAAAAATTGTGATTGCATGGTCTCTTTAAGATAAAACCTCAAAAGAGACAATAACAGGAAAGAAAAAAATCCACAGTGAAAAAGGAAATGACAAACATTTTAACTGTAAGGGGCAGGTTAACATCACAGCCAGGCCACTTGGGGAAATGATTTGATTTATAAAACTTTACTGAAAATTGCTAAAAGAAAATGTAAATCAGGGTATAAAACTGGTGTACTAATCACACTGCTTTAGTTTCCACTACTTTCATGAACAGTGAGAATAAAGGAATTATGATAGTAAATATTGTTCTCCATTCAATTCCTATGTATCACAATTACAACTTCCTCTTAAAGCTTTTAAAAACTTTTTTTTGAATAAGTTTTAAGTTGGTCAAATAAGGCTGCCAAAAATACTTTTCATGACATCTTTCTAGATCTCAACATGTGAAATGGGTAGTTACATATTTTCATCAAGTTGAGGGTTTCTATCGGTCTGGCATCTGACGTTAGTAACAACGTGTTTGTTTCTTTTAAAGAAGACACAAATACAATTCTGGTATGAATGAGTATGCTGTATGTCTCAGGAGTGATGTAATAATAAAGTTCCCAACAGGACAAGGCAGGGGAGCCCCCTCGCTCCTGAAGCATTTCCCTACAGGCCCTCAATTTCCCTTACTCTTTTCCAAAATGCAATTATCTCGAGCTTTTCCCATCTCAATTACTGACTGACAAACTGGAAATTAACTAAAGCACAAGTAAATATTTTCTTAGTTTTTTCCCCCATGCTAAATAATTGAGTGGATGCTAAATGGGGTTTTTATTGAAGACCTATTTATATACAGTGGTAAGCAGGAGAAGATAGTGCCTGAATACAAGCTCCATGATTTACAGCACGTCAAGGGAAGACTTGAGCTTTACTCATAGAGAATACTGTTACCAAGAGTGGAAAAACAGTGATGACATCTTAAGCCAGAAGATAAATATGGGTTTTAGGAAAAGATGATAAGTTAGCACTTGTGATTGTGAATACTTGTGAACGACCAGCAGGTCCGCAACATGTAATCTGTCATTTTGCTAAGGCATAGTTTTAAACTGCACTCTGGACGTCTGGGAGAAGGCCGCTCACTCCATCTGTGAGCGACCCTAGCAGTTCTCTCAGAGCTTGCGGCCCAGACAGCTAGCTTGGTCAGACTCCGGTGAATATGCAGGAACTTTTGTGAACTCACAAAACTGTGTTTCCTTGTGAAGAAACATCTCTGGAGACAGAGTCCACTGCTAGTGCTGGACGTGAGGAGAGTGAAGGGAGTGGTTCTTAGGAACAGAAATGCTGGGTAAATCAGAGTCAGATCCGGGAGGCGCTCAGACTGCCTAGGAAGGAAGGGATCTTCATGGGGAAACAAGAAAAAGCGACTCCTGAGTAAATAACGCGGGTAAAATAAAGCTCATCAGTGGAGGGAGAATATGCTCACTGAAGTTTAAAAGCGGGTGAGGAACTCTCAAAAACACAGGGAGGCACTGAGAGAAGGCGAGGCCCCGGAATGCACACTGGTTCTCCCCACAGGTCTTGGCTCTCATGGAATTGGCCAGCACCCTCTGCTCTCCCACTCTCTCCTCCATGTGTGGAATGATAGGCTGCAAGGCATCTGTGGCCAACCCTTTAATTTTTAGCAGTAAGAACTCCCAAACTATAAATTCAAATAATATAGATGTAACAGAAATAACTTAAAAAATCTCTCTTTAGGGACCTAGAGGATTTCTCTCAAGGAAATGTGGAAACTTCAAGAGCTATAAACACATCTACTGGAATCAGGCATGAGTTGGAGTATGAACAGGCTGTGGAAGAAGCTCCTTTCCTCTCTGTGAGGTACAGTTTGGCTCCATGGAGGAATGGTGTTTTAAGAACAGGATAATCCAGGCAATGACTTAAAACAGCATTGCTGTCAGGCACTGTGTAAGGGGCCATAGAGAATTCTGTCACATAGGTAAACCTTCTGGCCCCTATTCCTTTCCTCTCTCCCTATCTTTCATGGGCATTTTAATGAGTTCAACATACATTCACTAATCCACATAAGGTCTTGTCTAATTTCTCCTCCTCCTCCCCTGACCCGTCACCAGCTATGGGTCTGGCGTGGAACTTGCATTTTCACAGCAAATCCATTGTGAGGAGAGCTGGCATGGGCAGCTTCCTTTCAGAGATGGAAACCAAGGAAGGGTTTTCAATTGAGATGAAGGAATGGAGCCTGGTGGGCTCAATGCAGGACACCCCAGGTTACATAGCCAGTGAGCAGTGGATCCAGGGTTTAACCTGAGGCCCGCTGATCTTTTCTGTATGCCACACTCTACTTGGGATGGTGGCCATCCCAAGGAGGCAAACAAGGTAAGCTGCCAAGAGTGCAGAACTTTGAAGAGGAGCTCATTCTCAAGTTCATGCAAGTGCTAGCCACATTTAAGGGTGAATGCCTCCTATAGTTTTGTACCTTATATGCCTCATTTGCCTTTCCCTCATCCTGACCCTGCCCTGGGGTCAGGCCTTGGGGCACTGGCTCTGTTTTGGTGTGAGCACTTACACAGATCTGAGAAGGAAAAGCCATAAAACATTCATGTGATTTCTTTGTAAAATTTAGAACATGGTAGTATTGGTGAATTAGCAGATATAAGTCTCAAAAATCAGAAAAGTGAGAATCAAACCTTTTTTTTTGTGGTTTAAGAAATGAATCTCTCTTGGGAAACAGTCACGCCAAATCTACCAAGTAGCTCTGTAATGTATGACTGAAACTGCTAGCTTTTCTGAACACGTACCTTCCAGATCAATGTTTAATTAATAAGCCTACCTCTCGCTGAAATGGAGTGGTCAGGAAGGACAGACACAAAGGTACCAAATACACCAAGAAACCAGGGACTAGGACTCAGTTGCTAATCATTTTAAATGTCATATTTTTATAAATCAAAAGAAGAGCTTTATAAATGCTGTCATTTCTCTTTAGAGTTCATCAAGTCACCAGAACATACCTATGAGCTCCTTGTTGCGAACATCTAGGGCCATATTCCTCAAGGCAGTCGCCACAGAAGAAACAACTCTATCGTTATCCATTCTCAGAAGCTCTACTAGGATGGGGAGCCCTTTTTCTTTGCGGACGGCTGCTCGGATATATGCTGCGAACTAGGAAACAAAACAAGATAATAAGCAATTATAAAACAGAGTGCAGCTCTCAGGTATTACTGTCACCTAAGAAAAATGTTTTCAAAAGATGAACTAATAGATTAAATGTTTTCTTTCCAACTGGAGATTAAATCTGTGATGCCAGTCAAGAGAAAACCAGTTTGGGAAAAAGATAAGCTAGGATGACTGATTTAAAAAGAAATCCCAAAGCCTGAAAACCTCAAACCACCATCTGGCAGATATTTTTGTGCAGAAAAGAGAAGGCAGTGATTACTTTCTACTTCAGCTACATAAACATGATTAAGGACGGATGGCGTGTCTTCTCTGCAGTTGGCCCCATGCCAGGTCCAGAGGCTATAAATAGCGTGGCAGAGCTGGTAACTGATCAGTGCACATTAAAGGAGAACCTGTCTCTATCCAGTCGTCTTTTCCCTGTATTCTCTGCAACAATATTTACAGTTTAGTAACCCTTCAAAGAAATTGCTTGGGAAAAAAATCCCTTGCCTTGGAAGAAAAGGAACTCTCCAGGAACACTGAGCATCATAATTCATATACATTGGTGAAAAAGTAAGTATATCTGTGCGCAAAATGCTTTATCATTCAAGATTAGTTAGCTGCTGCTGCTGATTTTTTAAAATCCACAGTCAAAAACTTCTTTCGTGATTAAGAGGCAAGTCTGTACAGCGAGTCAGTCTGGGCACCACATGAATTGGAAATGAACACGAAGTCATCAAGGAAACAAACAAACAGAAAAAGTAACATTTGAAAATGGGTCTTTAATCTTGTTTTGAGCTTTCACTGGCATTTTTACCAATACAAACTATCTTTCACAATTTAGGATAATTGAAAAATGTTGCTCATAAAATATCTTAATACTTTCCTGCTGTGGTCAAGACACAAGGACAAAGATCTGCCAGCCCTTTGTATTATTTTGAACATGAAAATATGTGACTGATGCTTCTTTAATATCAACAGAATGGATTTTTTAAAAAACATAAATAAAAGGAAAAGATACATTTCAAAGATCCTATTAGCTTTTTTCAGGTAAAGTGAATACTCCTGTTTTCTAAATCAAATGAAATCTGCAGAGGAGACATAATACACAACTTGCCATCGGGTAAAGGACTTGGGCAGCTTTGGCAACTTCTCCCTCTGAAACCTGCAAGGACAGAACCAATGCCTGTCTCTCTTGGAGACAACTGGCTCAGTTTACCTCGAGGGCCTCCCTTTCAGAACATTACCACCGTTGCCACTCCCAAAACAGCTTCTCACTTGCTTACATCTCTCACCATGACTATCTTGTTTTCTTAATGAGAGTCCAATATTTTGATTTACTATTTTCGATACCTTTGAAATCACTTCCATATAATATTTACATTTTAAATGACCCTGCCATTTAACTTCTATTCACTAAAGGTCCCAGAAAACAAAATTCTACAACTCAAATCATATCTATTTTAGTTATTGCTTTTAAAATCACCATATGATTCTCAGGTCATAAGGAGCTGGAGGTGAACACCACATCACCAACATAAATATTTATGAATACTTATGTGCTGGGCACTGTCCTCGGTCCTCCACATTTATTACCTCATTTAATCCTTAAAACCACATAATGAGGTGAGTATTATTTCCATTTTACAGATGATGAACCTGAGGACAGAAAGATCTGAGGCCTCCAGCTAGTAAGGGAGGTAGGGCAGGATTCAAAGCCAGGGGTCTGGCTCCAGAGTCAGTACTTAGATGCTATTAGTACTTTTAATGTTTTTACTTAATTAATAGTTGATTTACAATGTTGTGCCAATCTTTGCTGTACAGCAAAGTAACATACACATATCAAGAACATAACAAAAAAACCACAGTGGCTTAGCACTAGGCCTAATTATTTATATATAAGCATTAGAACAGCTGGCTGCATGCTAGCAATGCAATACTTTTCACTCTCATGGAAAAAAACAATGCCCAGACAATTTTCGTTTTGGGAGGTGGTGATGGAGGAAATAATCAAAAACAAGCATTATAATAATTCTACTAAAACATACTTGTTGGCAAACTTCTAGAGGTTGAAATGTTTCAAACAAGAATTGTCTGAGATGTTGTCAGATGATATTTAAAAAGTTTTGAGAACTTGCTTATGGTGGTAACAGTAGGAAATCACCTTCAATTTTCCTAATGAAGTCACAGATTTACCAGTGGAGGCAGAAACTCTGCCACACGTAGGTTCTGCAAGTATTAGAAAGGAACAAAGGCCCAATCTCAGCTCCAATTCAGGCCCTCGGCATCTCTCACCAGGCTCTCCAACAGAATCCCAGCCTCCATGGCTCTTGACTTCAAATGCACTCTCAGTGCAGCTGCAGATGGGATCCAACAGTGTCCACATCAGTCTGTCTATGTCGCCTGTCTGCTTAAACCCTTTCAGTGGCCCCTCTGGTCTGAAGGTCAGGTTTTAGCTCCTGAAGCTTGGCCGTCAGGCCTGGGTACGAGGGCTAGTTCCACCACGGGCACTCTTTGTCCCCCTGCACATCTCAGCCACCAGCCCGTAGCCTGTGCCCATGACGTCCTCACTGTGAGGGCTCTTGTGCCCTCTTGTCCCTTTATCTGGAAAGCTCCCTCTGCACCCAACCTCACACTGTGTGGCTTCATCTGCTCATTCTTAAAGGTTCCACTTGGGCAGCACCATCCCCCCAGGAACTCTTCCCTACCTCCTGGAGTCCCTCCTTCCTTGCCTTTCCCTCACCAGGCTGGGTTAGAGGTCCTCTTCCAAGACCATGGAGTCTATGCAACACTTACTCAATACATCTGTTTTTCTCTTTCGCCTTCACTTTCTCATGGGGAAGGGCTATGTCATATCCATCCTTGGATCCCCAGAGCCAACTGCAGTCTCCTCACTTTTTTCCTCCTACCCTTTATCAAGCTCTAAACACCTCTGTTCGTCCCTTTCCATTGACCATGGCAGGTCTGACTGCATGGAGGTGTGGACGAGCGGAGGACATCCTACCTTCCAGTTTCCAGCAGAGAGGTTCTGGAGTGATCCGGCAGAGCCTTCCAAGGTGGCTGGGTTGGAACTTTCTGCTAGGAGGGTCAGATACGGTTTTACCACTGATGGGTGCCACAGCATCTCAACGCCTTTGGGGGACTTTGACAGCCCTGGGATAGGACCAACTCCATCCCACTGAAAGACAAAGAACATGTACTGGTGGAGGCAAAGCGAACACAGTATTCAACATTTGAAAACATTCCTTTCTGCTGGACTCAGCTAGAGCTATGCAGAAAAGCTGAATCATGAGAAAAAATTTTTTCTTGCCAAATATGTGATTTCTTACTCCCAGAGAAACAAAACTTTAAGAGTTTCATGTCAAATAAAATGCTAACTTGATCCTCTTGTGGTGTCCTCTTTTTCTTCTTCTTCTTCTTCCCCCAGCAGCTTGGCTCCGAATCTTTGCTGGGAGACTCTTTTCCGAGTAAGTCATCTAATTCGTTCAGCCCCAGCAGCCGGGCCTGAGGCACCTCCAGCTCCAGCCGATACGACAGGTTCCTCAGGGTGCACACGCAGTTCTCCACGGTCTGAAACCCAACACGGCGCAGGGTTAAAACCATCGTAGCGTGTTAGTGCAAAATGCTTCTGTACCAAGCACCAGTGGCACTAAATAAATGTAGAATATGAAAGAACTGTTTTTCACTGATGGGAACCTGCAAACTGAAAGTTAGAACTCTGATTCCAGACTCAAGTTGGTGGGACCCCAAGCTCACAGAGTGTGCAGAGCCACCCAAAGTAGAGCTGAGGATCTGATTTCACACTGAGTGAAATGTGTGGGGCTCTGGAGGGGAGAATGCCCAAGGTTTCTGCTTCAGGGCTGCTGCAGTGGCAGAGCCCCCATATTACCAGAACCCCACCCCTTCTCCCAGCTGGGAACTCTCATCATGACAGCAGGTGTGGCCACGGCCCTCCAGCACAGCCCCTCCCCCAAGTGCCATCTTTGTCCTCTTCTTCCATCTCCCACCTCTCCCCTCCATCTGTGGAAAGTCCCATGATCTCTTTCGTTCTGCATTTTGCCTTCTGCACATGGTCTTTTGCCCCTCCAAAGTCTCCATCACACCTCTAATTGGGAAGCCAGCTGTCTACTCAACAAAGAGTGTCCAAACCAGTTCAGTTTTGCCTGCAAGTGCTCCCCTTCCAATTTGTTTATTCCTCTGAGTTTCATCTGCAGATCTTTTGGTTCAATGAAGCTCAAATGAAAACCTGGCTGTCACTCTGAATTCTCCTCTACCTCCTCCCAAGCCTACCACTCATCATTCTTTTCTCTCACAGACCGTTATTTTCAAACCCAGGCCTACTTGTGGCCTCTCTTTGTCTAGCCCAATCTGAACAATACATGACTGGCCTGCTTTGGGATTCTAGATACATTTAGTCCCTCTTTCCTGTTTCTTCCCACCTTCCCCAGCTTCTGACGCCAGTGTAGACCCTGGATATGAGCAGCATGCTTTGTACAAGGGCCGGGATGGAGGAAATAGGAGGGGAGGATGAGGGGCTCATGTGGGAACAGAGGGAGCAGATGAATGCAGCAACCTGGGATGCAGAAGGGGCACCCTTTGGTATCGAGGCAGGCTGGGCAGAGAGGTGGGGGGTTCCAGTGCCTCAGTCAGGAAATTTATTCAGTAAATACTCAGATGCAGACAGATCTGATTGTAGCAGCAGGGGATACGGAATTAGAGGGAACAGCAGTGGGGCAATCACCTTGACACTGAGCCCAGGAGAGTCACAGAGAAGGTCTGGACCCTGCTAAGGTTCTTACTGCATGGAATCATTCAGTTTTCACGGTTCTAAGGCTATTTTCGTTAAGTTCTCTTGTCTCTGTTAACTTGTAATTTTTATAGAGACATTCTCCCTTTAACCTGGAGCGTAACCTAACAAAGAGGAGAGGGTCAGGAATTCCAGCCAGAGTCAAGGGCATGCAGATAGTGGTGGTCAGCAGCTGTTGTCCTCTGCCAACCAGCATTCACTGACCTTGCTGTCGTAATCGGAAGTGTTCACACACGTGTGGATCACATACAACAGCGAGTCCACCAGCCCCTCGCAGGACCGCATCTGCTTCCTCGCTTCCTCCCCAGCAGAGCTGAGATTCCTATACAGGCAGAGACACGGGGGAGCTCATTAGCCGTGGAGCCTTACCTTAATGATCCGAGAATGGACGACAGAGCAGCGTGTAAATCTGGTCTGAGGAGGTGTATGGAGCCTGCATTTTAATATCTCAAGAGCTCATAATAATAGCCAGCCCCTCATTAGCCATGAATAGAAGACAGCAGGGACACTTGAACTTCGTATCTCTCTCATGACAGGTCACTTTCTAACCTTCTAATAGAATTATTTTTGGGGCTTATCCTGAGTTTCCTTCTATGTAAAAAAGGAGGAATAATAGTAACTATCTCATAGGATTGCTGTGAGGAAAAGATGAATTGCTACAGATAAAGCAATTACAAAAGTGCCCACCATGTGAAAGGATGTTTGTTAGCCATGCACGGTTGCTATATTCAGGCAGTTGTACTTTCCTTGTAAGGCCATAAGGTCTTGGAAGTCCCTGCACCTATTAAAACATGTTTTGCATGTAGTAGGTGGTCATAAATGCTTCTTGAATGAACAGAGGAAACATCATTTCTTACACAAGAACTTCAAGTTAAATGAGAACACTTGGTCATGCTACAATTTGCCTGATCTTTTAAATTATTAAAAACTCTGAGTTGTTTTTAGGTCTCATCCATACTGAAATTTTACTGTCCATTCAACATTGTGAATTGATACCAAATTATAAGGCTCTATTTTATGTGCCATTAACAAAGTAGTCTAACTCTGCAATTTTGCAAAAATTAGCCTTTGTAAGGGGGATTGAGAATGAGTTCTCTTTTTACCTTTGTTTCTCTGAGGCCACAGAGATACTATCACCTATGGCAGCCCACTCCAGTACTCTTGCCTGGAAAATCCCATGGACGGAGGAGCCTGGTGGGCTGCAGTCCATGGAGTCGCTAAGAGTTGGACACGGCTGAGCAACTTCACTTTCACTTCTCACTTTCATGCGTTGGAGGAGGAAATGGCAACCCACTCCAGTGTTCTTGCCTGGAGAATCTCAGGGACGGGGGAGCCTGGTGAGCTGCCGTCTATGGGGTCTCACAGAGTCGGACACGACTGAAGCGACTTAGCAGCAGCATAATCCCTCTGCAGTAACCTTTATGCTGCACTCAACAGCTGTCCTCTTCTGTTCCTCGTCTCTCTCTGGTTTTCCTCTCATCTGCTGTCTTGCTTCTCAGCCTCTTCTGCCCGTGGGTTCTGCTGGGGGTGCCCAGGGCTATACTGATCCCTGCCTCTATCTTTGCACTCTTCCTGGGTGGTGTCCTTCTGTTCCTTGGATTTGACACAAGGAACACAACCTGTGGACCCATGACCCCTAAATGTCTATCTTTAGGGCAACCCCTCTCAAGAACGCCAAACTCATTTAATCCTGGTATTACCGTATGGATAGCTAATTAGACATCTCAAAGTAGATCAGCCAAAACCCTCAGTTACTCCCCTCTGCCCTCTGCCTGACCTCATCAACAGCACTTTCATGCTCCCAGCTGATCTGGCCAAAGATAAAGGCGGTGTCCTTACTTCCTCTCTTTTCGTTGTCCATCATAGTTAGTCAATGAGCAAATCTTGTCAGCCTTTCCCTCTATAACATACCCAACTCTGCCTACCTCTCTCCAGAGCCTGGTCTCAGCCACTCTCATTGTTTGCCTAGATTGATGCACAGCCTCACCTTCTTGCCTCCACTGTCCCCTACATCACAGTCAGAAACCATAGCCACTCCCATGATTAAAACCCTGTTTCCCATGGCACTTGGCAGGTGTACAGACTCTTTCCTATAATTTAAAAAATCTGACATAACCTGGCACCACTCTGCACCTTGCACATTAAGCTCCAGCCTCGAGCCTGTCCCTGCCCCAGAGTCTTTACACGCCTTGTTGCCTCTGCCTAGAATGTGTTCTCCTCACCTCCCTCACCAGCCCTCATGTGAGCAGCTCCCGTAGTATCTCAGATACTTAAACTTTACCTCCTATGAGAGACCACCTGACCTTCAAAGTACCCGGCTAGTAACTCTTAGGTCACCCTATTTTTTTAAAATGACGTCTGTTATTTTCTTGTTTATTTACCTATCTTCATCAATAGAATTCTGTTCTATCAGAGCAGGGATCCAGTCTGTTTTGGTCATCACTAAATGTACACAGAAGGCATTCGCCAAATGTTAATAGCTCTGAGCCACTGGGGGAGCCTGTGTGTCCTGCTCCTGGGCTTTCCCTGAAGCCGGGCAGACTGGCTGAGTGATCACAGTCTCCCCTTTCAGGCATGGGGAGAGGATGAGATGCTGACCCACGAATCAGCAGTAGAGGCCATGTGACCTGCTTGGTGATGCAGGAATCTGAGTCAGGGAGTTGGTCTGTCCTCTAAGAGCCTAACTCTTGTCACCACCACCACCCCAGCCCCCACCCACCGCCCCTGCCAGTTCTAGGCAAAGGAGCCCACAGTTATCCATTCCAATAGGGGAAGGCTTCAGAGGAGAAGCCCAGGCCCCTTCCCCTGCTCCCACAAGCTCTGTTGTAGAGATGCTTAGACACCTTAGCTTAAATGTGAATAGCGTTCACTGTGTTATCACTACATGAAGCATTCTATACAAGCTGAGTCTTCACAACTCTGAGACGGTATTATTACCCCTGTTCTAAAGATGAGGAAACCAAGGCTCAGAATGGAACAGAAAGCCCGTCTGTCTGAGGCAGAGCCCTAAGGTTTGTTTCAAATTCCCAAGAAGCCTTGGCAACAGCTGATGAGAATGACCAGCAAATAGGGAGCAATACTGTAACACTTAAAAGAGGCCTTCTGGATTTCAAATGCTAAAGATAATGACTGAAAATAGTATTTGGGTTCATTTTCATTTATTTATAAAACTCAAATCCAATGACTATTTAAACTATACCTTTCTGCACCCTTTTAAAAGCAGAAAGGTTTCAACTGTTACATTAAAAAAGTTAAAGTCACTCAGACATGTCCAACTCTTTGCGATTTCATGGACTATACAGTCCATGGAATTCTCTAGGCCAGAATACTGGAATGGGTAGCCTTTCCCTTCTCCAGTGGATCTTCCCAACCCAGGAATCGAACTAGGGGTCTCCTGCATTGCAGGCAGATTCCTTACCAACTGAGCTATCAGGGAAGCCCAGATTTAAAAAGACCGACGTCTAATTAACAGACATTGTATTAGTTTCAGGTGTATAACACAGTGATTTGACATCTGTATACACTGTGAATGGAGAAGGCAATGGCACCCCACTCCAGTACTTTTGCCTGGAAAATCCCATGGATGGAGGAGCCTGGTAGGCTGCAGTCCACGGGGTCGCTAAGAGTCGGACATGACTGAGCAACTTCGCTTTCACTTTTCACTTTCATGCACTGGAGAAGGAACTGGCAATCCACTCCAGTGTTCTTGCCTGGAGAATCCCAGGGACGGGGGAGCCTGGTGGCTGCCTTCTATGGGGTCACACAGAGTCGGACACGACTGAAGTGACTTAGCATAGCATAGCATAGCACAGCACAGCATAGCATAGCATAGCATAGCATACACTGTGAAATGATCACCACAGTGAGCCTGTCACCACACAAAGTCAAAACATATTTTATTTCTTGTGATGAGAACTTTTAAGATTAACTCTTAAGTCTCTTTCAACTTTACAACACAATATGGTTGATTATAGTCACCAGGGCTTCCCTGATGGCTCAGATGCTAAAGAATCCACCTGCAATCTGCCTGCAATGTTTGATCCCTGGGTTGGGGGGATCCCCTGTTCCAAGAAATGGCAACTCACTCCAGTATTCTTGCCTGGAGAATCCCCATGGACAGTGGAGCCTGGGGAGCTACAGTCTGTGGGGTCGCAAAGAGCTGGACACGACTGAGCGACTAAGTACAACACACACAGCATGTAGCTACCAAGGTGTACATTGTACCTTCATGACTTACTTATTTTACAACTCAAAGTTTATACCTCCATATCTTGAATTTAAACAAAAACCAGGCTGCAAACACATTAGCAATCAGAATGTAATAACCAGAAAAATGCTGTTAAAGCGTAAAACACTGGAATTTTGGCAGTAATTTTTCAGACTGAAAGGTTTTTTTTGACTAGTCTGTAGAAGAGTCATTTACAAGATAATGTCTATCAAGCCACTAGTCTGTGCTCATAATGTTTTCCTCACAGATTAACAAAGTCTAGTGGCTTACACTTAAACAAACTTGGAAACTTACACAGATATTAATGAAAGTTAAGTAAATCATCCTAAAATCAACTTAGCTATGACACATGTTATTTAATCAGACAATCGGAAAGAAGAAATAAAATATCTACCTTAGGCAACCTGTTGTATTACGCAGAACGAGTGAAGTCTGAAATTTAATTTTATGATCATCATCAAAAGAAGAGTTATTCCATCCAGAATGTGGAACGATCACAGTGTTTGTCAGAGTCGAGAGAGCATCTCGGATGATTGTCATCTTTACAGCATCACATGAGGATAAATTCCACAGAACTCCTAAAGAAGGCAGATTTTAAAGTCAAATCATCAATTAGAAATCCTGCAGTTTTAGAAATGAAATGAACATGTTAGCATTAGTTGGGAACTCAGTCTGTTCCAAACCTAATGGCCTGAATTTACACCCAGGCTGGGGCTGGACCTCTAATAAATGTTGAGTGAACATATATGAGTTTCTGGTACATCATCAAGTCATCCTTAGGCAAGATGACTGTGGTTTTGCAAAGCAAAGCAGAGTTACTCCATGAGGAGGACGGGCACAATGTAATCAAGGATCACAAATATGACGCATCTGTGACGGTTGTAAAAATGAGGTTCCTGTATCGTCTCTTACATTTAGTGTTCTCTGTGACAAGCCATTTTTACAATTTAGTTCTTGAAAAGAACTTCTCTTTCTCAAAAGACTTAAACTTTCTCTTCATCACACTTCCTTTTCTTACTTTCGCTAGTGGGAAGCTCAAGCATAAATATTATGTGTGCAATGACTTGCTGGCACAAAGAATGGTCACACATTTGTTTCGTCTCTCTTATTTAGAAAAGGTTTAAACACTTCTGTTTCCACATTAAGAGTGTTTTTAGTATGTGCAAATTACTACCATTCCTTTTTGGATACAGGCAAAACACTAACAATAAATTAAAAGCTACTGATACTGTAATTCGTATCAAGATTCCAAGGACAAGAGACCTTAAATGTAGCTTATTAGAGTGTTACTTGAATTACAAACATACTTGAAGGTCTTCATTTCTGTGTCAATCATAAGAGGGTTAAATTATTGTTGTAGCATGCATATTTTCTAATAATTACTCTTTTAGAAATTAGAGAAATTTCAAGATTATACCTACTCTAATTTTTACATCAATGCATTTTCGTAAGTAAGGGGGAAGGGGATGGAGGAGAAATGGTACAGCTGGTTCCTCTGCACTGAAGTCCCTCAGAACCCTACACTCCTGATGTATCCTTGGCAAGTTGCTTTCATCAGTACAGTGCTTTTAGAATTATCAGTACACAAAATGTTCGAGGCCCTGTGGAGGGGACAGAGTTGGCAAAATCTGCCCGTGTCCATGGAAGCACATCAGGCTTGTGAACATGACTGAAGAGTGTCAGGCCAGAGACAAGACTGAAAACTGCTGCTCTGGGTCTGGTGACCAAGAAGCCAGCCTAGAAACTGCACAGCCTCCTCTGGGCCTGACAAAATCACAGGGCCCTTTATAAAGGAGGGAGGCAGGAGAGAACTGACAGGAACTTTCTTTCTTTCTTTCTTTATGAAGGTTGGAGGAGGGGTATAAGCCAAAGCCAGAACCAAAGAGAATACTCTATAAACTGAGAGGACCATCATTCCCCATGTCTGCCCTGACCAACCCACACGGTTGTCAATGGTCAATGATGGAGGCAGATGCAGGGCTCCGTCTTGGGTCCTGGCTGCTCTCCACTCTCACTTGGCTTTGACTTCTGGGCCTTGCTGACTGGGTTTCCTTTCTTCCCCCAAGACATTCTTTCACCCTTCCTCTGCTCCTACCCTTTGGGGTGGGACAGCCCACCATAAGCATAGCTTTTTCATTTCCCCTAAAGTCAGGAACAAGACATGGGTGCCCACTCTCACCACTACTATTCAACATAGTTTTGGAAGTTTTGGCCACAGCAGTCAGAGCGGAAAAAGAAATACAAGGAATCCAAATTGGAAAAGAAGAAATAAAACACTCACTGTTTGCAGATGACATGATCCTCTACATAGAAAAGCCTAAAGACTCCACCAGAAAATTACTAGACCTAATGAATGAATATAGTAAAGTTGCAGGATATAAAATCAACACACAGAAATCCCTTGCATTCCTATACACTAATAAGAGAAAATAGAAAGAGAAATTAAGGAAACAATTCCATTCACCATTGCAACGAAAAGAATAAAATACTTAGGAATATATCTACCTAAAGAACCTAAAGACCTATATATAGAAAACTATAAAACACTGGTGAAAGAAATCAAAGAGGACACTAATAGATGGAGAAATATACCATGTTCATGGATCGGAAGACTCAATATAGTGAAAATGAGTATACTATCCAAAACAATCTATAGATTAAATGCAATCCCTATCAAGCTACCAACGGTATTCTTCACAGAGCCAGAACAAATAATCTCACAATTTGTATGGAAATACAAAAAATCTTGAATAGCCAAAGCAATCTTGAGAAAGAAGAATGGAACTGGAGGAATCAACCTG
>NW_011495014.1:10570935-10608280 GCF_000754665.1 Bison bison bison
TGAAACTAGAACACTTTCTAACACCATACACAAAAATAAACTCAAAATGGATTAAAGATCTAAATGTAAGACCAGAAACTATAAAACTCCTAGAGGAGAACATAGGCAAAACACTCTCTGACATAAATCACAGCAGGATCCTCTATGACCCATCTCCCAGAATATGGGAAATAAAAGCAAAAATAAACAAATGGGACCTAATTAAAAGCTTCTGCACAACAAATGAAACTATAAACAAGGTGAAAAGACAGCCTTCAAAACGGGAGAAAATAATAGCAAATGAAGCAACTGACAAAGGACTAATCTCAAAAATATACAAGCAACTCCTGCAGCTCAATTCCAGAAAAATAAATGACCCAAACAAAAAATGGGCCAAAGAACTAAACAGACATTTCTCTAAAGAACACATACAGATGGCTAACAAACACATGAAAAGATGCTCAACATCACTCATTATCAGAGAAATGCAAATCAAAACCACAATGAGGTACCATTTCATGCCAGTCAGAATGGCTGCTATCCAAAAGTCTACAAGCAATAAATGCTAGGGTGTGGAGAAAAGGGAACCCTCTTACACTGTTGGTGGGAATGCAAACTAGTTCAGCCACTATGGAGAACAGTGTGGAGATTCCTTAAAAAACTGCAAATAGAACTGCCTTATGACCCAGCAAACCCACTACTGGGCATACACACCAAGGAAACCAGAATTGAAAGAAACACGTGTACCCCAATGTTCATCACAGCACTGTTTATAATAGCCAGGACATGGAAGCAACCTAGATGTCCATCAGCAGATGAATGGATAAGAAAGCTGTGGTACATATACACAATGGAGTATTACTCAGCCATTAAAAAGAATACATTTGAATCAGCTCTAATGAGGTGGATGAAACTGGAGCCTATTATACAGAGTGAAGTAAGCCACAAAGAAAAACACCAATACAGTATACTAACGCATATATATGGAATTTAGAAAGATGGTAACGATAACCCTGTATGTGAGACAGCAAAAGAAACACAGATGTATAGAACAGTGTTTTGGACTCTGTGGGAGAGGGAGAGGGTGGGATGATTTGGGAGAATGGCATTGAAACATGTATAATATTATATAGGAAACGAATCGCCAGTCCAGGTTTGATGCATGATACACGATGCTTGGGGCTGGTGCACTGGGATGACCCAGAGGGATGGTACGGGGAGGGAGGTGGGAGGGGTGTTCAGGATGGGGAACACGTGTATACATGTGCCGGATTCATGTTGATGTATGACAAAACCAATACAATATTGTAAAGTAAATAACCTCCAATTAAAATAAATAAATTTATATTTAAAAAAAAGCACAGCTTTTCAAAACCTCAGCCTTAGCGGTGACCCACCTTGTTAGGCTCAGACTCGAGGGAGATTTGGACAGTCCAGAATCAGGGAAAGGAAAGACCCTACTTTATCTCTTAAAGCTTGTCCTGTCTACCACGACAGACCTTTGCTTCCATAATTATTTTGTGGCAGACGCACATGGCAGGTGCTCACAAAATGAACTGCAACTCCACAGGTGGCCCCACTTCTCTACGGATTCTGAGGGTTCTGCTGGGCTTCCAGGGGGAGCCAGGGGAGGGGTGGGTGGAGAATTGGGGGCAGGGCTCTAGATCCTACCCCAGTTCACCCAGAGTGGCTCCAGCCTCTTTTCTCAATACTGGGCTTCACTTGTGTGTTGCTGTTTGAAAAACTGGGTTTTGGGTCTAAAAGGCATTTAAAAAGGGCTGTAGTAGGGGAAAAATATCTGAGGACAGATGACCACAGAACAGACCTTGGGAGCTAAGAGTGAAAAACGAGCCTCTGAAGGTTGGCTCTGACCTAGATGATAGGTGAGCTGAGAGAAGCCAAAAGGTTGAGGTGTGGAAGGGTGGGTGGCAGCAGCTGCCACAAACAGGGCTCTAATGCTTCCTGCCAACCAGGCTGGCCTCACTGCCCAGGGCGCTGAAGAGGCCTGCATACGTGGCAGCGTGTGGCCCTGAGGCTGTGGTGGCAAGGGTTATTTCCCAACCTCCCCTGCTGACAATTTTATATCATGTGATTCCTAAGGCCATAGAGCGATTTTTTTTTTCTGTGAAATCATTTCACTGTCCTCACTCTACAGAATTCTACACATGGGGGAGAGCTGCATTTTCCAATAAGCTACCTTCTACTTCACAGAATAAATGCATTCCAGTAAAATCCACTTAAGGCAAGGTTTATGGAAAGTAAAGTCTATCATATTGTAGGCTATAGGTATAAAATGAGATATATCTATACAGAAAATTAAACAGTGTTGAGTCACAAACTTCAGGTGAGACCATGACTAAGAAGAGGGCTGGTTCTTGGCACACTTCTCTTGAAGCTGACGCTTAGAGGTTCTCTGATCGCTGGCAGAAAAGCTTGTTTCTCATGGTTCCTGCCTCCACTCCTGGCCCCTTCTAAGATCTACTCTGGCAAAGGATAGTTACCAGATTTGTAGATTGGCCTGATTTTCTGTCCCGGAATAAGAATTTTGTCTGGCTCTTTCTGTTCCTTGTCCAGCATTTAGAATGATCAGTGGAGTTATATGTCATTTCACAGTCTACTACCAGCCATTACATCTACTTGGGATTGGACAGGAGAACGTTCACAAATCAACATCAATAACAGTAACTTGGCCATTTTACTGTGGTCTTACTCTTTGCCAGGCACAATGTGCTTTACACGTAATACGTTAAAGAGTCAAGACACACAAAATAAACTTTCCATTTAATGATTTGGTGGGCTTGAAATTCCACATGTTGACTTTTTACAGTATGATGAGCATTTATTTTTTCTAAATTTAATATTAATTTAAATTTCATTAGGCAAGCATAGTAGGTAAGAAATACTCTTTCATTCGTTTATATGTCTGGTTACACTTATGCAGGGAACACAACAGGAGCTCAGGAATATATGTTAATGGATCCACTTAAATAGCCTGTATTTGTTTTTAGATTTCTGTTTTACTGCTTGCCTGTCAGATTTAGTTCCTAAGTATTCCATCCTTTTCACTTCTTTTCTGAGGGTCCTGAGAGTATCCTTTCATGTCTGTAACTATAGGGAGAGGGTCAGAACAGTGGTGTGAATCTTCAAGGGAATTCGCCAGCATAGTTTTGCTTGTTTTTCACCTGAAGACCTAAACAGACAGTTGCTGAAACCAGCACCCTAGTTATGGGCTAGGGGAAGCACATTGCTGATCCATCTCCCAGCACCAGAAGTTACACCAAAATGCCTGGATCCCCATCCCTCAAACTGCAAAACTGCAGGGTCAGTGTTTCCCAAATATAAAATGTGAAATTATTTAGAGGTATGCATGGAACAACAGACTGGTTCCAAATAGGAAAAGGAGTATGTCAAGGTTGTATTTGTCACCCTGCTTATTTAACTTATACGCAGAGTACCTTATGAGAAACGCTGGGCTGGAAGAAGCACAAGCTGGAATCAAGATTGCTGGGAGAAATATCAATAACCTCTGATATGCAGATGACACCACCCTTATGGCAGAAAGTCAGGAGGAACTAAAAAGCCTCTTAATGAAAGTGAAAGAGGAGAGTGAAAAAGTTGGCTTAAAGCTCAACATTCAGAAAACGAAGATCATGGCATCTGGTCCCGTCACTTCATGGGAAATAGATGGGGAAACAGTGGAAACAGTGTCAGACTTTGTTTTTGGGGGCTCCAAAATCACTGCAGATGGTGACTGAAACCATGAAATTAAAAGACACTTACTCCTTGGAAAAAAAGTTATGACCAACCTACATAGCATATTGAAAAGCAGAGATATTACTTTGCCAACTAAGGTTCATCTAGTCAAGGCTATGGTTTTTCCAGTGGTCATGTATGGATGTGAGAGTTGGACTGTGAAGAAGGCTGAGTGCCGAAGAATTGATGTTTTTGAACTGTGGTGTTGGAGAAGACTCTTGAGAGTCCCTTGGACTGCAAGGAGATCCAACCAGTCCATTCTGAAGGAGATCAGCCCTGGGATTTCTTTGGAAGGAATGATGCTAAAGCTGAGACTCCAGTACTTTGGCTACCTCATGCGAAGAGTTGACTCATTGGAAAAGACTCTGATGCTGGGAGGGATTGGGGGCAGGAGGAAAAGAGGACGACAGAGGATGAGATGGCTGGATGGCATCACTGACTCGATGGACGTGAGTCTCAGTGAACTCTGGGAGTTGGTGATGGACAGGGAGGCCTGGCGTGCTGCGATTCATGGGGTTGCAAAGAGTTGGACACGACTGAGCGACTGCACTGAACTGAATCCTTCTGTAGACATATAGAGCAAAGTAGGCAAAGTAGGCTATCTTTTGGTCAACTCGGATGACTCATAAGACCAGTCTGCCATAGAAATTCAGGCTTCCTCTTCTGCAACTTCAAAAAATGTTCAAAATTATTCTTGATCAGAAAAAAGGAAGGATTCTATTTTTGATATGCTTGTGGCATCCACACAAAGGCAGCTTTCTGATCCCACACTAAGGGTTACATTATACCTCCAATCATGCGCTTTCCCACATAACACTCAAAACTACATTTGGTATGGATTTAACTTGCCATTTTGAACATCAGAGCAAGTTCCAAGACACTGGTTTTTCTTCTCCACTTTCTATTTAAAAAATAAAGGTTATAGAAAGCTAAAGTAACCAGTTCTGATCAACCAATATTAGATGAAGAAGGTTCAATTAAACTTAAAAGCCTTAGCTATGGAATTGACTTTTCTACTCGAAGTAAAAAGCACCAGTCTTAAGACCGACTAATAATACCTGTGTCACCCACATCACTAAAGTAGTAATAAAATAATGTTCTTTCCACTTAGTCTGTCCAGGGCTTCATTTAATGGGTCAGGGAGAATGTTCCTAGAGCAGTAAGTAATGAATAGAATATACACCAACTCCCACATGCAACGAGACTGATAAGAAATAGAGAACTTCAGGATTAGCATTCTCCATCAACACGATAAACCTTTAGCTCTAACATCCTAATGCAGAATGTGCTTCAGGGATATTCAGCATGTTGACTTTTCACAGTATGATGAGCATTTTTTCTAAATTTAATATTAATTTAAATTTCATTAGGCAAAAAAAAAAAAAACATTTCATTAGGCAAGCATAGTAGGTAAGAAATACTCTTTCATTCTTTTATATGTCTGGTTACACTTATGCAGGGCCCACAATAAGAAAAAGTTAAAAATGAACTATAATTCAGCTTAGGAAACTTGAGGTTTTTATTCAAAACAATTAGTTTTTTTTGTTGTGAGAACTATGAACATGCATAAACAAATTTAGAATATGTTAGGGAATTTCATGCCTCCTATTGAAGAAAATGCTGCTTATTCTCTACCACAGGAAAAAGTACACGTAATTAAGAGTAACCAGTAACCACAATGAAATACTGCCGTAAGAGATGAAAGCTCATTTTTCCCACAAAGAATGAATAAAGTAATTAGAATACCATTTCACATAAATCCTTGGCTGCAGAATTTTGAAAGAGCTCACATTTAAAACTAGTTTTATAGCTATTCAAAGAGCCAAGTGATAATTCTATAGTTAAATTAGAAACTGATTTTACCTAATTAAAATAATAGCACCATTTGAAAAATATATTTCTTAAAGGATATTAGAAAACCAAACAACATTTGGAAAATGCTATTTTTTGAGTAGCATATATAACAGCCTATGCAATTTTTTTCTGATATGAAATAAATCTAAACCCATTAATTTTTATATAGTATTCATGTTGCTTCCTAGTTATCAAAAACAAAACAAAACACCCAACACCGAACAACACAAGAGTTCATGGGCACTGCAAAAAAAAAAGAAAAAGAAAACAGCCAAGAAAGTACTAGTGCACTTCAGGTATCACTACTGATTTTGAACTGTGGTGTTGGAGAAGACTCTTGAGAGTCCCTTGGACTGCAAGGAGATCCAACCAGTCCATTCTGAAGGAGATCAGCCCTGGGATTTCTTTGGAAGGAATCATGCTAAAGCTGAAACTCCAGTACTTTGGCCACCTTATGCGAAGAGTTGACTCATTGGGAAAGACCCTGATGCTGGGAGGGATTGGGGGTAGGAGGAGAAGGGGATGACAGAGGATGAGATGGCTGGATGGCATCACCGACTCGATGGACCTGAGTCTGAGTGAACTCCGGGAGTTGGTGATGGACAGGGAGGCCTGGCGTGCTGCAAATCATGGGGTCACAAAGAGTTGGACATGACTGAGTGACTGAACTGAACTGACCTGACCAGCCCCTGCATTTTCCTTCATAAGTTGCCCTCAGGCTCAGTGTTTGTTCTTGTTTTAGTTATGCTCTTTCACGAGATGTCCACCAGGCATCCAAGCCATAGGGGTGTAAAGAGTGTTAACTCAGAGAAGGGATAGTAAGGTCTTGGCCCCATGGTTCCCTGCACAGAGCACGCATCATGACAAGTCAGGTCATGTTTCAGTTCTCTGGGGGTCAGAACACTGTGTGGTATATACATGTTCATCCCTTCCCAGCCATTCTGCATCCATGGGCTCTGAGGAACAGGCTGCAGTTGTGTATCCCCACCCTGCAAGCATCTTTGAAAAAGGGGGGTAGAAATATTAGACTATCGAGCATGTGAAGTACAGCGAGTCCAAACTGAGATGTGCTGAGTGTAGAATATGCACTTGATTATGAAGACCTGGTATGAAACAAGTGAATGTAGGACACCTTACTAATAGTTTCCGTACTGCTTACAAGTTGAAGTGATATTCTGGAACTACTGGGTCAAACAAATTACACTATTAAAATAAACAGATGTTTCTTTTCCTTTGTAATGTGGCTACTAGGAAGTTCATAACAACACGTGCCCTGCATTTACACTTCTACTGGAAAAGTGATGGTAGGGGTGCTTTTACATCAGACACTAAAGGATACAAGTAGGCGGGCCCTTGGCTCCCAGGAGGCCTTGACACAAACAGTTACAGCTCCAGGCAGCAGTGACCAAGGAGTCACCAGCAGAAAGAGCAGCAAGGCCAGCTTGCATGTGGTTTGTGTCAGGCACTCCACAGCAACCCCAAGTGGCAGGTGCTGTGTTTATCTTTGGGGGGAGCTGGCACTGGTGAGGAGGACTTGCCAGGGGTCAGAGATCAAGAAGGAAATGAGTCAATCAGACTCTGGAGCCCACACTTGCTCCCAATACCAGGTTGCCTCGCTCTGGATGTTCACTGAGTAGGCGAAGCTCCACCTTGGTGTGGAACTGGAGACCATGGCATTCAAGCTGGAGTGTGAAAGGTAGAGGCCAGGGGGAAGTGGGCTTGGGGTGCTCTTCCATTGAGAGGGGTAGGAATGGGGGAACCTTGAGGCTGGGGTTGGCCCAGAAGGGAAGGTGAGCACAGGGGCTGTAGATTTGGCTGGCAGGTGGGGAAGTGTGGACTGTAAGGCCAGGGGTCATCCCAGGAGGGGACAGTGACCCTGAGGGACCAGGAGGGGCAGAGCCTGTGTCCAAGGACAGTACTTCAGGGAGCATGTGATGAGGACCTGAAGGAGCGCGGAGGGGGCAGGAAGCGGGAGGGAAGATGCTTGTGATGAGAATTTGGAGCCTGATGTAAGCTGAGGGTGATGTCAAAGATGAGTCAACAGTTTAGCTCATGTGTGAGACTATGGTTCAGCTGACAGAAACAAGGAAATCAAGGGGGAGTGGGAAAAAATAGTGTGAGAAGTATTTGCTATTTGTGGCTTCAGGTAAATGTCTCAAACTTTCCACTAGGATAGGAATGCTGTGAATAAATTATGACATTGAGACAGAAATGAAATAATAGGAAAGCAATTATTATGAGAGTGTCTTTAATTATAGTAATGGCTTTCTCTGGAGAAATTCCCAGGAAAACAAGTCATGGTGGGGTAATCATCTCCAGGGTTCCCAAGATGAGACCATCTCAGCAGAGATTCCTAAAACATGTGTGGTGACCCCCAGACTAGCTGAATGTGCAGTCCTGGGCCTGGCTTACACTCCTAGCTCCTGGCTTTCTTTTTCCTGTGCCCTTGCTGCCAGCCTAGGCTTTGCTACACTCATTGCTGGTTGGCACAGTGCCATCCTAGGTGGGGGGCAGTGCAGCTGAATCGAGAGCTGGGTCCCACAGGGAGGCCTGGCCCAGCCAGCCTGCGGGGCTTGCTTTGAGACCCTGGTTGCTCCCTGAGATTTCCTGCTCAGCTAACACGTACTCCATGCCAGGCATGGGAAGGCTAACTCGGACCCTGCTGTGGTCACGATGGTCAGGACCTCCGGTTCCTGTCACCGTGAGTGATGGCTCAGATGCTGCACACAGTGTGGTCCCAGCCTGCATGTTCAATTGGAAGGGGACTACTCTGGCTGTTTAAACTCTTCCCAGCCAAAGGACTCAAATGATTGATCTTTATCTGTATAGAGTTTTAAAGAACGTAAGGGTTAGCCTTTGTTTCTGTGATTTTTCCGATACAAAGGTGGATCACAGCATCTTTAAAAAGATCTATCAATTTCTAAAGCTCCACTTACAGACCCACATTTGCATTTCATCATATTCTTTCTTACCTAGGTAACTTCCCAACTTTAGAGGCAGGCTGAGAGGATTAATGACATCACGGAGGGATATGGTCTTATGTACCCTGGAAAGGCATTTCCTCTGAAAATAAATCAGCTTACAATTTAGAATTGCTGACTAAGAATGGCCCGTAAGGCACATAAAGGATGATTGCCTCTGCTGGGGGGCAGTTTATAAAAGTGAATGGGTCACATGAAGGGAAATCCTTCTAAGAGAAGTGCTCTGATGCAGAGGTGGCAGTGGGGGTAGTGACGTGGCCACCCTGGTTGATCTTCAGGTCACTTCAGGTGCTGACAGAGTTAGGCCATTTACACAGAGATTGCCCTAAGAAAAAGTTCCTGCCATTGTAGGTTCCACATCTGACTTCTATGTGTTCCAGGAATGTACTTATGCATTTGTAATGGCACCAAGCTTCTACTGAGTCATCTGATCCAAGCAGAGCAGCTTAGAGACAGAAGGGCCTCCAGTCCTAAGTCTTAAGAGATCAGAAAGACTCCGAAACTGCAAAAGACCCGAGAAACATGGGTGGGGTCTTCTGGGCATCTTTTTTGGGTATTTTGTCATGTGCTCTCATCCTTCTCACACTAACATGCTGGCTGGTTTACTGAAAGAGTGTCGTTAACGGGGCCTGGCTCATGCTGAGATACCCCACCCAAGACCAGTGGCTGACCACTTGAATTCTCCAGGAGTCTCTGAGTCTCCCCACTTGACTGCCTCATCCTGCTTGGTGTTCAGAACCCTACGCACTAAACAGAATGTCACATTCCACTTCCAAGGGCAAATCTTTTCATACTCAGGATGCAAATCTTGAAATACAAGGCTAAGATCACATTTCACATATTTGAAGCAAACTACCTGATCATTAGTTTGATGTGGTCATGCCAGTGACTAAGTTCAAAAATATTTCTCCATACATCTGGGTGAAATTCAGACAGTAAAGGAGATATGGGACTTTTTAAAAAATTCTTTTTGGTGCTAATTTGAAAGATTAAGGAACATGAGATGTGAAAATGGGCTTTTGCACCCTCCCCCAGACTTGGGGGATGGGCTGGGGCAGGCAGAGGCAGGGAGGAAACAGTTCCAGCCTGCAAGCCAGGGAAGCCAACCTCTCTGCACCCTAGTTTCTTACGCTGAAATACCAGGGGCAGAATAGATTTCTTTACGGCCCTTTCCAGCTCAAAGTTCTGTGACTTTGAATTAGCAGTTGCATCTATCAAGCTATTATTGTCTTGCTACCAATGAAACTTTTGTCATTTTATTTCTCATTATTGATTTTTATGGTTTGAAATGTTCAGTAAAGAAGAGAATGCATTTAATAATAAAATGCTATTTTATAAAGTAGACCAAGTGGTAAGGATTCTATCGACTTACGCTGAGAACTGGGGGGCGATGCTGCTTGATTTCTGAAAACTACCCATGCGGCTCCGAAGAGCTCTAGGGGCCCACAAAAAGCACAGCAGACAGTAGTAGGCCAACTCCTCTCTGGATCAGAGAATAAATGACTGTTTTGAAGGCACATTAATTAGGCCAAGGGGACATGTTTAGCAATTATTTCATCCTGTAATGGCAAGCAACCATCCAAAAGGCTGAATGCATGTCCATTAAGCTCTGGCTCTTTATAGGATGTCCTGCTGTTTGCTAAACTTTAGCCTGGCCCATCTACTCTTCCTCTTCCACAGCAATCATTTTCTTATTAATTTACTAATTAGAAATATGGAGCTAATGATTAGGAAAGGAATATGCGTAATTTCACGTTCTTCATAGTGTCTGGAATCCACTGCTGGCATCCAAAAATTTTAAAATAAACCGTGTGGAAATATTTTATTTAGCCATATGGATGAATAATCACTTGCTAAATTGGAAGGAATGTGAATATGGCAGTCATTTAAACAAAGTCCATTATTATCCAAAGGCTACTTTTGGGTATTTAACACCAGTGTTAATGGGGGTAAGAGAAGTGTGATAATTTTGGGACATCTGGTGCATTAAAAGGCAGGCCTCCAGATTCTATGCAATATCTTCAATTTCTATAGTTTTAAAAAGTGATTCTTTCAGGATGCTCAATAACTTGAAGCTGACATCTCCTAGCTTAGAAATACTAATTATCCTGAACAAGTAAATTCAACACATTTTTTCTAGTGACAAGATGATCCCACTTTTCATCCACAGCCTGTGACCTAGTAGACGTTCATGTTACAACCCAACCGGGGGAAAACCATACTTCATCCAGCTTTCAGGTTTAAGCACAATAAAGGCAAAAAGTATCTTTGTAATACAAACCTCACCTACATATATCAGCACTTACTGGAAGAAAAGCTCATTAGGTTTCAACCTGGAAAATGTTCAACACAATGAAGAAAACACAGAATCATGTTACATATTAGAGAACTATTTTAATTAACAATGGCAGCCACACTCTCCTGGGAAAATATACTTGGCTACAAGTATTTTTTCCTTTTTTCCCCTGAAAATAAAGATGTGGCCCAAAATGCAGGCCCTGGACAGTTATTATATTTAAAGCAAAGGCGAGGCATCTTTTTAAAACAACAGTTAAAACTTCTTCACTGAAGTGTGTTAAGAATGCCAAACTGAAACAAAAGGAACTAGAAAAAAGGGCTTTGGATTAATAACTAGGTTGAATTACTTAATGTTAAGAACAACAGAACAAGGGGATACCAATTTTCAAGTGATACAATATTTTGAACAAGACAGTTGCATTGTGCTTTAACATTTCATGATCCAAAGTTGACTATAACTTAACTGAAGAACTCTTAGGCTATACCTACAAAGACCAAGCATCATGCAAGATTGGCCACGGTCAGAGTACTTTGTGGAGACACTGGCAGAACATTAGTATTTGGAAGGATAGCTTCCAGGAGATGGACAGGTGATAGGGAATGCTGCGTGATGCAGTCACATAGCACACCCTTCAAACCAAGTCTGGAGCAGATGTGTTTTAATGAAAATGGTTCAGACTGGGGCATGCTTTCCCAGTTAGGAGCAATCTGGAAGGCTGGATTTGGGGCTATCTGTGTGCATGCTTAGTCATGTCCGACTGTGCAACCTCATGGACTGTAGCCACCAGGCTCCTTTTGTCCATGGAATTTTCCAAGCAAGAATACCGGAGTGGCTATTCCTAGGCAAAATGAGCTCCCGAGGGCTTCTCTTCCTTGCTTCTCCAGTCATACTTAATGTTTTCTTGGTGCTTTCTGGACAACCCTGCTGCTCAGTCTTAATGACTGAGTAATAACAAAGTAATGACTTCCCTGTCCCTGTGGGTTCAAGCAAATGGTGGGCGGCCTGCACACCAGGGAAGCCACCCAGGGGCTCCATGCGTTAGATGGCTGATGGGCAAAATGAATTCTGAGGTCCCTTCCAATCTTGTGATTCTATGATTTAGAGACAGTTTATGAGTGTTTGACTTGAGGAATAGTTAATGAAAGGGCAGAAGGATCTCTAGATGTTGTCATTCTCTAAAACATATCAGGGATTAGTTGCTCTTAGAACACTACTGAGGACTTCCCTGGTGGTTCCAGGGGTTAAGAATCTACCTGTCAATGCAGGGGACATGGGTTCAATTCCTGGTCCAGAAAGATTCCATATGCCACGGGGCAACAAAGTCCAGAACCTGCAGAACCTGTGCTCTGCAACAAGAAAACCCACTGCACCGAGAAGCCTTTTGCACCACAACTAGGGTAGACCCCACTCACTGCAACTGGAGAAAGCCCATGCACCACCACGAGGACCCAGCACAGCTAAAAATATGAATAAATAAATAAATTTAAAAATAACAGTAAACCACTACTGATCATTAAAGTTGGTACTACTAAATTCTGGAATTGAGAAATGTGAATAGATTTTTCTTGTCTCCATAAATCTTAAGCTACAAATAAATGTATAAATATAATACACATACACTGCCAAGTAACCATGCTCAATTTATATTATGACTTGGTAGTTTCATATTAGGTAGATAATGTTTATATACAAATCAAACTTGGGCTGACATATAGCATTTTGAAACTGGAAACTCAATTCTGTAAGTTCTCTGGTCCAACTCCTTTCTATATTGTCATCTCAGTGACCTGTTTACACACTGGCTACTCCCATTCCAAAGCAAAGCCTACTTTTGCAAAAAATATTTCATAAGCAATCCATCCACACACCAACATAAATTGTTACAGGTACAAATACAGAGCTATAAAACAGTTGTTAATATTCCGTACCCTATAACTATGGCTAAAAAATACTTCTATAATAGGCTAAAAGCTACTGGCAGCTGTTTCTAAGACAGAAATATCAGAGGTTGTTGCTAGTTTTATATTGGAACTGATACAATCTATTAGGGAAATAGTTTTTTGAATTGGGAAAACTCATATCCTCCTTTCAAGGTCAAGGTCCAAGTCTTAAAATATCTTGTGTTCTCAGCAACTTAGTACTGTTCCCAAATAGAAATGATGAAATATGTAGTAAAGCAGCTAAATTAGTACTCCCATCCAGAGTATGCACCAGGTAAATTAGTACATAAAAGCCCTTAGTAGTACAGTCTGGCTCTACTTCAAATAAATTTGATTTATTCTAAAATGAAAAAGAAATCACCAAACTTTCATGCACTTTACTTCTTGTTTATCACTAAATCATAACAAATTTCTTGAGCTCAGTTCAGGAAAGACACTGTAACAATTCCTCCTAAGGATAAAACCTCAGAAACAAAAAAGCTGCCAAGACTCCCTCTTCCTGTGAGAAATTATGACAGAACAGAAAAAAGCTGCACATTATGGATGTTAAGGACCAAGCCATGAAAAATCAGCCTAGTTAATCAAAAGAGAACCAGATCTAGTAGACGCTGTGTTTCCAAGGTCAGGTTGACCCTGGATTGCCCCCTGGTCCCTCAGGGAGCCCGCACACATCTTTCGGTAGCCTTGCTGGCTGCACAGGTAGGTTACTGGGAGAAAATATTGAACATTCATATATATGTTCAAAGTGATGGGAAAGAAATATCATATGAGGAAAGAAAAAACTCATATACTGCAAATAACACCATCTTCTCTATGCCTAACAGGGAGCTTAGGATAAATTTTTGGGTGTAATCACAGTGACGGTCCTAGCTTCTTAAACAGCTATGTCTATAATCTTTTCTTCTTAATTCTATTTCTTGTTCTAATTTTCATTTCATACACACACACAATACACAATATGTAAATACAAAGAAATTATTTTTGTGTGTGTGAGAGGGTTTGATGTTTTAAGAACATATTATAAAGAGGAAGTACATACACCTAAATCAATATGTAATTTAGATGTGTTAAAGCATTAATATTCAAACTACATTAGGGCAAGCAATCCATTTTGGAGTTTATACATAACGTGGATTCTACTTCTAGTACATAATTTTCATACTTTATTTGAATACAGGGCATTTACTTTGAACATTAATATCTTACAAGAAAGCTGATTCCCCTTAACTAAATATTAGATTCGAGATGGTTTGTTATTAATATATTACTAAGTGTGACTGGCAATGGCAACCCACTCCAGTACTCTTGCCTGGAAAATCCCATGGATGAAGGAGCCTGGTGGGCTGCAGTCCATGGGGTCACTAAGAGTCGGACACGACTGAGCGACCTCACTCTCACTTTTCACTTTCCTGCATTGGAGAAGGAAATGGCAACCCACTCCAGTGTTCTTGCTTGGAGAATCCCAGGGACGGTGGAGCCTCGTGGGCTGCCGTCTCTGGGGTCGCACAGAGTCGGACACGACTGAAGTGACTTAGCAGCAGCAAGTGTGACTGAGTAAGAACTGACAGAACCTAAAACTCTGATTTGACAGTGGAAGCCACTGGGGAATGGGTTTAATTTTGAAAAAAATGTTAAAAATTTTTAAGTTAACTATTTCAAGCATGAAAAATAGCAAAGCAAGTATAAAACAAACACCCAGATGTCTACTACCCCTAGTTTTGTTAAATGAAATTGAATTGTGAACAATATGGGTTTGAAATGGGTCCACTAATAATGTGGCTTTTTTTTTCAATAGTAAAAACTACAGTGCTGTACAACCGGTGGTTGGTCAAATCCATGGATGTAGAACTGCAGACATGGAGGAACCACACATGTGGAGGGCTGACTGTAAGCTATACAGAGAGTGTTGATTGCACGGGGGATCAGTGCCTCCAAACCCCAGGTTATCCAAGGATCAGCTGCATTAACATTTTGTCTTATTTGTTTTAGATTTCTCTTTCTTTTTAAAGAAATGGAGCTGGATTTTACTCCCCAATCCCTTTTTCTCCACCTGTACCCTGTAGACATAACCAACTATCCTGAATCTGTCTTTTATCATTTTAATAAAAAATTTTACCTTTCTTGAGTGTGTCTCTATCAAAAAATAAATTATAGCCTCAACCTGCATACTTTAACACTTATGCTATAGTATCATACTGGGTTTATCATTCTGCAAGCAGTTGTAGAGATTTCTCTGTCGCTACAGATAGTGCTAATGCGCTTATTTTAACCCTTCTATGTAGTTTCGCTGTGTGGATGTACTGCTATTTATTTAACCATTTCCCTACCAATGAATACTCAGTATTTCCCCCTAATAGTCTATTATAAATAGTGCTGTCATTTATTCACCCTCCTGCAGAATGGTTTTTTCAGCTTGACATCAAGACAAAGCATCACTGTTTCTCTGGGTTGCTCACTCCCCAAATTTGACAATCAAGCCCTGGCCATGAAATATTTCTCTCATGGCTCCCTCTTCTTCACTGCCCACTACCAGTGAATAGTACAAGCCATTATCTCTAGACTCCTACCCTCCTCACAGCCCTCTCAGGTGCCAGGCTCCTCTACTTTAAATTAATCCCCCACCCAGTTGCCTGCTGGAAGAACGCATTTAAAAGCCCAAACTAGTCATGCCATGTCCCATGATCCCTCCCACTGCATCGGGAACACAAGTTCCCCAAACCAGGCCTGTGTTTCTCTCTGGTCTTATCTTCTTACAGAATCCCCCTTCTGCTGATAGCTCTGCTCCTAGATCCCATGCTGTCTCCAAGCCTCTGCCTGCGACTGGAAATATATCCCCTCTGTACCCAGCCAATGCCTCCTGAACCTTTAGGCCACCTTTGGTTTCAGAGAACTTCCCTACCCATCAGCTGTGCTCCCAGGGCAACCTCTACTGAGTTCGGCACTTGCACTTTTCACTGACATTCACAGAAAATCACTTGTGCTCCACTGGAATCGAAGTGCTACATGAGGGCAGGGACTTTTATCCATTTTACATCTCCAGTTACCTGGAGAAGTGTCTGAGATACTAACAGGCATTCAGACACTGGCTGAACTGAAGTGGCAGGTAGCCAATCCATTAAGTACAGTTTATTTTCATAATGAAGGAAACCAAATCTATTTAAAATGAGTAATTACTATGGAGTATGTAATGAAAAATAATGTATTCAACCCTTTGTGAACAAGAGATCTGTTAGCTGATCCTTGCTCACTAAGGAATACAATGAATGAGATTAGGAGAGACGACTCTAGCACTGCAAGGGCCTTCTGAATCATTAGAGTAACTTGTATGAGCCACTGTCACAGCTGTGAGCACTGTATCATCATCTCCTCCTAGACCTTCTAAAGTCCTTCACAATGCCACCATACACGGGCAGAGTCTAGATGGTTTTCAACACCTCCTTCAAGACAAGATCACATTTTGTACCCACCTGTGACCAGCTCCCTTACTTCTGCATCAATAGATTTTCTCAACAGTCGCAACAAGGCAGGTATCCCGCCAACATTCTTCATTGCTATTTTATTTTCATCTGTAGACTTGCCGAAAACAAGGTTTCGGAGGGCACCACAAGCATTCTTCTGAACTTCCAAAACTCTGTGGTCCAAAAGGTCAACCAGATGCTTGATTCCCCCTAACCTACACACCTAGAATGAAAAATATTAAGCACCAGGCCTAAGTGACATGTGGTCAATCAGAGGTCAAACAAAAGACTATTATGGAAAGATCATGGAAAACAGATAACTTTAGATCATTTCAAAAGGGCACTTTTTATCCTAAGAAAACGTGCTTTATAAATTTTAAGGACGCTCTCTAAGATGAAGCTCTTTTCACAGGTTCATGGCTTAAAGAAGGGAAGGGAGACCCTAGGTGGACTAGGGGCCACACACAGGTAGCACAGTCACACACCAACCCCTGAACATACACAGGGATCGTGCTGCTGTTTCTGAGTGAAATGCACAAATACACAAGCACACAAAGTTATGCGGGGTTGAAGAAAACAAAGGAGGGGAGTTTTGACTGAAGTCATTGGCTTTCTAGAATCGTGTCTCCGGGTGACTCTCCTCTTCTAAATTTTCTTCCATTTGTCACTTCATTAGTATATTATATGAATATTTTGGGGCTTTATCTGCAGCATCCACCTTTAGGTCTGTAACTGTGTGTTGTTCTAAATTTTAAGGGATGAAAAAAACAAATGCTGCATGACACTGCAGGGGGAAAAATGGCTTAAAATGTGAAATCCAGCCAAAACCAGTGACTATTTTCAATAAAAGCCCCAAATGCTTAAAATCTGAAATAAAATATTCATATATATTCAGAATTAGTAATGGCTATAAATTCTTTACTTAATTACGTGTTGGCACCAATCTTGACCAGAATCTCATAAAATACGTGAGCTCATAAGTACATATTATAATTTGTATCTAATAGATTTACAGAAAATACTTTTAAAACTGCAGGTTAAATTGATTTTGCTTCATGTTTTATAAATAAGGTAATGAGTGGACACATGATTTGAAAAAGCTAAATGTACTTCCAGAAATATCCTCATTGCAGCTTTTCCCAAGAAATATTGAAATGCACAGTTGAGAAGTAAAAGAGTAACTGGTATCGAAACATCTCTTTTAAAGGGCCTCTAGACGCACTGGGCCATTTCTCAAGCACGCAGGCACACAGCTGCTAAAGAGAAAGGCACTGCTCCACCCTCCCCGCTCCCCGCGGCTGTCTTGGGCACCCCAGGCACTGGTCCTGTACCTCCATCTTCACTTTGTTGTCACCGAAGCACAGGTGCTGCAGGTAGGCCGCTGCGTTTGCCTGAACTGACGGGAACTGGTGCTGCAGCATGTGGATGACTTCAGGCAACTCAGGATCACGCCAGGCAAACTCCCTGCAAGAGAAAAACACGGCTTCAGAAAGCGAGGCCCAGGGTCTACCATAAACTGAACAAAACATCTGTCAAAAGAAAAGAGTGGAGACCACAATAGGACGTTACAAATATCCTAAAAAATAAATAAAATTTAAAAATATACATAAATAATATTTTCCCACTGATGAACATATCACAGATACTTATGATCTTAAAGAATCATGATGCACAGAAAGAATCCGGGGCACAAAGGAGGTTCTTAATATGAGTTACTTTTCCATTTTTGTTTTCCTTCTCCTGATTCTAATTTTATGCCTTTCTGCCTCTGCAAGAAATTTGCAGGTGCAAGTGCAAGTGCACTTCAGCTAGCTGAGAAGATGTCACGTCTGGGGAGGGAGGAAGAAGGCTAGTGGAAATACCGCATGCCTGATGGTTTATAAGAAATTTAATATATATGGTTGCTCTTGATTATAATAAATATAAAACATGATAACAATTTTTTTTCCAGTAATCCTATATCCAGAGAAAACCACTGTTTATGTTTCCTGTTGGTCTTTTTTCAACATATCAAGTGTGCACATGTGTGTATACACAATTGTTAAAAACTGTATTATTATTAAGTAGAATGTAATATCGGAGAAGGCAATGGCACCCCACTCCAGTACTCTTGCCTGGAAAATCCATGGACAGAGGAGCCTGCTAGGCTGCAGTCCATGGGGTTGCTAAGAGTCGGACACGACTGAGCGACTTCACTTTCACCTTTCACTTTCATGCATTGGAGAAGGAAATGGCAACCCGCTCCAGTGTTCTTGCCTGGAGAATCCCAGGGACGGGGAAGCCTGGTGGGCTGCCATCTCTGGGGTCGCACAGAGTCGGACACGACTGAAGCGACTTAGCAGCAGCAGCAGCAGCAGAATGTAATATTTCCTGAGCACCTATTCTGTGCCAGGCACTATTCCAGGCATTTTATGTATGTTAATGCATTTATACTTAAAGCAGTCTTTCAGATTTGGAGGCTGAAGCAGAAGTGCTAAGCGACTTGCCTAAAGACACCTGGCTAGTCAACAGCTGAGCAACATTTGAATCCAGGCATCAGCTTTCAGGTGGGCTTTCCTGATGGCTCAGTGGTAAAGAATCTGCCCGCAATGCAGGAGATGCAAGTTCAATCCCTGGATTGGGAAGATCCCCTGGAGAAGCAAATGGCAACCCACTCCAGTATTCTTGCCTGGAGAATCCCATGGCAGTTTACGGGGTTGCAAAGAGTCAGACACGACACAGCAAGCAAGCGATCAGCTCTCAGAGTCTGCGCCCTTACGCCTGTACTATCCCCCTCCTTGTACAACGAGTACACAATCATATTAAATATACATACACATTTTCATACCATTTTTAAATAAGATAATACCACACTGTCAGAATTTTCTGATGCCATTTAAATGGCTCACTGTTTGGTATCCTTGTTAAATGTGATTTAATGCTTATGTTGCATAAAGATAAGTTTCTTACAAATGGTTCACAAAGCAACACATTTGCAGACTTTGATAACAGGATGGAGGAAACTGTTATAAACTGGTTCACCCACTTCAAAGGGGCAGGTCATTTCATACCTGCACACACACATTCATACCACCCATCAGTGAATTCCTACTACAAGCACCACAGTAGGTGCTGGAGACACAAACATTGAGTAAGACATGATCTCATGTACAGGGTCATGTATTCCAAGCTAAAAAAGCTTAGTCTTAATACTCTAACATGAACTGTTACTGAGTTTATCTGTGTCAGATATTATGTCAAGAGCTTTACAGACATTATCTCTCTTAGCTTGACTGTTGCCGCATGCGGTAGGCACTATCAAACAACATTAGATATAGATAGACAAGGAACCTGGCATTAGTATTAAGAGGTGGAGTTCAGTGGTTCATGTGTTATTCTCCCACACAGGAAACGTTACCTGGTGGAGGTTTTAAAGCAGAAAAGTGAGAGAATGCAATATGGTCACATTTATAAGGAAGATAACTCTCGTGGCCAAGTAAAGAATATACTAGAATCAGGAAAAACTGGTGGCAAGGAGACTATCCACCATTCCCACATTTGCCCAAAATAAAATAGGACCATCCTTGATTTTTCTCTTCCCTTTATCTTTCTCATCCAATCCACCTGCAACTCTGTTAACCATCTCCAAAATATTTAATATAAATCCAACGCATCTACTCTTTCCATCTTGGCTGAACCAATAGCATGCCACCTGGGCTCACTGTCCTTCAAATATCACCCCTCCCCCACCTATTCTTTGGACAGCAGCCAGATAATCTACTTACTGAAAACTGAAGTCAAGGATGACATGGAAATTTCCAGTTTGGGGGATAGACAGGCACTAAGAAAACCACAAATACCAAGAGAGAGAGGATAACAGAGCAGAAAAAGCACAGAATTTGGAGCTAGACTGCCTATGTTTAGGTCCAAGGTCTTTCAATTATGATGTGATTTTGAAAACCATTTATTTAGAATTCCAGTTTTACCATCTGTAAAATAGGAACAATAAAACTATTATTTCTAACTTCTTCTTAGACTGACTGTGATGACTAAATTGTGGTGATATATTAAAGTATTTTACATACTTAGAATTAGGATATATATTTTACTAACATTCATCAGCCCTGAAAAATGAACCATATACTAAGTAGGGGCAGTCTCTATAAAGGCAGATTTTCATTTATGCATTGAAACTGTTAACTATTTTTGATGAAAATCTGTCTACAGCCTACTATATAAATCTACAAGGTAATTAGCAGAGTGCAAGGAGTGTGATTTAATTTTTCCTTGAAGACTCAATCATTACGAATATATATTCTGTCCTCTTTAAATGGTCAAGATTTCCTAGTGGCCCTGGGTGTCACTAAAGCCAGACAACACAAAGGTTGGGCGCCAGTTGGAGATGGGGAGTTAGGCTTAGCTGGCATCAACTCCAAACTTGATTTTCAGCAGAAATTTATCCTGGAAAGACTGCTATCAATTCATGGGCTGGATGGATGGCAAGTTCATTTGGGCATGATGGTCTTAGTTACCTGAGGGGGAAAGACTGGAATTTGGAGATGCTAAAGAGGTTAAAATTTGCAGGGCAGGATACTGGGGAGGAGAGGGCTATGCAGAGGAGACGCTGCAAGTCTGTGTATGGTCTACTCACGAGTCGTTAGTTGAGCACTGGGCTGTATATGTACATATGAGCACTGCATACATGCAGGTTTGGTGGAGAGCAGAATGAGAACTGAATACGTACCAGGTGATGTTGGACCTCCAGCCCAGTTACAGTGCAGACCTTACTGATCATCTCAGCATTTAGTCTCCACAAAGGCCATGCTTAGGAGTAACAACAATGCCACAGAGTAAGGGCCATGTGCTAGGGAGTAAAACAAATCTAAAATAGATCTGTCCTAGTAAGGAACAGAATCAATTGTGAAGGATCAAACAGCACCTGTCAGTAATTTAGTTATTTGCCACAATAAAGCTTAGAACCCTAAGAGGAGACAACACAGAGTGCTAACAATGTACCATTCACACAACCAGCCTATAATTTAAAACTACAGGGCTGTAAGAAGAAACAGAAAACTGTGACTCTCAAAGATGAAAATAACAGAAACAGACTTACAGAAAACATAGATGCTGGAAAGATCAGAGGATTTTAAAATGCTTTTTATAAATACACTCAACGACATAATGCAAAAGATATATTTAAGGAGGGAATAGATGGGGAATGTCATCAGAGACATGAAAACTATTAAAAAAAAAAAAGCCAAATTGTTTGAAAAAAAACTCACTGGATGGGCTTAACAACAGATTGGAGCCCATGGGAGAAAAAAACAGCAAATCTGAAGACAGATTAATAAAGTCTTAAATGAAGAACACAGAGAAAAAAGACTTTTTAAAAGTGAGCAGAACTACAATAACCTGTGAGATGGTGTCAAGTTATTCCAGGAGAGGAGAGTGAATTTTGGGCCAGAAAAATATATTTACAGAAATAATAGTTTACTATGTCCCAACTTTGGTAAAATCACCAACACGTAAAGAATTTCAGTGAACCCCAACCAGGTTATATATAAGAAAAACATAATTAAGGCTTGTTAGAGTAAAACTGCTAAAGGTCAACAAAAAAGAGAAAAAATATGAAAGTCAGTCAGAGAAAAGATACATTATTTTAATGAGAAAAATAATGCAAATGTTGGCTGATTTTGCATCAGAAACTATGGAACTCTGAAGATAATGAACAATGTCCTTTTTAAAGCACTGAAAATGAAAGCTTATTAATCCTGAATCATATATCTAGCAAAAATATCCTTTAAAAATTAGTAAATAAAAACACTTTCAGATAAGTTAAAGTCGAGAGAATGTGTTGGCAGCAGACATGAAACATAAGAAAAGCTAGAGAAAGTTCTTTGGGATGAAGGGAAATGAGTTGAGATGGAAACTAGAATTTATAGGAAGATGTGCAGGAAACTATAAATAATTATGTAGGAGAATAAAAAGATCGTGTTTCTGACTTCATATAATTTTTTTAAAAGACAACTATTTACAGTAAAAATAACAGTACCATATTATGGGCTTTACAATGTGTGTAGAAGTAAAATATTTGACAATAGCATAAAGATGAAAGAGACAGTAAATGGAATTATGCCGGTGAGTGTCAGAGCTGAAGCCCTCCTCAAAAAGAATAACATGAATTCTGTCTCACTGCCACTTTCCATAGTAAGAACTTTGTTCCTTCTTTCAGATGAATTATTTGTACCATTAATACATTTTGGCTGTAAACTAGATCATTATTAAAAAAATTCATCCCTTATATATAGAAAACATCAATAATTTCTTTAGTCTTACAGGGAAAGTGTCAGGCTATGATGTGGCATTAATGACAAAGTAGGTATAGAAGTGAATACAAATATTAAAGTTGTTATTTTTAAAACTAAAATTGTCACGAGCTTTTACTTTGGTTTGAATATTCAAACTTTAAACTCACTTAGATTCCAGTTTTGACTAGAATAAACGCACCTATTATTATAAGATAATCATTTATTCATCTTACAAAATACATTATCAGTGAAGCTGCACATAATCAAAGCTAGCCACAATAGTTTTATGCATCAGACTATGAAATTATCATACTATGAATAACTGAAGTGTATTATCAGACATGAAATCCTTGTTTATAATGAATCAGTTCAAAACAGAGGTCAAAACTTAAGTCCTCAGGAATGCATACTAAACTCAAAGCTCTAATCACTTCACTGATTTTCTGGATAGCTATTCTCTTCTCAGCAGGTTCAGCCAAGGTATGCTCTAAATTATCTACAATTCAAAACCCTTTAGAGAATTTCTGTATTATCAGAGTGCCCTACTCTGTTGTTCCTGTGAGGACTTCAAAAAAACAAAATCATGTAAAAAATTTTAATTTAATTATACTGGAGGTGCTATTAGACAAATTATTTTAAAAAATCCTTAAAATGACAGAATGGTGGCAAACAGGAATAGCTGAATCAAATGTACACATACACTGTAAAAAAAATTTAGGCAAAAGAGTGAATAGGTGGAGTAGTTTTAGTGGGGGAGTGGGCTTCCCACTCAGTTCAAAGTATCTAAAGTTATTTTGTTTTAATAACCAAAGCTCACTCATGCTTTAAATTCACATTCATTAGAATGAGCTGGTAGGCTGCTAAAAATGAATTGATAATTATAACAATCTTTCAGTGAAATAACTATTTGTGGGTGAAGAGAGAATGAAATCTTGCTAATATATGCCTTAAAATAACACTCAAGCTGCTTAAAATTTAGAAATAATATCACTCTTTCAGAAGTTAAAATTCTCTTTTAGTTTCTAAAAATCTTTATTTCCTGAATATTTTAAATGACTTTCATTAATGACATGAGGCTAGTTTTTCAAAATCAATCAAGTACTAAATGACTCGTGTATATCTTAATAAAACACTTTTTCTACAAGACCAAATAAAATTAAAACAAGGAAATAAATATTTTTTGTTTATGCAATATGACAATTTCTTGTAAACTATTTCCCCCTAAATGGCAAAAAGCTTTTCAAAGGACCTAGTTGATAAAAGCACAACACAGCACTGACCAACATGATTCAAAATATACGTGACACTGGGACTTCCCAATATAAAACCTCATGCATTTTCTGAAGCCATCATCTAAAAAATCAGTCAAGATAAAAGAAAGGGTATAAAATGATCCTTTAAAATCTTTTGTGTAATTCAGACTAAGGCTCTCAAGTAGTTGCCTTGGTAAAATATTTTGACCTGTGCATTCTCTAACTTTATTATTAATGCACCAAAAGAAGGAAACTATCTTTAAAAATTAACCTCAGTGACATACAGTGCTGCAAAATATTAGAGATGAGAATTTACTGACGCTATAATAGATAGGGCAACTTGGGAAAAAGAAAAAGAATGAAGGAAAGGGTTGACTCCTGAGATACGGTGGCATTCTGGAGACTCTTGACTAGTACTTGCCTGGGGTCTTTCTGAATGCTGTCTATTGACGGGGATCTCGTTGTGCCATCATCAGCCGGTGCTACGTGCTGAAGCCTGTTATAATTGCACTCTTGCACTCGGTACTGTATTGGCCTATAGGGCTCCGCATAGGTAGCTGTTGTGTTCAGAGCATAATTATTTCTTTGGTATGTAAGGGTACTTCGTTGGCTGGACGTCCTTTGCAGATTTCCAACACCTACTAGAAAGTCAACATTTTAAAAAGGATTAGTATGTTCTCCACAAAGAAATAATTTTCAAAGTAAAAATGGTTTTAATTTTAAGAAGGGTTTTTAACAATTATATAAATTGCTTACTTTTAGATATTACCAATCTAGTTCATTAGTGGGAAAAGGAACTGAAATTTTTAATATAACACAAATATTAATATCAATTTTATTAGCAGGAAAGAGCAAAAATGAAACTATAAATCTATTCCCATAGTGAGTCTTAATATATTTAAGATTCAGTAACAAAACTGCAAGTGAAAGAAAGAAAAATGATCTTAGAAATAAATAGGAAAATTTTATAACTTAATTTTAGCAATAAAAAACAAGCAAGATATTTTTTCAAACTTATAGATTATTGAAACCAATCTTTGGACATGTAGTGAATAGTGGTTACTTATTTTGATGTACATTTTATTTATAGACGTGTGATTTTGATAACATTGAAAAAAAACTTTATAGGAAAGAAGACTGATAAATCAATCAAATTCTTTTAAAGCTACTCCCTAAAATTGTTGCCTGATGTTATGTATAAAGTATTGCACAGTGTGTTTAATATTTTTTTCCAAATTATTGCAATAGGTAGCTCTCCAACAATTGTGTTTATAATCTTCCTGCAATTAACATATTTTAGTAACATTATTTATTTCTTAAACCTCACAAAAAATTCTTCAATGTGTAGACCAAAAGAGTGAAATATTTCTCCACTAACATCTATTAAAAATTGTAACATTCTCTTAGAAGAAATATCCCACAGTGGACCCAACTGTCAGTTTTTGCAATAACAGTCTTTTCCCTCGTGGTGGTCTGTGAGATATGGCTCTTAGAGTTGTGCCTTTAGGGTGTTATCATTGCTATCTAGAATTCATTTATGGGTATGTTAATAAATCTATACTAATTTATTATTATTTGTTTTTAAAAGGGTCCTCTTGAGAATCTATAAACTAGACTGGTAGCACAACTTGGCAGCTCCCGGGGTCACAGGCTCTAGTTTCTGCTCTATCAGTGACTATGGAGTGGCACACACGAGGCCAAGGGTGCAAGAATGTGATTCACTAGCTCCTTGTTTTTCCTTTTTTGACTTAAAAATTTTTTATTTAAGTATAGTTGATTTACAATGTTGAATTGATTTCTGCCTTATAGCAAAGTGACTCCATTTCATATATATATACACATATATATAAATTCTTTTTCCTATTCTTTTCCATTCTGGTTAATCACAGGATACTGAATATAGTTCCCTGTGCTACACAGTAAGTCTTTGTTGTTCGTCGATCCTACATATGCTAGTTTGCATGTGCTAATCCCAAACTCTCAATCCTTCCTCCACTAGCTCCCTATTTTTATAACTGTCAGCACTGCATTCTGCCCTAGATTGAGTCCATCATAAGGAATATTTATTTCACATCCTACCACTTAAACATTCAGAAAAAATTCAGTATCAAAAAAGAGTAATACCAAATATACCTGGGCCACATATGTGCCAAATCAAAGACAAGCCAATAGCTCACATAGGATTTTCTCTAAAGATGTATTCTAGGCAACAAAAATTACAAAGAAATATTCCCCAAAACTTTTCTTTCTGATATGCTTTGAACTCAGGGAGTCAGATTTATAGCTATACAAACTTATTTGTGAACTAAAGTATAACTGTTTAGACTGAACTATGGTAAAAATATATTATCTATGATGTGAAAGTTGTTCAGTCATGTCCAACTCCTATGAACTGTAGCCCACCAGGTACTACATTCCTCTGTCCATGGATTTCTCCAGGTAAGAATATTGGAGTCGGTAGCCATTCCCTTCTCCAGGAGATCTTTCTGACCCAGGGATTAAACCTAGATCTCCTGCATTGCAGGCAGATTCTTTACCATCTTAGCCACCAGGGAAGCCAACAAATAAATAGGTACTAATTGAACTTCTATTTTCCTGTTTATTGATGTACTTTTGTAACTGTTTATCTAACATCCAAACGGACAATGTGAGTTCATTCTACCAGGAAACCCATCTCAATAAAATCCTCTACTCTTGGACCTGTGAAAGTAAGAAAGGAACTGAAGAGAGCAGACGCCCACCTGAGCCTGTGCGGTACAGCGCTGTCTGTGATCCCTGGAGCTCCACGGTTCCGTGGTTTGGGCTGCGGTACACTGGGCTATAATAGGTCCTCCCCTCATATATAGGAGTGATGTGCAAGTCGGGAGACACAGCTGAACGAAGGTCTTGTCCAAGTTGGCTGTGTTGACTAGCATAGGAACTCCGTAAGCCTACAGGCAGGAAAATTACATCATTAAGAAACTTGGAACACTGTGGTGAGGTGAAAAGTATAACTCCTAATCAATATGACCAAATGCTGAGTCTAAACACCAAACCCAGTGAGTTTTACAGGATACCATATACACTCTAAAAGTAAGACTTTCTCCTGGCAGCAGGATAAATGCAAATTTTCTAAAATATACATATATACACACAAAATTATTAAATGGCTTGATATTCTGAAATTCATCCCCCAACTGTAAGTTATTTTATGATGGCAACCAAAAAGAGCACGCCACCATGTCCCACACCTCTTTAAATCCCAATGCTTAAGATAACACCTACATCACAGTACTTACAAATAGGCTGATATTCAAGAACTGTTCGGACCTTTGTCTCAATTTACTCATGCAAATTTTTTACAGAAAAATGAAATTTTATGTTATAGAGTTTAAAAAACCATCAGCAAACTAATAAGATGTATAAAGCATTATTTTATTATTTGTTATTGCAATTAAAAAAAAAAAAACAAGACAAAACCAAAACAGGGATTTTTCCAGGAACCCACATACCAGATTCTTGTTTACCTTCTTTCTGGTATAAAGGAAAAGTACAAAGTTAGTGTATTAGTATTGTTACTTCAACCACTCTTTCATTCAAACTGTTTATAATGCAGATTCCAAACCCAAATATTTTAATTTCTTTAAAAAAGTGACGTAGTATTTTCTGTACTATGATGCTCAGAAATTTATGATTTGTCATCATTAGTAAGCAAAATCTGTCACTTTGTAAGAGTATCAACTCAGGTTATATTCCAAATATGAGGAAGGAAAAGCACAAACATATCTGAAGTCAGTCAGCATATATTTGCTTTTAAAAAGATTGCAAATAGTCAACACAGTAACTCATTACAAAAAGATACAATCATTCACATCCTGTTAGCTCACATAATCATAGCATAACTAAAAACAAATGGGGCTGAATGTGAGTGATAATTATATGTTGCTTAGTGAGGAGTGGCAAGAGAGTTAATACATAAAGCTTCTAAAATGAATGATTATTACCTATCCCAGAGAGCAATGTGACATGGGAAGAAATTAAATGAACAAATGTGGGTTTTGGCTACTGGCTACCCACTTGCTGAAATAAAGATCACAGGTTTATATAATCTTGTCATTGGGGAATTATTCAGTCAAATCTTCCCATTCCAAAATTGAGGAAACAGAGCCGAAAAGGAAATGCAGTTCATCCTCTTCAGAGAGCTTTTGAGGAGGGCTGAGTGGAAGCTCTCTCTGTACCCTCTCCGTCACTGCACACTCAACACTGGACAAAACTACTTCTCAAGGATCAATGACACACAGTGTGAGAAATCCTGACTGGACAGAGCCCTCCACAAACAAGGTTAAAGAGGGAGGTCAGTTCACCAGGGGCTCATGGAAGCCCATGTAACTCTAAGGATGATATTATGATTGTTATTGTAAAGTTCTTATTTGAGGATTTCAGCTTTGTATTTACTGGCAGATTTCTCATTCTTAGAGAGTATAAACTCCATTTCTTTATAGAGCCCATGAGAATCCTGAACAAAAGTGCCAGCATTGTTTGTTAACTGTGATGAAAACTGGGCAGCAAAATGTACCTAGTCCTTGGAAATCTTATCAGTATGAGGTGCTATTTTCATATTCAGTAGAATACCTGATTTACTGTGAGACTGAAGATCACAAACACTTGGGCCAAGGCAAGTTGAGCTCTGGATGCTCCTAAAGCCTGCCAAGTCCCGTTGGCCCACTCCCGCTGTGGTGTGAAACGAGACCACAGCATTCTGTTCCATTCAAAATGTGACAGGCTCATTGTGCAAGTATCTGGCTGGAGTCTTCAATGGCATTCATGTAATATGCAAACTTTTGTGGCCATTTACTATGATTTCATAAGGACCCAAATGAGCTTGTTAACACTTACAACCATAGAAAGTATCCAGTGAACATTCCCTGATACAGGATTCCTACTGAGATGAAATTACTGTATGTGACAGATTACAACAGGAAATAAAGAACTTAAGAATTACAGTGAGACACAGCAATTTTTTGATATTAGAAATCCTTGTAATATTATGGTTAATATTTTTATTTACCTATTCATGCATTAAAACAAAAATACACAGTCTTAAAGATTAACAATTAAAAAATTACAAAATTATATAGCCCCAATAGATTAAGTTCAAACCTATCACATGGACCACAGCCTTGTCTAACTCAATGAAACCATGAGCCATGCCGTGCTGGGCCAGCCAAGATGGACGTGGTGGAGAGTTCTGACAAAATGTGGTTCACTGGAGAAAGGAATGGCAAACCACTTCAGTTTTCCTGCCTTGAGAACCCCATGAACAGTATGAAAAGGCAAAAAGATAAGACACTGAAAAATGAACTCCCCCGGTTGGTAGATGCCCAATATGCTACTGCACAAGAGTGGAGAAATAACTTCAGAAAGAATGAAGAGATGCAGCCAAAGTGAAAACAACGCCCAGTTGTGGATGTGACTGGTGAGGGAAGTAAAGTCTGATGCTGTAAAGAGCAATATTGCATATGAACCTGGAATGTTAGGTCCATGAATCAAGGTAAATTGGAAGTGGTCAAACAAGAGATGGCAAGAGTAAACATCGATATTTTAGGAATCAGTGAATTTAAATGGACTGGAACGGGCGAATTTAACTCAGATGACCATTATATCTACTACTACGGGCAGGAATCGCTTAGAAGAAATGGAGTAGCCCTCATAGTCAACAAAGGAGTCCAAAATGCAGTTCTAGGGTGTAATCTCAAAAACAACAAAATGATCTCTGTTCATTTCCAAGGTAAATTCAGTATCACATTCAATCCAGGTCTACACCCCAACCAGTAACATTCAAGTTCTATGAAGACCTACGAGACCTTCTAGAACTAACATGCAAAAAAGATGTCCTTTTCATTACAGGAGACTGGAATGCAAAAGTAGGAAGTCAAGGGATACTTGGAGTAACAGGAAAATTTGGCCTTGGAGTACAAAATGAAGCAGGGCAAAAGCTAAGAGAATTTTGCCAAGAAAATGCACTGGTCATAGCAAACACCCTCTTCCAACAACACAAGAGAAGACTCTATACATGGCCATCACCAGATGGTCAATATGGAAATCAGACTGATTATATTCTTTGGAGCCAAAGATGGAGAAGCTCTATACAGTCAGAAAAAAGAAGACCAGGAGCTGACTGTGGCTCCAATCATGAACTGCTTATTGCAAAATTCTGACTTAAATTGAAGAAAATAGGGAAAACCATTAGACCATTCAGGTATGATCTAGATCAAATCCCTTATGATTAAACAGTAGAAGTGACAAATAGATTCAAGGGATTAGATCTGATAGACAAGAGTGCCTGAAGAACTAAGGATGGAGGTTCGTAACATTGTACAGGAGGCAGTGATCAAGACCATCCCAGAGAAAAAGAAATGCAAAAAGGCAAAATGGTTATCTGAGGAGGCCTTACAAATAGCTAAGAAAAGAAGAGAAGCTAAAGGCAAAGGAGAAAATAAAAGATACACCCATTTGAATGCAGAGTTCCAAAGAAGAGCAAGGATATATAAGAAAATGTTCCTCAGTGACCAATGCAAAGAAATAGAGGAAAACAATAGAATGTGAAAGACTAGAGATCTCTTCAAGAAAATTAGAGATGCCACAGGAATATTTCATGCAAAGATGGGCACAATAAAGGACAGAAATGGTATGTACCTAAGAGAAGCAGAAGATATTAAGAGGTGGCAAGAATACACAGAAGAACTATACAAAAAAAAAGATCTTCATGATCCAGATACCCATGATGGTGTGATCACTCACCTAGAGCCAGACATCCTGGAATGAGAAGTCAACTGTGCCTTAGGAAGCATCATCACGAACAAAGTTAGTGGAGGTGATGAATTCCAGCTGAGCTATTTCAAATCCTAAAAGAGGATGCTATGAAAGTGCTGCACTCAATATACCAGCAAATTTGGAAAACTCAGCAGTGGCCACAGGACTGGAAAAGGTCAGTTTTCATTTCAATCCCAAAGAAAGGCAATACCAAAGAATGCTCAAACTACGCACAATTGTACTCATCTCGCACACTAGCAAAATAATGCTCAAAATTCTCCAAGCCAGGCTTCAATAGTACATGAACCGTGAACTTCCAGATGTTTAAGCTGGATTTAAAAAGGAAGATGAAATACGAAAATTTAAAATACGAAATTGCCAACAGCTGCTGGATCATTGAAAAAGCAAGAGAGTTCCAGAAAAACATTTACTTCTGCTTTATTGATTATGCCAAAGCCTTTGACTATGTGGATCACGATAAACTGTGGAAAATTCTTTAAGAGATGGGAATACCAGACCACCTTACCTGACTCCTGAGAAATCTTATGCAGGTCAAGAAGCAACAGTTAGTATTAGACATGGAAAAACAGACTGGTTCCAACTGGGGAAAGGAGTACATCAAGGCTGTATATTGTTACTCTGCTTATTTAACTTCTATGCAGAGTACATCATGAGAAACGCTGCGGGGGATGAAGCACAAGGTGGAATCAAGATTGCCGGGAGAAATATCAATAACTTCAGATATGCAGATGGAGAAGGCAATGGCAACCCACTCCAGTACTCTTGCCTGGAAAATCCCATGGATGGAGGATCCTGGTAGGCTGCAGTCCATGGGGTCGTGAAGAGTTGGACACGACTGAGTGACTTCACTTTCACTTTTCACTTTCATGTACTGGAGAAGGAAATGGCAACCCACTCCAGTGTTCTTGCCGGAGAATACCAGGGACAGAGGAGCCTGGTGGGCTGTGGTCTGTATGGTCGCAGAGTTGGACGTGACTAAAGTGACTTAGCAGCAGCAGCAGATATGCAGATGACACTGCTCTTATGGCAGAAAGTGAAGAAGAACTAAAGAGCCTCTTGATGAAAGGGAAAGAGGAGAGTGAAAAAGTTGGCTTAAAACTCAACATTCAGCAAACTAAGATCATGGCATCTGGTCCCATTACTTCATGGCAAATAGATGGGGAAACAATGCAAACAGTGAGAGACTATTTTTTTGGACTCCAAAATCACTGCAAATGGTGACTGCAGCCATGGAATTAAAAGATGCTAGCTTCTTGGAAGAAAAGTTATGACCAACCTAGACAGCATATTAAAAAGCAAAGACATTACTTTGCCACCAAATGTCCACAGAGTCAAAGCTATGGTTTTTCCAGTAGTCATTCATGTATGGATGTGAGAGTTGATCCATAAAGAAAGCTGAGCACTGAAGAACTGATGCTTTTGGAAGACTCTCTTGAGAGTCCCTTGGACTGCAAGGAGATCCAACCAGTCCATCCTAAAGGAAATCAGTACTGAATATTCATTGGAAGAACTAATGCTGAAGCTGAAACTCCAATACTTTGGCCACCTGATGCGAAGAGCTGATTCATTTGAAAAGACCCCGATGCTGGGGAAGATTGAAAGCAGGAGAAGAAGGGGACGACAGAGGATGAGATGGTTGGGTGGCATCATCGAGTTCAATGGACATCAGTTTGAGTAAACTCTGGGAGTTGGTGATGGACAGGGAAGTCTGGTGTACTGCAGTCCATGGGTTCACAAAGAGTCAGACATGACTGAGTGACTGAACTGAACTGAACTGAACTGAACAGATTAAGTAAGGTGATTTTGTAGAAAGGCTACTATAATTTAGTATCTTTTGAAGTGGAAGACAATTTGCTGCAATTCCACAAATACATATCAAGTTTACCTACCTCAATGATATATTCCTTTCGATTTAACACCTCTATATTTAAGTCAGTGAAAACAAACATACATTTATCTTTCAAATGTGAATTCTTTTTATTCTCAAAACTTGCCTTAATATGCTATGGTTATATTTTAATGAATGTGTTGGGGCAGACATATTTTTCTGTTGTAGGACATAATTTATACACATCACTTAAATTGTGATCACCAAATATTCAAGTGTCTGAATCTATTACAAAATATTGCTTTAGGCTTTTCAATTAGCAGGTTGTTAAGTCTTTGAACTCAAGAACCATAGTAAATATGACAAGCACATCACTTTCTGAAATTAAAAAAAGAAAGGAATTTACAAGTTAGGATCTACATTCAGAATAACTGGGCAGGTGGACAGATGATGGGAACCAAAGCTTCCTTACAACATTTTTAAGAAATGCTTTGCTTCTTTTGAACACTGTGGTATTCAGGGGAACAAAAAAACCCATAGTAGGCTATAATTTTTTTCCCCTGAAACATAAAGTTTAACTTCACCTGCAATGTGAAGAGAAGCAGGTTTCTTAAACCACAAAAGTCCAGCCCTCAGGGTTAAACATGGAGACGGTCCTTTCTGTGCCCACTTTCTTTCCTGGTTTTCTCTGTGCTCTCCTGCAAACATGGATTTCAGCCACTGTTCATAAATAGGGAGGGGTGTGGGTAGGGGGAACAGGAATCCTCAGAACTATTTCTCTCTTCAGGCTTCCTTTGGAGGAGGCGTGTCATCGATGATCCCTACCTCACTCTGTTGCATGCTTTCCAGAGCCGTGCCAGAAAATATCTAAGCCAGTGTACCCTTCTGATGGCTGAATGAAAAAGAGCTAGTTTCTCCAATAGGAATTTCCTTGAGCTCAAAATCAAGTTCAATATTTATTCTTTGTGCAAGATCATTCAATTAGAAAATCTCAAAAGGGCTTTATTTTTCCCAGAAGCCATAAGGAAAGGATATTAATTTTATCATACAAAATAAATATTAAAAACTTCTGTGTAAGAAATAACAAAAAAAGTCAAAAGACAAATTATGAAATGAAAAATAATTGAGAAGCATATTACAAGGGGTCAATTTATTTCAAGTATAAAAAGCATTTACAAATTTTAAAAAAAACAGACAAAGGACCTGAACTTGCAGTTTGCAGTAAAGCAATAAAATGGCTGATAAACATCAAATCATCAACCTCAGTCATTACTCAACACAGGTCTCTTAAAACAATGAGGCACAGACTGGCAGAGATGAAACACCTGGACAATATGCAGTGCTAGTGAAGGTGTAGGGAACAGGCACTCAAGCTACTAGTAGAAAGAAAAATCTATAAAAGTTTAGTGGGGGCAGTTTGACAGTATTTCATTAAGAAAACACAAACACATATTTTGATCCAGCAGTCCTACTTCAAGAAATGGATCTCACAGTTATCTTAGTAAGCTATGTGCAGATATGCAGGAAGAGTAATATATATTGTATGATTGTCTCTAACAGCTAAAAATGAGGATATCTAAATGTCTGTTAATACAGAAGTGATTAAACAAATTATAATATGTCTATAAAATAAGGTCCTAGGCATCCCTTGAGAGAATGAGGTAGAACCCTCAGATACATTAAAAAAAAAAAAAAAAAAAAGAAGGTATAGGAGATATACATAATAGAGCTCCAACAGCATAAAAAATACAGTGTGTGCACATCTATATATAATGTATATACTTATATATAATCAAACAGTCTGGAAGACACATAAACTGGGGAGTGGGATTGGGTGAGGGTAAGAGGGGGCTGAGACTTTCACTTCACAATTTTTATTTTCCTGCATAGTTTTAACTTTTTTTTTACTAGCTAAAGATGAATATCATTTTAATCAAAAGTCTGTACATCCTGTAGAAAACCCACGATGAGAAAACTCTGAAAGAAACAGCTGTACTATCAGTGATCTGGTTGGTGTCTTTCTGACTTAATCTAAGTGGCATTTGAAGGCAATTCATAAGAACTTTGTGCATTTCCCATTGGGGTGCTAAAAATCAAGGCAGTAGGTAAGGAAATCCACATTCTAGTCTACACTAGTAAGGCATTTCTTTAAAAAAATTATATTTGAATAGACATTCTGATACCACCTTTTAACATAATTTAGGGTTTTGAGTATGGGTAGGCCTGCTGCTGCTGAGTCGCTTCAGTCGTGTGCGGCTCTGTGCGACCCCATGGATGGCAGCCCACTAGGCTTCCCCGTCCCTGGGATTCTCCAGGCAAGAACACTGGAGTGGGTTGCCATTTCCTTCTCCAATGGGTAGGCCTAGCTAGTGAAAAATATTTCACTATGAAAAACCGCAACCAACAGTTTAGAATTCTAGCCAATTCTTCTAATATGCAAAAAGTACCTACCTTTTATATCCTAGTTTTCTGAGGGATGGGGGAAATGTTTTAATTGCAAAAGAGGTCTGGTGATATAAATGTATATAATTTGATGCATTAAAAAGTATAAAGCCTGAAAGAAAAGTCAGCCTGAGGTCTGCGGTACATTGTGGCACAAATTTTGAGATAAAAATATAATGTTTTTCCACATTATATGCTCTGTTTTAGCAACGGTTGCATGGAACACTTTCCCACTGGGCTTGTGTAGGGGTGTCACTTTGTACTCACCTGTCAGGCTGTCTGGCCGAGGTGGAACCATCCTCTCGTAGATTTCATACTGCTGCTGTCCGAATTGTTCCATGTCGTGAACAGTCCTTTGCAGTGAAGGTCCCAGATGCTGTGGTACGGCAGTCATCCCTGAGCGTTTGGGGGACGATGACCCCACCTGGCCTTGGGATGGGGAAGCTACTCGAGTCTGCGCATCCGTCAGCGTCAGTGGGGACCCCACTCTGGTGGTGGTTTGGTACTGAGGGGTTGGTCCGTTGGGATTGGAGGTCTGCCGGGAGGTGACCGACCCAATCCGACGTACAGCTGATGGGGAGGCGGGTCTCTGTGCAGAGTATGGAGAAGCTGCCCGCTGAGCAGGTAATGTGGTGGAGGAGTATGCACTGGGGTTCAGTGGTCGGGAGTCGGTTACAGAGGGAGAGCCAAATCCACTACCCAGAGAAGTTCTCAGTGACCCCCTTGAAGGAGACACGCCTGTGCTGATAACATAGGAAGGAGACTGTGCTCTAGATGGAACTGAACTAACTCTTCTCATGGCCCGATTGGCCACTGATGGCTGATGGAAGGGGAAGAAAAGAGAATGGTTTATCCAGGGTTGTGTATCCATGGTCATTACAGAAAAGCATGCACATAGCTAACTACAGAATGTGAACTCACTATTTATTTCAGGCATTTCCTTTCCTTTTTGAGCTACAGAGCTGAATCTTAATTTTTCCTTATTCTGTTTTTCTTGTGCTACTTTTTTTTGTTTTTGGTGATTGTTAACCTCCACCTTTCCCTTTCAGAATACTAAAACCAACCCGTAAGGAGAGATACAAAGACATTTAATATTCCTTTTACCTTTGTCTTTATTTGATGTTACCCTCTGCCCATGCACTTTTCACAACACATAGTATGATGTATCTCAAGCGTGAAGGGCCACTGGAATAGTGTACTTACTTGGTACCCTGTAAATCTAAGTTTGGCTAAGGTAACCCATTTGTGTAAAACAAAACGTTTTCAATCTGTTAAGTTAGAGCAGTATCTATACCTGTCTTTATACCTGTCTTTATGGGTTGACCCCATTTACAAAAGGAAGGTATTCTCTCAAAGTGGAATAACTGAACATTTGGATAGGGTCTGAGGTCCAAAGGTCTCCTCTGTGAGCACTGTACAAGTGCTCTAGCCAAATCTGTCTTTTCTTTTAGCTTCATTGTGGCTGCTAGTGATTTCAGCCATTTCTTTCTATCTCCTTTGATTTATAGGCTCTTGTCTTAAGCTGGTGGATTGAAAGATATATGAATAATCAGCCCTCAAATCTGCTGCAGCAGGAGGAACGCTCAAAATCTCCATTGGGTTCTGGCCAGCTGGGAAAGAAGGAACATTTCTGCCATGGCCAGTCCTATGAGTCCACAGACTCTTGCAAATATTGCATCTCAGATCTCTGTCTTCATGCAGGACGACAATAAAAAGGAATAGTGGCTGGACTGGGGTGTTGGGTTACAAGCTCAGAACTGAGCTTTCTGTATTTCCCTAGTGATGACTAGAGTTCACTCATCATCCACCTCCTGTTACTTTTAATTGGGGCAATAAAGGAAGAAACATGGATGACTCAAGGACTTTGTATATTCTTAGATGCTATAAGAGGAAATATGCTCTGTCTCCATGTGTCACAAGCAACTGGTTGCCTGAAACACGGGTCTGAGACCACTCAGGTGCTCAAACTCAAGAATTCTGTGACGGCAATAGCCATGGAAAAGAGAAGGTCTGGGGAGGGAAGGGGACTGTAAATAAATAATAAGGCAAGAAAGAGGTGGTTTAAAAATTAGTAGGCAGTTGGAAAATTAAAATCTGTGCTTGGGGTTTATTAATAGTACTAAAGGTAATTTTAAAAGTCCCACATTTAAGTTGTTTACTATCAAAAAAGGATGACACTTGGCTCAGATGGCTTCAATCTGTGTTTCCTGAAATACATGCAAATATAAAGACCCCCTTGCAACTTCCAGGAACAAGATCAACTTACCTAAGTTTAAAAAAAAAAATTAAACACAAAGTCAACATGACCACCCTTAGGGGCAAAATAGAAAATCTTTGTAATTATTATTCAGAAGTGTGACTTTAGACCTGCCGACATAGAGATTGACCTAAACAGATGAACATTTAGTGTAAAGCTTGTCAAACCATTCCCTCAGTGCATCCTGAACAGCAGAGGAGT
>NW_011495014.1:10608380-10638298 GCF_000754665.1 Bison bison bison
GGGGTGGGGGGGGTGCTGCAGCTGGAAGCAGTTTGCTATGGGCACAAGACTGCCTGTCCTAGCTTAAAAATTCATGCTCCATATTTGTGTTTGTTTTAATACAGAAATGTTTCTTAATACCTAAAAGTTTCCCTTAAATTGTTGAGCCAAAGTCATATTGTATTTCTCCTTTGGCACTGGGAACATTGGCCTACTGCTGTGTGTACCTTCAGGGCTTCCTGTATTACATGAAGAGATTAGTGTTACACTAACTTCTTTGATCATCGTGCCATTTTTCAGCTCCAGAGAAATCACTGGGGCACTTGGCCAGAAAGTCATCCTTACTGGTTACTGCCACTTGGGACTCCTATAACTTCTACTAATTTTGGCATATGCTGGAAGACTGAGTGAATAAAGTGGCAATGAGTGAGGAGCTAAGGAGTTTTCATAAACATATATGCATTATTATTATTAACATCAAGTAAGAAAATCATAACTTAACAGAATGGTTATCCTTCTATACACTAGCTTTCTATAGGCAGGAATATCTATATTCTAGCAAAGATACGTGTTTTCAGAGAAAAATTCCAATGATGAAGGCAAAACCTTTGGTTAGAATGGACCAGTCCCATTTTATACAAGTGTGGGAACTGTGCTCTGCCCCTCTAGGACTCTTCACAGCACATTTTAGCTCTAGTATTCTGAGGAACCCACAACTACACTAGAATATACCACCCAGTTCTCTCACACTCTCCCTGGACTACTCTCCTGATGCCAAACTTGTTGCTTTCAGAAAAACTACTCTCCTGTATCTAGAATTTATCAGATTTAATTAGTAGGAACTAATACATTTTTAGTTTTCAAGTTTAAAATTTCATTAGCCTCATGGTATAAAATGATTTTGCTGTGTCATCCATTCTAGAACTTCAAAATTGTACACATTGGGTTTACTTTCAATAAAGAATATTTAAATTAATAACACATAATCAATTAGGAGGGCATTTCTTTACAAAGATCTTGATGTGTTTGGCTTACCTGAACCAGTGTTTGCCCTTCAGCTCTTGAATTCCTCACCAGGTGGTTATTAGTTGATCCTACGAATGAATGCTGTGGTCTGTTATCTGCTTTACTCAAGTTCTGGCTGTTGTGGAAACTCCCTGCTTCCTGGTATCCACTGTCGGAATAAGAATTCATTTGTGTTGAACTTCTTGAGTTACCCAAAGATCCTGCAGGAATGAAACCAGCAGGAAATGCCTTTATTTTACATTTCTGATGCTCATTTTCAAAATGGAAGCATTAAAAGTAAATCTAATACTTAAAAGATAATACAACAGACCCTCACTTTCATGGAGAGACGTCTGTTCTGGTGAGTAGAGGGTCCCTGGTTCTGGCTCTGTCCTGATGAAATAGTTGTTGGGGTGGACAGTGTCAGAAACTCTAGGTTTGTTTACACCAGTATTTGGCACATCTGTAAGAAGATAAGTTTAATCAGCTAAAATGAATGACATTATATAAAAATTTGCTAAAAAAAAAAAAGGTTCAGGTATTTGTTAGCAACGTCAGATAATCTTAACACAAGACTATCAACTCAAGATTTCATACAAGTTAATATAAGACTATTTTCACCTTAAACCACAGTCATTTTGACTCTTTTCTATAGAAAAGTATTGCATATACTCAGTTTGTTACTATGTTTTGCTAAATTTCATGAGTATTTGTCATCCTGATTACCAGCTACAAATTAACTCACATGCTGCATTTAATTAAAATCTGAAAACTGACCTTGTTCTCCCTTGGAAAACTCACCTCCTGGGTGACTTCCTCCAAGAGGATCAACAAACTGAGTGAGAATGATGCTATTTAAACAAAAGATCTTCCATATGTCAAACTTTTGAAATGAAAACTTGCATGATGTCCACATTATTGAGCTTGGTGATGAAACTCTGGAAGCCAGGGCTAGCTTTTTATGTCAAATTTCATATGGACTAAAATAAAAAAAACTTTGCACAGTTTTCAGAACTGTCAACAATGGAAAGTTTAATTTCTTATCGATTTGCTTCTTTTATGCTTTTAGTCTTTTTCCAAATGAATACAGACAAATTTAACCTCATTACTGTTTTCTCTAGTCAAATCTCTTTTGCCTATTATCTTGTTTTATTTTCAACTATATCATTTTGCCATCTTGAACTTAAAAAACAAAACTATTTATCTTCTTCTTCTTCCCAATTCCAACTTCCTTTTTATGTTATAAATTTAGGTGGTGTAGATTAAACTGCATTTTATTCAACTCCATTCGAATATGTTCTTGTTTCTCTATTATCTTCAAAATATATTTGCTCAAATTCTGATGACAAGTCTTTCTTTCCTCAGATTTAACCCTCATGTTGCTAACAAACATTTTTTTTTCGGAATGCTGCTTCACTCTCACTTTATAAATTGAATCTGTATCATATTCTGAGTATAACACACAGTCCTAAGGAGGACTGAAATTTGTCCTTGGAAGAAAAGCTTTAACAAATGTAGACAGCATATTAAAAAGCAGAGACATTACTTTGCTGACAAGGATCCACACAGTCAAAGCTATGGTTTCTCCAGTAGTCATGTATGGATGTGAGAATTGGACTATAAAGAAAGCTGAATGACGAAGAACTGATATGCTTTTGAACTGTGGTGCTGAAGGAGACTCCTGAGAGTCTGTTGGGCTACAAGGAGATCAAACCAATCCATCTTAAAGGAAATCAGTCCTGAATATTCATTGGAAGGACTGATGCTGAAGCTCCAATACTCTAACCACCTGATGTGAAGGGGTGCCTCATTGGAAAAGACCCTAGTGCTGGTAAAGATTGAAGGCAGGAGGAGAAAAGGACGACAGAGGATAAGATAGTTGAATGGCATCACTGAATCAGTGGACACGAGTTTTAGCAAGCTCTGGGAGTTGGTGATGGACAAGGAAGCCTGGCGTGCTGCAGTCCATGGGGTTGCAAAGAGTTGGACACAACGAAAGTGAACTGAACTGAAGAATGTGGCTGAGAAAAGACAGTGTATGTATGTGTGTGCATGAACATGTGTTTGTGTTACTGTCTAGGGTTAAGGACCTTAGGAGAAGTTTCCTAGAGGATGTAGTATCTAAGTAGTATCCACTTACCACAGGAGGTCAGCTTGCCCTTTATTTATAGCACTTATCACCATCTCTCCCCACTAGAATAGAAGCTCACAGTGGACAGGGACTTTTGTCTGAGTTGCTTACTGTTGTACCTCAGCGCCTAGGACAGGTGCATAGCATTCAGCAGGTACTCAGTAAGTGCTTACTGAGCAAACAAATTCCCAGAAAGAATAGCGGCTTCTCTTTACTGAGTATTGATTCACACCTGGCATTGTGCTGTAACTTGTGTTCAACAAGGTTTGTCTACGTAAAGCAAGGGCTTCCCTAGTGGCTCAGATGGCAAAGAATCTGCCTGCAATGTGGGAGACCTGGGTTTGATTAGGGTTAGGGTTGGGAATATCCCCTAGTGAAGAGAACGGCATTCTGGCCTGGAGAATTCAGGCATTCTGGCCTGGAGAATTCCATGGACAGAGAAGCCTGGCAAGCTACAGTCCATGGGGTCACAGAGAGTCAGACATGACTGAGCACCTTTCACTCGCTCCTGTAAAGCAAAGTATAACTTTTAGGTATTGCTGATCAAGCTAGTTTGAAAAGTGAAAACAGGGTTTATAGGCAAACTGGGAATCCTACATTCTAATCCTTTAACTTGATGTCAGATTCAATCCAAGGTTTTGTTTCCTAGCCCCCAGGAAGATTTGCTGACATTCTTAATAATAGGTTTTTGATGAATGTGTCTCCAAATTTATTATTTGACAGTACACTTTTAGGTAGCAGAGCTCTGTGACAGTTCTGAATTCTTAAGTTTGAAATTTCAATATAGATTTCAGATTGCATGTGGTTCCCCCAGTACATACTGAAACATGCTCTATCTCTTTATCAGGCTAATAATACTGGAGAGTTATCTGCTTCAATTTGCAAGTCTTCTGTTTTTCCACAGTTCTAAACATTCTTACACCGCAATTTGTGAAGGAGTTTTATGAGGAACAAGTAAAATACATAGTTTGCTGGGTTACCAGAGTTTTACAGGGAATAGAATGACTGAGAGAAGCTAAACAAGAGATGAACCTGAAGTCAGAGAGCTATGCAGCAATCCACCTTTATTTCATCCAGGAAAGGAACACTGGAAAACCACACATGAAATGGCAACAAACTATAGATATGGAGGAATCACTGGGGTAGCTTCAAGACTTCACATACATTGGGAAATGTGCCATTTTAAAAAAGAAAAAGCTGTTTAGATATTTTCTAGCTTCGGCTTTAGTATAAGATAAAACCTGCGATACCAAAACATCAAAGTTTTTGGCTTGGAAACACTAGGTGGCATGCAGTGTCAGAATGTGAAAAAATTATCACCATGGAAACCAAAACCATTAGAGTTCTGTGTATGTCTCTCTCTTTTTAACCATTAGGGGATATTATTTAAATAAGAAAAGAGTAGGAGACACCCTAAAAATCTGTACTTCAGCAATTTGGTCTCTTTATCCTATGGAACATTTTATTGCAACCCAGGAGACAAGCAATTGTGCTTCTTTTCTAAAAGAAGATATTTAAAATAAATAATCTTAGAGGGATGGAGATGAAGGAGTAGGAAGATCCTGAGCTTAGTTCCTCCTATGGATATACATATACAAAACGGCACCTACATTTAGAACAACCATGTCTGAGGATGATCTGAAGACTAGCAAAACAGATTTTTTATAACTGAGGATACAAAGAAAAGACCACACTGAGATGGGCAGGAGGGGCAGAGATGTGGTCTAGTCAGAGCACAAAGCCACAGTGCAGCCACCCACAGTGGGAGAGATAGTGCAATTGTGGAGGACCCCTGAGGAGCGAGGACCCATGTCAGGTTTCCATCCCAGGGGACCTGCACCAGGAAGATGAGCCCCCATAATGCCTGGCTTTAAAAACCAGTGAAACTTAAGTCTGGGAGAGCCAGAGAGCTGTGGGAAACCAAGAATCTGCCCATAGAGAGCTCACACACAAACTCATTTTCTCCGAGTCCCAGGGCAGAAGCAACAGCTTGAAAAACATTGAAGATATAAGAGAAGGAGATTCACCGACTAACCTGGGGACATTTGCCAGAGGGCAGGGGTCTAGTGGAACTGTCTCCGGGAATGAAAACACTGACAGATGTCATTTTTTTATTTTTCTTTGCTTCCCCTGGGTGCCCTGTTGCCAGCAGGTGTCGTTTCTGTTACTGTTTTTCTACCTAACACACACTGTGAGCCTTGCCCAGGTGTTCCTGAGGACCAGCCCTGACCAATCCGCCTGGCCCCACTGGCCCCTTCAAAGCGTTTCTCACTCTGCCCCCACAGTGGGTGACCCGAGCCAGCACCAACACACCTCCAATGCGGCTCCCACTCCAGGGAACTAGCCCAGCACACCAGTGTGTCTGCAACGGCTCCAGCGGGGACCTACAGCCAGTTGTGGGTGGACCAGCCCCACCCACACATCAGTGTGCCTGCAGCAACTGGGGAAAAACCTCTCCGCTAGCTGAACCAAGGAGTCACCAATCTACCAGAGTGCCCATAGCAATCATGGTCCAACCACATGAAGTAAAGGCAGCCCACATAGAGGGTATTCCTGGAGATCCTGGCTCTTGTGACTAGAAGGGATTGAGCCATTGGACCTCAGAGGAGACTTTCTTTACGAGACCACTCTTTTAAGACTAGGAGAAATAGTTGATATACCTAATGCATAGTAACAAATACAAGAGAGTTAGATAAAACAAGGAGACAAAGGAATAGCTTCTAAATGAAAAAAAAAAAAAAGACAAAATCTCAGAAAAAAGGTAAAACAAGATGGAGATAAACAACTTAGTAGATAAAGAGTTCCAAATAATGGTCATAAACATGCTCACCAAACTAGGATGAAGAATGGATAAATTCAGGGAAAACTTCAAAAAAGAGAGAGAAAATATAAAAAAAGAACCATCAGAAGTGAAGAATAAAATGACTGATGTTAAAAATACACTAGAGAAAATCAGCAGATTAGAAGATGAAGAAAAACATTATCAATGATCTGGAAGATAGGATGGTGAAAATCACTCAAAAAGAGAGTAAAAAGAAAAGAAAGAATTTAAAAATGAAGAAAGTTTAAGGAACCTATGCAACAACATTAAGTATACTAACATTCACATTACACAGGAGCTGCAGAAGAAGAGAGACAGAAAAGACAAGAAAAGCCATCTGAAGAAATAATGACTGAAAGCTCCCTAACCTGCAGAAGGAAACAAACATCCAGGTGCAGGGAGCACTAAGTCCCAAATAAGATGAACACAAAGAGATCCATACTAAGACATATGATTACATGGCTAAGATAAAGAAAGAAAAACAAAAAAATCACATACAAAGGTTAATATGCCATAAGGCTATTAGCTGATTTTTCAGCAGAAAGTTCACAGGCCAGAAAGGAGTGGCATGATATAAAATACTAAAAGGAAAAACTCACAAACAAGAATATACTACCTGGCAAGATTATCATTCAGAATTGAGAGATAAAGGGTTTCCCAAATAAGCCAAAGATAAAGAACTTCATGATCACTAAACTGTTTTTTTTTAAAAATGTTGAAAGGACTTTTTTAAATGGAAAAGAAAATGCTATAACTAGAAACAAAAAAATAATGAAGGAAAAATTGCATTCGTAAAGGAAAACATATAGTAAAAGTAGTAGATCAATCAACTAAAAAGTCAGTATGAAGGTTAAAGGACAAAAGTAGTAAAATCATCTATATCTAAAATAATGAGTTAAGTAAAACACAAAATAAAAATATGACCTCAGAAACAAAGTATTCAGGGAGGGGAGTAAAAAATGTAGTGCCTTTTAGAATATGCACAAACTGAAGTGACCATCAACTTGTAATAGAATGCTATATTCACAGGTTGTTGTATATAAAACTCATGGTAACCACAAACCAAAAACCCATAACACATACACAAAAAAGAAAGAAAAAGAAACATAAACATTACACTAAAGGAAGCCATCAAATCACAAGTGAGATTGAGAAGAAGGAACAGAGAACTATAAAAAACAACCAGAAAACAATGAACAATGGATATAAGTATATGCCTATCAATAATCACCCTTAATGGAAACAGACAAGAACAAAAGACACAGGGTGGCAGAATGGATGAAAAAACAAGATCCATATATATGCTGCCTATAAGAGACATGCTTCAGATCCAACGACACACAAGTGAAGGGATGAAAAAGATACTCCATGCAAACAGAAATGAAAAGGAAGCCGGGGTAGAAAAATAAACTTTAAAATACAAACTGTAACAAGAGAGAAAGAAGGGCATTACATAATGATAAAGGGGTCAATCCAACAAGAGGATATAACACTTGTAAACATCTGTGCACTCAACACAGGAGGACCTAATACATAAAGGGAGATATTGACAGCAATATAGTAATAAGTGACTTTAACACCACACTTACTTCAATGGACAGATGAACCAGACAGAAAATCAATAAGGGAACATGACTTTAAATAATACATTAGATCAGACAGACCTAATAAATATATATACAGAACATTCCAGCACCCTAAAATGGCAGAGTACACATTCTTTTCTAAGGCACACAGAACATTCTCCAGGATGGATCACGTTAGGCTGCAAAAAAAGTCTCAATAAATTTAAGAAGACCGAAATCATATCAAGCATCTTTTCTGATCACATGAAACTAGAAATCTAGCAAAAACACAAACATCTAAAGGCCAAACAACATGCAACTAAAAAACCAATGGGTCAAAGAAGAAATCAAATTAGAAATTAAAAAATACTTCTGAGACAAAACAAAGTGGAAACAAAATACTCCAAACTCTACAGGACTAGGCAAAATCCATTCTAAGAGGGAAGTTTATAGTGATACAGGACTACCTCAGGAAATAATAACATTCTCAAATAAATAATCTAACCTTACATCTAAAGGAACTGGAAAAAGAACAAAGCCTAGAAGTCAGCAGAAGGAAGGAAATAATAAAGACTGGAGCAGAAATAAATAGTAAAAGCAATAGAAGAGATCAATGAAACTAAGACCCGGTTCTTTGAAAAGACAAACGAAATTGATAAACTTTTGGCTATACTCATCAAGAAAAACAGAGAGAGGACTCAAATAAAATTAGAAATGAAATACAAGTTACAACTGACATCATAGAAATTCAGAGGATTTTAAGAGATTACTACAAACAGTTACATGCTAACAAATCAGACAAACCCGGTGGCCACAATAGCTCAGTTGGGAGAATGCTAGCCTGAAGATCTGAAGGTCCCTGGTTCAGTCCTAGTTTTTGGCAACTATTTCTGACCCTTTGGGCTTCCCTCGTGGCTCATATGGTAGAGAGTCTGCCTGCAGTGCGGGAGACTCGGGTTTGATTCCTGGGTTGGGAAGTTCCCCTGGAGAAGGAAATGGCAACCCACTCCAGTATTCTTGCCTGGAAAATTCCATGGACAGAAGAGCCTGGCAGGTTACAGTCCATGGGGTTGCAAAGAGTCAGAGATGACTGGCAGGCTACAGTCCATAAATCAGACAAGCTAGAAGATGTGGATAAACTCCCAGAAACACTAAATCTTCCAGGACTGAATCAGGAAGAAAAAAAATATGAGCAGATTAATCACTAGTAATGAAATTAAATCAGTAATCAAAAACTCCCAACAAACAAAAACCCAGGCCCAGACTGGCTTCACAGGTGAATTCTATCAAATACTTAAAGAAAAGTTAAGACTTATTCTTCTTAAACTACTTCAAAACCTTTGTGGTTATATGGTCAACTAATTTACTACAAAGAAGCCAACATTATGCAGCAGGGGAAAGGCAGTCACTTCAATAAATGCTGTTAGAAAAACTGAACTGCTGCTGCTGCTGCTGCTGCTGCGTCGCTTCAGTCGTGTCCGACTCTGTGCGACCCCAGAGATGGCAGCCCACCAGGCTTCCCCGTTCCTGGGATTCTCCAGGCAAGAACACTGGAGTGGGTTGCCATTTCCTTCTCCAATGTATGAAAGTGAAAAGTGAAAGTGAAGTCGCTCAGTCATGTCTGACTCCAGCGACCCCATGGACTGTAGCCCACCAGGCTCCTCCATCCATGGGATTTTCCAGGCAAAAGTACTGGAGTAGGATGCCATTGCCTTCTCCGAGAAAAACTGAACAATTACATGCAAAAGACCAAAACTGGGTCACTTTTTTTTTTTAATAGCACACACAAAAAAATAAAGTCAAAATGGATTACAGACTTAAATGTTAAGACCTGAAACCATTAAGCCCTAGAAGAAGACACAGGCAGTATGCTCTTTGACAACAGTCTTATTAATATTTTTTTGGATCAACCTCCCCAGGCAAAGACAACAAAAGCAAAAGTAAATAAGACTATATCAAACTAAAAAGCTTTTATACATCAACAAAATAAAAAAGCAGCCTACTGAATGGGAAAAAATATCTCCAAGTGATATATCTGTTAGGGGGTCAATATTCAAAATATACAAAGAACTCATACAAATGGACACCAAAAATCCCCCATAGTTCAATTTAAAAATGGGCAGAGGATCTGAATAAACATTTTTATAAGGAAGACATACAGATGATCAATAGACACAAGAAAAGATGCTCAACTTCACTAATCATATGGAAATATAAATCAAAACTACAATGAGATATCATCTCATACCCTCAGAAGTTATTATCAAAAAGACAAAAATCAGGTGTTAACAATGATGTGGAAAAAAAGGAATCTTCATGTAGTGTTAGTGGGATTGTAAATTGGTACAGCCATGATGGAGGCTTCTCAAAATAGTAAAAACAGAACTACCATATGATCCAGCAATTCCACTTCTGGATATTTACCTGAAGACAGTGAAACCATTAATTTGAAAAGATACATACACTTGTATTTTCACTGCACCATTATTTATAATAGCCAAGATATACAAACAGCTTAAGTGTCCACCAGCGGATGAATTGACTAACGATGTGGTATCCCATTGTGTACTGCCCATCCATTAAAAATGCAATTTTGTCATTTGCCACAACACGGATACAGTATCATGCTAAGTGAAATAAGTTAAAGAATGACAAATACCATATGATTTTATTTATTTCTGGAATCTAAAATACAAAACAAAAATGGACTTATAGATACAGAGAAAAAACTAACTGTCAAGGGGTGAGGGCTTAGGGGGTAGTTGGCAAACTGGTGAAAGGGCTTAAGAGGTACAAACTTTCAGTTATAAAATAAATAAGTCATGAGGATGTAATGTACAACATAGAGAATATAATCAACAACATTCTGGTAACTCTACAGTGACAGACGGTTACTAGACTTAAAACTACCCCCAAGTAATATAATCATCTACCCTCTAAATGTTAGTATCTATCTTATATTTTTATTATTTATTTACTTTCAGCCATGCAGGATCTTAGTTTCCCAACCAGGGATCAAACCCATGCCCCCTGAAGTGGAAGCATGGAGTCTTAATCACTGGACTGCCAGGAAAGCCTGTTTTTTTTAAGTGAAATGCTTCAGAAAATAGAATATGGAAAAGGACACAGACGTTGTTTTTCAGTCAGTAAGTTGTGTCCAACTCTTTGCAACTCCATGGACTGCAGCGTGCCCAGGTTCCTCTGTCTCTACCGTCTCTCAGAGTTTGCTCAAATTTATGTCCATTGAGTCAGTGATGCTATCTAACCATCTCATCCTCTGCCACCCCCTTCTCCTTTTGCCTTCAATCTTTCCCAGCATCAGGGTCTTTCCTAATAAGTCAGCTCTTTGCATCAAATGGTCAAAGTACTGGAACATTAAAATATTAAATTCATATATGCCAAAAATCTAATTTGAAGACCTAAATAACTGGGTTTAGAGCACAGCATACATACTCTGTGCTTTACATTTCAGTAAATATAATACAAAATTCTACAAAATTGGTAAAATGTTCATTTAATATGAATTGTAAAATAACCAAATTCTATACTATGAATAAGGTCTTCAATCATTTTTCTTGTGGTGTTGGAGAAGACTCTTGAGAGTCCCTTGGACTGCAAGGAGATCCAACCAGTCCATTCTGAAGATCAGCCCTGGGATTTCTTTGGAAGGAATGATGCTAAAGCTGAAACTCCAGTACTTTTGGCCACCTCATGCAAAGAGTTGACTCATTGGAAAAGACTCTGATGCTGGGAGGGATTGGGGGCAAGAGGAGAAGGGGACGACAGAGGATGAGATGGCTGGATGGCATTACTGGCTCGATGGACGTGAGTCTGAGTAAACTCCGGGAGTTGGTGATGGACAGGGAGGCCTGGCGTGCTGCGATTCATGGGGTCGCAAAGAGTCGGACACGACTGAGCAACTGAACTGAACTGAACTGATAGTAGAGTTCAATTACAATGTATATCTGTGAAGAGAAAAAGACACTGAAATCTCTTCCGAATCATTAAAAGAAAATTAAAACTGTTTTTCAAAATAGTTTTGCTATTATTTACTGCTTCTTTGAAAATTTATAATCCACCAATTACATACAGACACATAAATGTATGTACACACAGCCACTATACCTCAGGTAAACAAAAGGGTCATTTCTGAATTACTAAAACATTCCTTACTGTAGTATGGCATGTCACAATGACTAATTATGCATTATTTACACAATCTTTCAAAAGAATGTCTTTTAAAAACATCTGCTATGTGGAATGGAAGCAGATACTAGTCAAATTTATCAGAGAAACCCACAGAGACTTACATGATGGGGTTAATCATTTCATGATTAACGCTCTAAACTATAATTTAAAAGTTGGCATGTTGTGATTTAGTACAATCAGAACATGAAATTAAGACATTTTTATGAGTAAAAATGGCAAAGTATGAATGCTACTTCTTTAATCTGTGTAAATATGTGTTTATATCTGTGTAAACATGTGTTACCTTTCCTTAAAAAAAAATCATAAACATGTTTTCTGGGACACCAGAAATATACTTCAGGACATTTTCAAGCATAAATTAGCATCTTCCAAGAAAATGAATGTCTATAAATATAGAATTTGAAAAAGCTTCAAAGTAGAATGAAGTAATCTCCATCTGTGATTAGGAGTAGGGGATTTGTGGAAGCATGGTCCTTCTTGTCTGCTACATTTCATCTGAATGTCTGAGTATTACTCAAAAAAGGGCAATTAATTAGAAAAAGTACAAGGTTGTGGCTAAGAAAAATATATGTGTTAAGGGACAATAATGTTGTGGGCCTATTGAAAATGTTATATTATCCACCCCATTAAGCTCATAGTAAAAGATGAAATACAAAGTGGATTATTTTATCTTTTCTGTGATGTATCTCCCCGATACATATTGAATACGCATGAAAATATGTTCAGTAAAAAGTCTAAGACTTCTTTAAAGAACTTGAAATTCTGAAAATGCCTCTGCTTTGTTAATCTATGTGTCTGTTTATGTTATATGAAATGACAGAGGTCTATACTGTGTGTAAAATCACCATGGAAACAGAAACCTAGAGATCAGTAGTAAGGAGACTCAGCACGTACAACCCTGCAACTAGTCTTTCACAAACCAGCATGCTGTAACTTTATGCCACATTCTCCTTGTCCTGAGTTGCTATAGCATTTACGGGTGTGCCCTTTCATAAAAAGTAGTGTAGTGTGAGTTCTGGCAGGGCTCTTAGGATGGTAACAGCACGCAATGTTAAGGCAGATGATACTTTCTTTGTTAAGGGAACTGGGCATGTGACATTTTTTCCAACTCTGGCCTAGAAGTCAGTTAAGGCTATTACACACAGGGGCAACACTGTGAAAAATGAGCAGAGTATTTAGTCTTATGGGGACTCAACTTGCTATTTGGCATTGGGACTCTCACTTTTCATAGGATCAGAGGCTCAGGAGGGAGTCTACTTTCCAGAGAGCTGTTGCAGAAATAGTATTCCAGTGCCTTCAACAGCTAAGAAGTAAAACTCTCAGCCAAATTCTGGAAGTGCACCTGGAAAATGGTCCCCCAAAGACTTGACCTCTTCAGTAGCTTCCCTGATGTACAAGATTAATTTCTATAGAAGGAAGCCTTATTACTGGAGACAATGAGAACACTGGCAAATCCTGATTCAGACTGAATATGTAAATAGGGTGACAGAAGCATGAAGCATAAGAATGTTCTTTAATCCACATAAGACATAGATGGATATTGACTGATATTTTAAGAATATTATACATATTTGGAGTTTGTTGACAACTATAAACTATTATACACATATGATATCCTTTAAAAGTTGGGTTTTCATGGAAGTAAAAACTTAGAAGAATGAATAGAAGACCATGTTTTATGAAGCTATTTCTAGTCTGGTTCTCTTGAGTATATCTAAATTCTTGAGTCTTATGCATGCTCATACTTTCTTTTAAATATTAGTAAGACAATGGCCCTAAAGTTTTTACTCATCCAGAAAACACTGTGTTAAAAGCCTTGGAAAACAGAAACCATATTAACAAAGTACCTTCTAGTTCACTTTAAACCTTGCTCTAAACATCAACTAGTCTGCCTTAAAATCCATTGTAAAAGCTCATCTACCTGAATTCAGTCTCATAGTTTAAGCAAACTTCATATCTGTATAGATTGGTATGAAGTACTCTGATTTCTACAATGACAAATCTGAAAAATAATTCTGCTTCGTATGTCATCAGAGAGAGCTCTTGTTCAAAAACACTTTAAAATTCCTGAATTCTGTCCAGGGATTCAAAATGATTAAAACTAATTTTTAGGAAAAAAAGAGAGGAATTTCTACAAGTAATGGAAATTAAGATGAGTGTTTATTAACTGGTTTCAGTCTGGGTACTAATAAAAATACAGGTGTTACACCTATCATAAAAATTTATACTCTTTTATCTACAAAAGAAAAATTACAGAAACAGTAAGTTTAGAAATATAAAGATGAAAAGAAGCAGACCCCACTATGAAGTGTCCAAGTTTAACAGGTGATTGTTCATGAAAGGCCAGGGGGCTCACTTCCTAATGAGAAAAGCTGAGAAAAGAATAAGGGATTTGCTGTCATGTAAAAAGTGTGGTGGTGGTAGTTTAGTTGCTAAGTGATTGACTCTTTGCGACCCATGGACCGTGGCCCACCAGGCTCCTCTGTTCATTGGATTTTCCAGGCAAGAATACTGGAGTGTCTATCAACCTAGTGGGGTGGGATGGGGAGGGAGATGGGAGGGAGGTTCAAAAGGAAGGGGATGTATCTATACCTATGGCTGATTCATGTTGAGGTTTGACAGAAAACAGCAAAATTCTGTAAAGCAATTATCCTTAATAAAAAATAAATTAATTTAAATAAAAAACACTGGTAACAACCCAATTGCCCATCAACAAGAAAAGGAACAAATTAACTGTGGCATATTCATGCAATTCAATGGTGAAAATGAGTGAACTACAAGTGATCAGCATGGATAAATAACAAAAATAATCTGAGCAATAAAGGCAAGTTAAAGAAGATCATTTAAAAAAAAAAAAAAAAGAATACTGGAATGGGTTGCCATTTCCTTCTCTAGGGGATCTTCCCCACCCAGGGATCGAACCCTGTTTGGCTGGCAGATTCTACCATTAGCCACCTGGGAAGCTGTAAAGTGAAGTCTATGGAAAATAAGTGCTCAAAAATCACTAAAATAATTTTTCAAAGACAAATTTCATTCTTTTATGGGAAGAAAGGTTATCAAATACATCAATAAAAATATTTGCTAATGGGAGATAACGATATAGACTTCTATTAAAAAACCAAAAAGAATCTTAAAAAATAATCCATATATATTCACCACCAAAAGCAATGAATGGAGTTTGTGAAACTTTTTTTTGTACTTTTCTATTGGATTATCTATTTGGACAAAGATTATCAAGATAAAGCTAAAGGCAGGCTAACTTTGGTATAAAAATGAAATGTGGAGTTATAGATGGTAGCCTTTTTAATGTTTTCCAAAGTAACAACTAAGCTTCCCCAGTGGTTCAGTGGTAAAGAATTCGCCTGCAATATAGGAGCCGCGGGACACGTGGGCTCGATCCCTGAGTTGGGAAGACACCCTGGAGGAGGGCATGGCAACCCAATCCAGCATTCTTGCCTGGAGAATCCCATGGACAGAGGTGGTGGGTGGACTACAGTCCATGGGGTCACAATGAGTCAGACATGACTGAAGTGACTTAACATGCTCACACACACCAAAGTAACAATTGTAAACTGAGGAATTGCTGCTCAGTGTGTTGAGGAAGTGGTAATGGAAAAAGAGGAGCTTTCTGACTTGACAATTTCTATTTTATTTTAGCTACCTAATAGAATATTTCTTCACATTATCACTAAAAGCATGAGAGAATTTAAATATTTATTTGACATGTTTGAATTAAACATAAAATGTTAAAGGCTAAAACTGGATATTTGATTTTTACATGAAGTACTAACTCAAAATATTTAAGCTTCTCAGGGACATGTTCATACACCATGAATAACTGGCTCGGGAACATTCAGATATACACTGACTAAAGCAAAATGCTAATATTCTTATTTGGTGGCACAAACACCCATGCACAGAGTGACAAATGTGGAGTTCTAAGCTGATGCCCAGCATGCTAGAGGTAATTTTGCTTAATGTTAGCAAAATCTCATCTACGTGGAAACTTAAAGTACACCCACTGCCTAAGAGCGCATGTCACTGTCTCATAGTTGGTTTTGTTTCTATTAGAAGCTGCCTTCAGAGTATGGCAACACTTGGCAGGCTTTAACATATGTCACTCTGATGTACAGTTTAAACCCCTTTGTTTACAGAATCTATATTTAATTTTTTTAGAGATAAACTTTTAAACACATATAAAAATAGAGAAAACTATAATTAATCACCTCCCAGATTTAATAATTACATTATGCCACACTTCTCATGCTCCATTTATCTTTTCCCTTTCTTCTGTTAGAGAATTTTAAAACAGACCTCTCACATGAGATCATCAGAACTCTCAATACTTCCACTTGTAGCTCTATAAAACAAGGACTTCAGAAAACTACCATTATTCCATAATGCCGTATAATGAGTTCACATTCAAAATCTTTCTGATGTCTCACAAATGTCTTTCTTCAGTGGCATGCACTAGGCAGGCTAAAACAAGGTTCACGTTTGTGAATTGCTTGTGATTGCATTTGTGATTGTTCTTTAAGTCCTTTAAATCTAAAAAGGATTTCCCATTCCTTCATTTTCATTTTCTTGGTTCACTGCTGGAACCATAGCAATAAACTCACAGGATGTGCCACATGCTGAATTTGTTTGATGGATTTCTCATGGTATCATTTACACAACTTTCAACTACAATTTTTTTTGTAAGCAGAAATTTAGAGATAAAAAGCTTTCCGGTCAAGCTTCTGTGGGTTAGAGTACTTTACGAAAGGTGCCATGTACTTTACATCCTGTCATATCATAACTTTTATATTTGCTCAGATCAATCAGCCAATTCAAGTGGTGGCAGCCTCGTTTGTATTTTCAAGTTTACCACATTCCTTTCTACTAATGCAAGGATCCTCGGCCTTGGTTGCACACCACACAACTTGGTTGCCTGGGGTGGAAGTATAGGGCGCGGAACTTAGAAACTACTGCTGACTGAGTCCTACACTCAGAGATGCCAAGTCACTCAGCCTAAGTTGTGGTCTGAATAGTAGGACTTTTAAAAAATTCACAAGGTAATTCTAATGTGCAGCTAGGATTAAGAACATAGAGGTTTTTGCATACATTAATAATCTTTGCTTGAATCAATGATTTCATTAAGGGTTATAAATTGCTGACTTTCTAATTGTATTGATTTTTTTTCTGTATTTATTACACTGTCTAGGGTTATTGGGTGATCCTGGGGAAAAATACATACAGGACAGGAAGGATAAAATTTTAAATCTTCTCTTTAATTACTAGTAAGTAAATTAACTTAATTATGAGTAAGGCAGTGGGTCTCAAACAGCAGAGTGGAATCACATGGTGTTTAAAGGTGGATCTTAAAAGATCATTGATGTCTGGTTTGCGCCCCACGCTTTAGGACTTGGTCATGTGTAGGAAGGCCTGGGAATAATATTTTAACAACTCCACAGGCAATTTTAATATGCACCAAAGTTTGGGAACCTCTGGAGTGAGGTTGTGAAAAATTCTGAAAGAGATGGGAATACCAGACCACCTGATCTGCCTCCTGAGAAATTTGTATGCAGGTCAGGAAGCAACAGTTAGAACTGGACATGGAACAACAGACTGGTTCCAAATAGGAAAAGGAGTACATCAAGGCTGTATATTGTCACCCTGTTTATTTAACTTATATGCAGAGTACATCATGAGAAACGCTGGACTGGAGGAAGCACAAGCTGGATTCAAGATTGCTGGGAGAAATATCAATAACCTCAGATATGCAGATGATACCACCCTTATGGCAGAAAGTGAAGAGGAACTAAAAAGCCTTTTGATGAAAGTGAAAGTGGAGAGTGAAAAAGTTGGCTTAAAGCTCAACATTCAGAAAACGAAGATCATGGCATCCGGTCCCATCACTTCATGGGAAATAGATGGGGAACCAGTGGAAACAGTGTCAGACTTTATTTTTTGGGGGCTCCAAAATCACTACAGATGGTGACTGCAGCCATGAAATTAAAAGACGCTTACTCCTTAGAAGGAAAGTTATGACCAACCTAGATAGCATATTCAAAAGCAGAGATATTACCTTGCCCACAAAGGTTCGTCTAGCCAAGGCTATGGTTTTTCCTGTGGTCATGTATGGATGTGAGAGTTGGACTGTGAAGAAGGCTGAGCGCCGAAGAATTGATGCTTTTGAACTGTGGTGTTGGAGAAGACTCTTGAGAGTCCTTTGGACTGCAAGGAGATCCAACCAGTCCATTCTGAAGGAGATCAGCCCTGGGATTTCTTTGGAAGGAATGATGCTTAAGCTGAAACTCCAGTACTTTGGCCACCTCATGCGAAGAGTTGACTCATTGGAAAAGACTCTGATGCTGGGAGGGATTAGGGGCAAGAGGAGAAGGGGACGACAGAGGATGAGATGGCTGGATGGCATCACTGACTCGATGGATGTGAGTCTGGGTGAACTCCAGGAGTTGGTGATGGACAGGGAGGCCTGGCGTGCTGTGATTCATGGGGTCCCAAAGAGTCGGACACGACTGAGGATCTGATCTGATCTGGAGTGAGGTTATTTGTTACTCAAATTACCTCCAGTGGTGATAAAAAGTTTTTTTTTTTACTTGTTTTGATAGTGGTTGTTGCATTTTTGTTGACAGAAAACTGTATCAGATATATGAAAAGAGAAGAAAGCAAAGCTGACAGGTAATGTAACAAAATTATTAAGTTTAAGATCAGGCATAACTCCAATTTTCATAAGAATTAATCAAATAATAGAGTGGTCAGTGGTATGCTGAAGTCTCCAGGCAATGTGATTCAATGAATAATAATTATTTCTTTAAATAATTTACCCTCTTTAATCTGCAGAGGCTTAAAGAGAAATTGGAAACAATTTTCTTAAAAGACTAATAAATTATTAAAAATTTAAATAATCATGATGATTTACATTTCAAATGTTACTCACCACTGGTAACATCGGAAGCATAGATAGGTGTAACAGTTGGTAAAGGTAGGAATATATGTTTGTGGGGATGAACTTGGACCTGGAGAGTTTGCATGGTTATTCTAAACTAAAATATTTGAGATTCAACAGGTACCAGAAGGAAGGCTTTTTGGAGCTTCCCTTATTTCACTAAGAGCAGAAAACTTCTGGGAGGGAGGCTGCCATGGATTCCTTCTGGAGGAATTTTATGGCATTAAAAAAAAACCGGAGACACCACTTGCACCTTGTACCTGCATGAACAAACATCGTCACAAACTGTCTTATCTCCTGCTGGTTCTCCTGGAAATCCATTTGTTCTCCCTACAGAAGCCTTTCCTGCCTGCATCCTTTACAGTAAGTTAGACATATAACCCCTAACCCTACTCATTTAGGGAACTACTATTTTTGTGAGCTTTATATGCATATGAATACTTAGGGTTTTTATTATTCTTATTAATCTGTCTACTGTCAGTTAAATTCACCGGCCCCCAATTACTTAACCCAAGAGCATAGAGGAAAAGTCTCCCTCTCCCACATCTCGCTAAGCATTTTCATGGGCAAATTGACACTATTTGCCAAAATAGAAATGTATACACCCTTGTCCAGGCAGTTACCCTTAAAAATGTGATCAAGAGAGACACTCAGATATGCAGTGATAGTTTTTACCATTGCTTGTCAAAGGGCAAAACTGGGAAAAACAAAATGTTCACTAAAAAGGAACTGGTTATATAATTTTCTAAACAATAGACACCCACTAAACAGGAGGCAGACCTTTATATATAGTGTTTTAGAAACACATGCATGGTTTTACTATGTTGTTAAGGAAAAAAGTAAGTCACAGAACAATGTATAATATATTATCTTCACTGTAGTACAAAGAAAACATATGCAGATGTGTACATATTTACACACACACACTCACCAGTTTGGTTTTCAGATTTACTCTGTGTGTATGTAGATGTGTGTGTGTGTACAGGTGTGTGTGTGTGTGTATAGGGTGTGTGTGTGTGTAGGTGTTTGGCGCAATGGTCATGGTACGGGTAGATGTGGGAATGAGGGAAATTTTTAGCTTTTATTCCAAATTCTTCTATTTATTTTAAGTAAGAAACATTCCTCAAAGAGAAAAAAAAAAAACATGCCTTTTGTAACAAAACATGAAAAAGCTAAGTGAACCTTCATAGTAGTGTTTAGGAAGCTACAACACTGCAATTGTGGTAAGAAGACTATAATGACTGTGTTACTAAAAAAGGCCTGAAAAAATAAGCATGGAAAAGCTTAGGACTTCAAGCCTGATATGAAGAGAAATTCATATTCCTCTTGGTATTTGGAAGAGAAGTAGAAACAAAATTTTGTCATTTATACAATTTATAGTCATAATAAATCATAAAATTCAAGCTCAATAATAGTCCTTTATACATGATTGCAAATCTAATATTCTGCTTATGAATATGTATAATATAACTTCCTACTATATCTCCTTTACAAATTCAGTACATTTCTACTGAGGCATAAAGTGTTCTCGTTTAAGTTTGGTCCTGTCTCATGATGTGCTGATGATTTTTTGTGTTGTAAATTACTTGCTCCAGACGGAGGAAAAAAGAAAAATAAATTGACTAGGGCTAGTCTCTCAATCATCTTTTATCTTCAGTATTTATGTTTTTTTTTTTAACCCATCCCAGTGGAAGAAAACTTGTATCCGTTTTAGAAGCAAAATTTAAATGTATAAAGAAAATGGTAAAAAAATATATATATCTGTATATACTATACAATAACGGTTTAAATGGATGGCATGTTAAAATAATGGCACTTCAGTACATACTCCACAACAAATAAATGTAGCACTAAGTTAAATAATCTGATCAGCTTAAAATTTCTATTTTACCACCATCTTTCTCCTTCTCTTTCACATGTATTGTCAAACATCAAATATATGAATGGAATGGAATCATCCATAGTTTCTCTCCTTCTTATAGTGAAAGACCCATCCAAGTTTATTAATCCCTTAATGCCTTTTGGCCAACTAGAAATTTACCCTACTTTTATGTTTCTATGTCTTTTTTTTTTTTTTCACTTCATACTTCAGCAAATTAAAAAAAATTTCCTTGAATTATAATGTCGATTTACAATGTTAATATCTTCAGTACAGCAACATGACCCCGTTATACATATGTATATTCCTTTTCATATTTTTTTCCATTCTGGTTTATCACAGGATACTGAATACAGTTCCCTGTGCTATATAATAGTACCTCCTTGTTTTCTCAACAGCCCTTCTTTCTGATGCAAAGAGTACACAATGTTTGGTTATTTTTATGACTGAATTGGTGTGCTACTTCTTAAAAGAAGGGAAAGGCCAAGGTTTATCCTTTAGAAGATACCTTCCATAATATAATATTTTCCATCATGAAGAAATATAATTACTTGTGCATAAATTTGCATTCTCACTTTCTTCAGGTCTTTATCTATTATTCTAATATACTTTTTCTATGAATATGGATTTTTTTTTTCTATTGTATTATATGGGTTCTTAAAAGCCACCTCAAATTTTGGTGGAACATAAGAGACTGTAGAAATACATACTTTGGTATGAAGGTGTGAAGAGTGGAAAAATGGCACATTAACAAAAGGGGAAACAGGAACACTAAGACAACATTCCCCCTTCACTCCTTTTCAGCAGAATATACATAAACACATTCACAAAATCCATGGTCATAAGGAATGCAAGGCTATGGAAAAGACAAAGCCAGACAGAAAATGATAAACTCTCCTCTGCATAAAAGAGAAGAGGAGGTGCATTTACATTTTTAGAGAGCAGATATATAATGCTAATAAGATAGAAAATACAGAATAATGAAGACAGAAGACAACAGAAATGCAAGATAACAACAAAGCATATATGCTTAAAACAACTTTATAACATCCAGGGGAGCTTCTCCTTAAGACTGCTTCCCAATCAATCTAAGAAAATAGAAATGTGTTGTAGAATGGGTGATTATTCCATATGCTTTGGGAAGTTATCTGAGTATTCAAAGTTTTGGCTTTTTGCTTTCCAAGAGCCTACAATCCCTGGTACGAGTTAAAAATCAACCAAACCAACCAACCAACCAAGAAAAAAACAAGCAAGCTGATTATCCTGAACTGAATCACAAATGGAAATCTTTTCTGCCTAGGGCCTCTTGAGTTTTTCCCTATAAAATGACTCTACAGTACGTTAGCTATTTAAAAACAAATTCAGCAGTTGGTCTCAATTTCTGGTAGTGATCAAATCATTGCCTTGCTATCAATTCACTTTGTTGCTGACAATCTTTTCAAGTCAAATTTGTAATATCAAAAAGAGAAAAATAAAGGGTAGAGAAATTGTCTTCAAGTAAATGTTCAAAATACTAAAGAAAAATGAGGAACAATAACAGACCTCCAATCCTAAATCCTTTCATGTGATCCTTTTTATTTAGGAAACCAAGATAATTGGATAAAGATGTTTCTTTTGCCAAGACCTAGCCAAAGACAAAATAGACCAAAGACTTTTTAAATATATTTTATATTTAAGCCATCTCTACCTCATTCTGGGTGGGACTACCAAATTTTAAAACAAGATTATTTTCATATTACATTCAGTATTTCTGCATGCATACTGGTAAAGAGAAGATAACAAACTTTACAGGAAAAGTAGCAGCAAAACTGTCATTTCATCCCATTTACTCACAATCAAACTTAAGGGCATCTATAACTGCTTAGAAAAAGGATTATGAAACAAACCAGATATTTCTTTTATTCATTTAATCAAATTTCAAATTACTACTCTTATCATTATAGCTTATTGCCATGGTTACAACTGAAATGTCTTAAGAAACACACAAGTAACATTAATGTAGTTAAAATAACAGAGTGAAGTAAATAGCATTTGTGTTTGCTGTGTTTGAAGGTTATGTTTCCCTGAAGAAGGAAAGAGGGTAAGTAAACGTAATACCTCCATGTTGGAATATGAACTTGTGTAGGAGTATACTCTGATTTAAGTAAGGGATGAAGTATAGTTATCAGGTGTGAATTATGAATGTGCATGTGGTGAAGACAGATGAATTACTGAAGCTGTATTTCCCTAAACACTAAAGTATTTGGTGAGCTATTTGGCATATGTATAAATATAAAAGATTATACAATATTTATATAGTAAATGAAACATAAATGTAATGTTTTACAAATTATCTATAATATTTTACCTATCTCTATTTTATTCATTAGTAAATCATGAAGAAAGAAAGAAAGTGAAGTCGCTCAGTCGTGTCCGACTCTTTGTGACCTTGTGGACTGTAGCCTACCAGGTTCCTCCGTCCATGGGATTCTCCAGGCAAGAATACCAGAGTGCGTTGCCATTTCCTTCTCCCAGGGATCTTCCCAACCCAGGAATCAAACCCGGGTCTCTGGCATTGCAGACAGATGCTTTACCCTCTGAACCACCAGGAAGAAGGTGGTCAAGTGACTGAAACTGAGTGAACACACTGGTTGGGAGGAGAGGTAGAAAGGACTAAGGGATGGTCATTCCCTATTGGGTGTCTTCATAATCTAAGCTCATTCTCTTTACTAGTACATCAATACAATTACATACTGTGGCCTGCCTGGCTTTGGTAGTTAGAAATCTACAACTGCTCCCTCCAGCTTACTTCAGCCAGGATGTTTCTCCGGGTCTACTTTAGGCAGCACTGCTGGGAAGGCCGTATCTCCCTTGTGGTTCCAGCTAATGCCGGAAGACTGCCTTGCTCTACCTCCCACCACTTCTACAATTTGGTGGCAACCCATGCAGCGCTTGGTCCCTGCAGGCCTAGACATGGCAGCAGCTTCCAGGAACAGTTACTCCTATGGGTGATTGGGCCCCAAATGATACAACTATTTTCCTTGGGCTGTGAAGAACTTCCGCCTATCAAATGCTAGCATTCCAAGAGAATGGGGCAATGACAGGATATCGAAATATTTTGTAGCTAGAAATATAAATGGTGACACTAATGAGGGAGTGAGAAGACTAACCTCATATACCAAAAGGGAGGGAGAATAAATACAACTCTTCTAAGAAAACAACTTGGTTATACATCTAAAAAGCCTTGAAAATGTTCATATACTTTGAATAGTTTTCTTCCTTGGGAAAACCTAGCCTAAAAGGTATATCAAAGCTGCAGGTATAATTTTATATACAAGGATGTTTACCATAATGTTACTTATATCCATGAAAAACACCTGAATGTCCAAAAACAGAGCTATAGGTAAATATGATATATACTTGTAGTTTTTCTTTAAAGAATCCCCCTCCCCAGTTTTAAGTGTATAGAGCTATATATCTCCACTAGACCTGAAACACTTAAGAGGGCAAGGATATCTGTTTTAAACAGTGAAAGCTATGTGCGAGCCAACTAGGCTCTCAAGAAATATTTTTGGAATAAATTAATGATGCAGTATTAAACATGAACTTATAGGAGAATTTTATATTAAATGGTAGAGTTCTGCCATAGCTAAGTAGCAAATGCACTCTGTATTTTTCTTTAAACTGAAATCTTCAAATCTCTTTTTAACAGTTCACAGCACTGCCATGTCTCCTGAGGAATGTTTAAATCGAATGACTTTTTGCTCAAAGGATTTCCAGTAGCTGCCCATGACCTGCAGCAAGTTCAAAGTCCCTGGTATTTACAGATCTCTATAATTTGGCCCAGTGTGGTCTTTGCACATCTTATCATCTCCCAAACCAGTTTTAAATGTTCCCATGAGACATTTCTGTCGTCTCTGCTGCTGTGACAATGACAATACTCTCTCCACAGCTGGTCTGCCAGTCAAGCCCCAGGCTCCAGGCTCACCCCTGCAAAGTTATCTAACAAATGGATTCTCCATTTGATGACAATGTTTCCTGCATAATACTTACTTGGCAGTTAACCACATATTATTTCATGCCATGTCTTTCCTACTATTAAACTGCGGTTTTTAAGTCTTATTGTTAAGTAGATTTTCACGTCTCTTCATCTTTGTGCTCAGTAGCTTGGTCATGTCCAACTCTTTGAGACCCCATGGACTGCAGCCTGCCAGGCTCCTTCTGCCCATGGGATTTCTCAGGCAAGAATACTGGAGTGAGTTGCCCTTCCTACTCCAGGGGATCTTGCCAACCCAGGGATCAAACCTGTATCTTCTGTGTCTCCTGCACTGAAGGTGGATTCTTTACAACTGTCCCACCTGTGAAGCCTCCATACTACACGTCATCTATGCTTTGAATAAAACACTACATTTCTTGGGAATAGCTTCTTTAGAAAATAGCAAAGAGCCTTGTATACACTATAAATAACACCAGAATCCTGGTATCAGGTTCAGATAAACTCAGATACCAGTCATTTAGTGATTTGAGTTTTACTGAATTCAAACTTTATTTAAAAACTGTCAAAGTATTTGGATATCAAGGCCTAATCTAGCATTTATAAATTGCTGGCATTGTCCCTCACATTATAAGCTTGATGAGAGGCAAGGGGCATGTGTGTGTGGAGTCCATCACTATCTAACCAGCAATGTGTATAGTATATGGTTCATGATGTGGCTGCTCAGTAAACATTTAATGAGTGAAGACATCAAACATCTGTGAAAGTGGGAGACACTCTCCTTAATGTAATTCATCCTTTATATGAGGTGAACTTAAGGTAAAAAGAACATATAGACTACATTAGAATCTTCCAGGCTACTTTAGAAGCTTTCAGGTAGTCCACATTTAAGTACAAAAAAATGAACATTTCAGGCAACTCTTCTCTTTTAATATGAAAAAAAACAAACAAAACAAAACTGTGAAAGGAAAGACTTTGACTTACATAAGTGATTAGCCAACTCCCCAAGATTATACAAAAACCTGTGTGTGAGGGCATCGCTGTATTTCTTTATGATAAAAAATTCAAATATTGAATTGACATTAAAAATATTGATGCTCAATCCTTTAATTTCTTTACAAATGACATATATAAATCTATTCAAACATGTTAAAAAATTAAGCATATTAAGAAGTACTACCTTTAAGCAAAGTAGCTCAATATTGTCACTATTAAAGTTTTGGCTTGACTGATCTCATCAAGAGACAGTAAATTCAGAGAGCACACTTTGCTTGGGCAAAACGTAAGAAAGATTTTTTTATATGATTAAAAACTCATACCTGTTGATCTCCAAGGAAATGACTTCTCAGTTGAGCTAGAGAAAAAGAAGGAAAAAAAATGGAACATTTACTTCCTTTGTTGTAAACTTTAACTGTGGATCTGTTTTGAACATAAACATTTAATTTTCACATTTAATTATATAAAAGTATATTAAAACCTCAAACAAAATTTAAAGTGACTGTTCTAAATTAATTTTTAGAGAGTATTTAACCCCCTATGCCAATCTGGGACAAATTTGTATTTCTTAGAACTTAAGGCAAATTATTAAAAGACATATGATTCTCCTTGAATAAGACAAATATTATACCACAGCTAACTGTGACCTTCATAGTACTTATATGAGGGCATATGCTGCTTTATCGGAGAAGGTGATGGCAACCCACTCCAGCACTCTTGCCTGGAAAATCCCATGGATGGAGGAGCCTGGCAGGCTGCAGTCCACGGGTCGCACAGTGTCGGACACGACTGAAGCAACTTAGCAGCATCAGCAGCATGCTACTTTATGTGGAATAATTTATATGAAAACTACATATAAAACAACATATATATCATACACTGTATGACATATACATTAAAAAGAACCAAAAAGGTTGCTATTAAGTTTATTAATTTTACTTATTTTCAAAAAAGGCTTAGATGCTGTAATAGACATATAAGTTAATGGGGTCAGTTTACTGAATGTTGTCTTATAAAATTTAAATATCATAAATCTTTATATCAAAACACAAAGTTTTACAAATTAGGGGTAAATTTTAACTATATATTTTTCTTAGTTTATAGAGTGCTATGCTCAGTCGCGTCCAAGTCTCTGCAGCCCTATGACTATAGTCCGCCAGGCTCCTCGGTCAATGGGATTCTCCAGCAAGAATACTGGAGTGGGTTGCCATGTCCTCCTCCAGAGGATCTTTCCCACCTAGGGATAGAACCTGCATTTCCTGTGTCTCCTGCATTGGCAGGTGGATTCTTTACCACTGAGGCACCTGGGAAGCCCAGTTTATAGAGTACCAATTTTAAAAATTAGTGCATAAAAACATATCTGAGCCTCCCTGTCCACCCCCTCCCTTAAATTAATATGGGAAAGCATGGTTCTCAGGGGACAGTGTAGCAGAACAAAGCAATAAGAGAGGCTGAATTATTCGGCATTCATTAAATGTTAAAGTACCTCACATATATTATCTCCTGTATATTATTCACAACAACCTAATGAAGAGGTGCCTTATTATCTTTATTTCACAGACTAAAAAACTGGACAAAGTCTTATTCCATTAGTAGATGGAAGAAGTGGGATTTAAACCAAGGATGGTTTGATTTCAAAGTCAGGGCTTCTGACCATTGTGCTACATAGAACAGCTTGTGATTCCATTTTTGTATTAAACACACACACATGCACACATAGACACACACAATATGCCTAAGAAGTGTAGAAAAATAAAAATCAAAGTGCTAGTGGTTTTTTCTGTGGGTTATAACTAAAAGGATTTCTTTCTTTTTAAACATTTGTATTTTATTTAGAAATCAGAAACAAATACATACTGAAGTATTTTGGAAGTGTTTACTAATTTTAAGGAAAAGGTACAAGACTTTGCACTTAAGGAAACTCTAAAATAAAGAAAAGAACAATACTTTCAGAGCTGTAGTTGTAAGATTTCATTTTTTAATTTTTTTTGTAGTTGTAAGATTTTAAATCCATGTTAGTCCCTTGGTATTTTCCCCAAGTCATTAAGTGGCTGATGAAACTCCTGCTGGTTAAAAACTCTAGATTCAGTAAGAACTCCCCAAAGTTCAATTTTGCCTGTGATCTGCGAGCAGCTCACATTCCGGGACTTTGAACTAGCTGTGCCCAGGGGGACATGCTCCCAATGAACAGAGTCAATCAGTTAACGCTCATCTTCAGCACTCCAATCATGATCCTCCACCTGATGTACTCCTAACTAATTTCAAAAGGGACTGATGGGAAGAAAAAACAGATGAAAATCTGGTCAAATATCAATAAATGGCATATTTGTCTTGCTCCTGAAGATATTACCACATTCTCAAAAGTGGTTTCCAAAACTGAATTCCAATTCTCTTGAATATTATAATTTAATCCTATCATCTTGGAGAAGGCAATGGCACTCCACTCCAATACTCTTGCCTGGAAAATCCCATGGATGGAGGAGCCTGGTGGGCTGTTGTCTATGGGGTTGCACAGAGTCGGACACGACTGAAGTGACTTAGCAGCAGCAGCAGCAAACCTATCATCTAAACTAGCTTTCTAAGCACCAAAGTTGCTATTACCCAACTGTATTTCTATCAACATATTCACATTTTTTGTCAATATTAAAATCAAACTACCAACCAGAAATGTTTAATATACCTCAGGTGTCTTGGGAGTGGTGAAGTCTATTATCTTCTGGTTGAAATTTACATAAACCTTAATGAAATATCTTTACAAGTTTTTTTATTTTTGAAATTTTAGATCATAGATTATATGTCATCTTAACTGCTCAAATTGGGCAAGGGTTGTGGCTGGTTTGTGCATTTCTTTAGGTCAAGTGCACTGCGTATTGCCTGGCACACAGATGTTTAATGTGTGTGTGTGTGCTCAGTCGTGTCCAAATCTTTGCAAGCCCCTCTACTGTAGCCTGACAGACTCCTCCATCCATGGAATTTTCCAGGCAAGAATACTGGAGTGGGTTGCCATTTCCTACTCCAGGGGATCTTCCCGACCCAGGGATCAAACCCTTGTGTCTTGTGTTTCCTGCTCTGGCAGGTGGATTCCTTACCACTGTACCATCTGGGAAGCCCCTAATATATACGGTTGTAACACAAATTGTGAAAAAAGTATTAATAATACTGAGTTCTTCATTGTTCTGAGGGATCAGGTATATGTAAATTATTACTATTTTGTTCATAAGCTGGCTTGAAACTCAACATTAGAAAAAACTAAAATCATGGTATCCAGTCCCATCACATCATGGCAAATAGAAAGGGGAAAAGTGGAAGCAGTGATAGTTTTATTTTCCTGGGCTCCAAAATCACTGTGGACAGTGACTATAGCCAAGAAATTAAAAGATGCTTGCCTCTTAGAAGGAAAGCTATGACAAATCCAGATGGCGTATTAAAAAGTAGAGACATCACTTTGCTCACAAAGGTGCAAAAAGCTATGGTTTTTCCACTAGTTATGTACGGAAGTGAGAGCTGGACCATAAAGAAGACTGAGCACCAAAGAATTGATGTTTTCGAATTGTGGTGCTGAAAAAGACTCAGAAGGACAGAAAGGTGTGCTGCAGTCCATGGGGTTGCAAAGAGTCAGACATGACTTAGCAACTGAACAACAACACTTTGTTCAAACAGGTCTAATTATTCTCCCCTACTCTATGTAGGAAGTTCCAAGTTCCTATAACAAGCAGGAAAGCAGCATTTCTGGTGCTGAAAAGACCTTTGGTCATCAAAACACAGTAAGGCATTCCAGTCCTAAATATTCATTGGAAGGACTGATGCTGAAGCTAAAACTCCAATACTTTGGCTACCTGATGCAAAGAACTGACTCATCTGAAAAGACCCTGATGCTGGGAAAGATTGAAGGCAGGAGAAGGGGATAACAGAGGATAAGATGGTTGGACAGCATCATTGACTCGATGGACATGAGTTTGAGCAAGCTCTGGGAGTGGGTGATGGACAGGGAGGTCTGGCTTGCTGTAGTCCATGGGATCGCAAAGAGTCAGACATGACTGAGCAACATGAACTGAACTGAGGTGAAGGCATGGGGAAGGTGGATTCAGTTTGATATTTGGCAAAACTAATACAATTATGTAAAGTTTAAAAATAAAATAAAATTTAAATTATAAAAAAAAAAACATTATGAACACGAAAAAAAATTACTTTTTCTCCTATCATATTCTAGACAAACAATAAAAAAAATCACGGGGAAAATAAGTTAATATTGAAGATTAAAGATAAAAAATTCCATGGTATATTTTGAAGACTATATATTTAGCCCAATTACTTTCACACTAATTCCACAATCCTGGTCATTATATATTATTCATAATAGTCTATTTCTTTCGGAACCACCACTCTAGGATTCAGAGATCACGCAGCAAAT
>NW_011495014.1:10638398-10667434 GCF_000754665.1 Bison bison bison
AAATACGTGAAGTTCTGAAATGCTGTTTCAAGTCACTTTTATTGGAACAATAAAACTAGAGGCAGCTCCATATGACACATAGGTGTATTCCTTCCTCCCTCTCTCCCTCTAGCCATCTATTCCAAAAAAGATTTCCCCAACTTAAAAGACGCTTGCTCCTTGGAAGGAATGTCTACAACATGTCTCACAGTATTGTGGCCACGGATGACTCCATTCCATTCCCTTTCACTTCTCATCTGAATATGCCAAGAACCTCCTCTGCAGTGTGAAAATATTTTAAAATACAAGAATGGGATCATCCATGACAACTTTGTTTCAGTGGGAAGATGCATTCACAATTTCTAACAACTTAATTATCAACAACCTTCTAGAATGAAATCCATTCATAAGTTTGGGACTGTTTGGTTGGACAGCAAACTACAGTTAAAAGCAAAATCAGCAGCAAATTAATAAATCAAGGCAATTCATTTTAATGAGAAAAAAAAATCTTAGTTTTAAGAAAGACACCATGCCTTTATCAGTATTGATGAGAAAATGCAATAAATCACTATAAAATTCCGTGCACTTAAGAAATTATGTATTTTTTTTCATTCACAGACATAAATGGAGCCCAAAACACCTTTGTTAATATTTACTGCAGTCGTTCAGTTCAGTTCAGTCACTCAGTTGTATCCAATTCTTCGCGAACCCATGGACTGTAGTGCACTAGGCCTCCCTGTCCATCACCCACTCCCAAAGCTGCTCAAACTCATGTCCATCAAGTTGGTGATGTCATCCAACCATCTCATTCTTTGTTGTACCCTTCTCTTCCTGCCTTCAATCATTCCCAGTATTAGGGTCTTTTCAAAAGAGTCAGTTCTTCGCATCAGGTGGCCAAAGTACTAGAGCTTCAGCATAAGTCTTTCCAATGAATATTCAGGACTGATCTCCTTTAGGTTGGACTGGTTGGATCTCCCTGTAGTCCAAGGGACTCTCAAGAGTCTTCTCCAACACCACAATTGAAAAGCATCAATTCTTTGGTGCTCAGCCTTCTTTATGGTCCAGTTCTCACATCCATACATAACGACTGGAAAAACCGTAACTTTGACTAGATGGACCTTTGTCGGTAAGGTAATGCCTCTGCTCTTTAATATGCTGTCTAGGTTGGTCATAGCTTTCCTTCCAAGGACCAAGCGTCTTTTAATTTCATGGCTGAAGTCACCATCTGTTGTGATTTTGGAGCCCAAGACAATAAAGTCTCACTGTTTGCATAGTTTCCCCATCTATTTGCCATGAAGTGATGGGACCAGATGCCATGATCTTAGTTTTCAGAATGTTGAGTTTTAAGTCAGCTTTTTAACTCTCCTCTTTGCCTTCATCAAGATCCTCTTTAGTTTCTCTTTGCTTTCTGCCATCAGGGTGGCGTCATCTCATATCTGGGATTATTGATATTTCTCCCAGCAATCTTGATTCCAGCTTGTGCTTCATCCAGCCTGGCATTTCGCATGATGTACTTTGCATAGAAGTTAAATAAGCAGGGTGATGATCTACAGCCTTGACGTAGTCCTTTTCCAATTTGGAACCAGGCCATTGTTCCATGTCCGGTTCTAACTGTTGCTTCTTGACCTGAATAAAGATTTTTCAGGAGGCAGGTAGCCCACCAGGCTCCTCTGTCCATGAGACTCTCCAGGCAAGAATGCTGAAGTGGGTTGCCATGTCCTCTTCCACAGGATCTTCACAACCCAGGGATCGAACCCAGGTCTCCTCCATTGCAGGTGGATTCTTTACCATGTAAGTCACCAGAGAAGCCCATAGCTGTCTTTGAAATCCCCTTATAGTGATGTTTTCCTATGTTATGAGTCAGAAAACCAGCCACTCACAGTCCCTTGCAGCCAGAGGGCCAATCAGTGACAGGGTCTAGAAGAAGGCTGGTTAGTGTGGCAGTGGTGCAGCAGGGACCAGCAGTGGGGGGCCCAGTAGAGGCAGTGGGCACTGTTCCCATAATCCCCAACTCAGAAGCTGGCTCTCTGGCCTTCCCGGAGATTCTGAAGATTAACACCTCACAGCTTCTGACAAGTTCTTTTCTAGCTTACACAGGCCAGAGAGGATTCTACTGTTTGTAGCTGAAGGTTCTGACTGATGTTTATGACTGAGACCAAATATAAATGGCCCTCTGAAAAAAAGATAAAACCTCACTCCTTAACTCTTGACCTGTATTTCCAGCTGCGTACTGGATATAATACATTTCGTAGTTGACATACTGAAACCCTTCCCCCCGCCCCAAATAAATTCCCATCTAATCATCACCACCTAGTCACTCACTGAAGAACACGGAGCTGTTTTACTGACTACCTACTGTCCCCGAACCCCGCTCATGTACAGCTCCACAAGGGCAGGGAAGTCTGCCTCGTTCACAGATACACTTACAGAACCTACAGCAGCTTGTGGCACACGCCTGTCACTCAAAACACACACCTTCTGAATCCATCGCTACCACCAAGTACAGTTCAGGCTTTCATCCTCATGGTCTCTTGGGTGGATCATTCTTTCAGGCTCTCTCCTAGCTGGTCTGCTTGGCTTTGATTTCTCATCCTTTCAGGCTCTCTTCCAGGCTGTTGCTACGGTGATATTTCAAACACTCAAATCTGAAATTCTCCTGATGCTAACGCACAACAGATTCATACAGGATACATTTCAAGCATCTTGGTTAGTATGGCAGAGATTCAAACATCTTCAGATGGTGCAGAAGGCCCTCCACCACCTGGTTCCTTCGAGTCTGCCCTTTCCCACACAAACCTACATTCTAGGCATTTCTAATTACTTGCAGTTTCCTCATATATCAGGCTGCTTCAGGCTTCTAGTGCTATTTTGGGGGTAGAATGTGTAGAACACAGTCTGGAAACTCAGAATTACCCAAATTTCAGAATGGTATACGTGTTACAACGTAACAATATATATGTCATACACACCCATGGATTGAACACTCTAGTTTACTTTTACTTTTTAATCACTTAATAATAACAGGAATGTCTTTGTAAAACGGTCAATGTTAATAAGTCAGCACTCGATTTCCTCCTGGATTCTACTGTGTCTGACGTGAGCTTCAGTGGACAGTAGTAGCAAAACAGCAGCAGAGGGTGGAGTGGAGAAAGCCTGATGAAGCTGCACAGTAACTGCATCACGGCACTTCTCACCTTCTCCCTGGTCTAGCTGGGGCTCTATCATCACTAGTGAGGTGCAGGCCACCGTCACTTTCTCGTCCAAAACCCACTGAATTGGGATACAATCCAAGTTATTCCACTTTGTTTAGAAAAACAGTTAAGAAATTTTATACTACACACAGAGACATGTATGTGTTTAAGTATATGTACAGCCCTTATTAATAGCTCAAAAAGTTAAGCACAGTCAAAACTTAAGCTTCATTTGGTATTAGTGGACAGGAATTACTGGAAGGAATACACCAGAAACTGTTTTACTTATGAATAGAGTATGGGCATGTACCGTTGTCTAGACTACATACCCTCCCCGACATTCTCTCTGGTAAGTACAAATCATTCTTCAAAAATCAGCATGATGAAAGTTGATCACTTCTTCTTTATATTAACAATTAATCTACCTTGATTCTTGTTTTTCATATGATTGTAACTGCAATTCTTGCTTATCTGTATCCACTACCAGATTATGGCTCTCTTGAGGATAAAGATTGTGGCTTAATTCTATTTGCATCCAACCACAATTGAGTAGAATGCTAAATAAATGATAGCTGATATTAATTTTTTGAGTTGCTCATTATTAGGGCTAATCCTATGTTATTTTAGAATTGTTTCAATCATTCTACAAAGGAATTTTTGGCTTTTTCTACATCTTACAGAAAAGATGTCTACTGTAAATATTACATGAACCCATTCAACAAGTATTTGTTGATCATCTACTGAGTGCCAGACATTGTTAGAGGCTGGGATATAATGGTGAAAAGAAGCAAACAATGATCAACACTGTTAATCAGGGAAATGAAAATTAAAACCACAATAAGATGTCACTTCATACTTGTCAGATTGGCTATTACCAGTTCAGTTCAGTCGCTCAGTTGTGTCTGATTCTTTGTGATGCTATGAACCTCAACACGCCAGGTCTCCCTGTTCACCACCAACTCCCGGAATCTACCCAAACTCATGTCCACTGAGTCGGTGATGCCATCCAAACATCTCATCCTCTGTCGTCCCCTTCTCCTCCTGCCCTCAATCATCCCCAGCATCAGGGTCTTTTCCAATGAGTCAGTTCTTTGCATCAGGTGGAAAAGTACTAGAGTTTCAGCTTCAACACCAGTCCTTCCAATGAACACCCAGGACTGATTTCCTTTAGGATGGACTGGTTGGATCTCTTTGTAGTTCAAGGGCCTCTAAGAGTCTTCTCCAACACCACAGTTCAAAAGCATCAATTCTTCTGCACTCAGCTTTCTTTATAGTCCAACTCTCACATCCACACATAACTACTGGAAAAACCATAGCCTTGACTAGACGGATCTTTGTTGACAAAGTAAAGGATATAAATACCAAACGTTGGTGTAGATGTGGAAAAAAAGGAACTCTGTCCATTGTTGGTGTGAATGTAAATTAGTACACCCACTGTGCAAAACACTGTCGAAGTTTTTCAAGAAAAACGAAAAAAAAATAGAACCACCATATGACCCAGCAATTTACTCCTGGGTATGTATCCAAATAACAAAAATCACTAATTCTAAAAGATATATTTATCCCCAATGTTCATAGCAGCATTCTTTATAATTGCCAAGATATGGAAGCAACCTGAGCGTCCACTGACAGATGAGTAGACAGAAGAAGCTGTGTGTGTACACACACATACACACACCCCAGAATATTAATCAGCCATAAAAAGGATATTTTGCCATTTTCAGCAACACGGATAGACTTGGAGGGTACAATCCTAAGTGAAATGTGTCAGAGAAAGTAAAGACTATGATATTACTAATATGTGAAATCTAAAAAATAACACAGACTAGTAAATATAACAAAATGGAAACGGATTCACAGATATACACAACGAACTAATGGGTACCAGTAGGGAGAGAGGTGAGGGGAATACCAAAACAGGGGGAGGGGTAAGAGGCACAGACTGTGTAGAAAATACATAGGCTAAGAGGGTATATTGTGCAACACAGGGAATATAGGTAGTATGTTATAATGACTATAAATGGACTATAACCTTTAAACATTGTAAATTACTACAATGATTCAGTTCAGTTCAGTCACTCAGTCTTTTCTGACTCTCTGTGACCCCATGGACTGCAGCATGCCAGGCTTCCTTGTCCATCACCAATTCCTGGAGCTTACTCAAACTCATGTCCATTGAGCCCGTGGTACCATCCAGCCATCTCATCCTCTGTCATCCCCTTCTCCTCTCACCTTCAATCTTTCCCAGCATCAGGGTGTTTTCAAAAGAGTCAGTTTTTCGCATCAGGTGGCCAAAGTACTGGAGTTTCAGCTTCAACATCAGTCCTTCCAATGAACACCCAGGACTGATCTCCTGTAGGATGGACTGGTTGGATCTCCTTGCAGTCCAAGGGACTCTCAAGAGTCTTCTCCAACACCACAGTTCAAAAGCATCAATCTTCGGTGCTCAGCTTTCTTTATAGTCCAACTCTCATATCCATACATGACTACTGGAAAAACCATAGCTTTGACTAGACGGACATTTGCTGGCAAAGTAATGTCTCTGCTTTTTATTATGCCCCCTAGGTTGGACATAGCTTTCCTTCCAAGGAGCAAGTGTCTTTTAATTTCATGGCTGCAATCACCATCTGCAGTGATTTTGGAGCCCCCCAAATAAAATCTCTCTCTGTTTCCCCATCTATTTGCCATGAAGTGATGGGACTGGATGCCATGATCTTCATTTTCTGAATGTTGGTTTTTAAGCCAATTTTTTCTCTCTCCTTTCACTTTCATCAAGAGGCTCTTTAGTTCCTCTTTGTTTTCTGCCATAAGGTTGATATCATCTGCGTATCTGAGGTTATTGATATTTCCCCTGGCAATCTTGATTCCAGCTTGTGCTTCTTCCAGCCCCGCATTTTGCATGATGTATCCTGCATATAAGTTAAATAAGCAGGGTGACAATATACAGCCTTGACGTAATCTTTTCCCAATTTGGAACCAGTCTGTTGTTCCATGTCCAGTTCTGTTGCTTCTTGACCTGCATACAGATTTCTCAGGAAGCAAGTCAGGTGGTCTGGTATTCCCATCTCCTGAAGAATTTTTCACAATTTGTTGTGATCCACACAGTCAAAGGCTTGGCATAATCAATAAAGCAGAAGTAGATGTTTTTCTGGAACTCTCATGCTTTTTCTATGATCCAGCAGATGTTGGCAATTTGATCTCTGGCTCCTCCGTCTTTTCTAAATCCAGCTTGAATTTCCATCTGTTAAGTCCACAGTTCATGTACTGTTGAAGCCTGGCTTGGAGAATTTTGAGCATTACTTTGCTAGTGTGTGAGATGAGTGCAATTGTGTGGTAGTTTGAACATTATTATTGCTTTTCTTTGGGACTGGAATGAAAACTGACTTTTTCCAGTCTTGTGGCTGCTGAGGTTTCCAAATTTGCTGTATATTGAGTGCAGCACTTTCACAGCATCATCTTTTAGGATATGAAATAGCTCATCTGGAATTCGATTACCTCCACTAGCTTTGTTCATAGTGATGCTTCCTAAGGCCTACCTGACTTTGCATCTCAGGAGGTCTGGCTCTTGGTGAGTGATCACACCATTGTGGTTATCTAGGTCATGAAGATTTTTTTGGTATAATTCTGTGCACAGGTACACAACTAAAGTTCAATTAGAAAAAAGTTCTGTATTTTCTGTACATGTTAACTCCTGAATTCAAGAACCACTTCATGTTCACTGAGATGAAATCTCAGTAGCTGGAATAAATTCCAAAATGCATTTTTCTCATTCTCTACCATTTCATTACTAACTGAAGTTATTCCATTAGCAAATGTGTAGGTGTTCTGGATACTAAATCCATTTTGAGAAAAATTTTGGCAACTCATTATTGGTTTGTTGTAATTACCTTTGTAATTCATTGCTCTAATATTTACAAGTCTACTTTTTACTTGATTCCAAGGTTTATTTCTCTCAGTTAAAACATGAAAGGTCGGTTTGCCTCTTTATCTTAGGCAATTTACACTGAAATTACAGTAGTCATGTAGAGATGTGAGAGTTGGACCATAAAAAAGGCTGCGCACTGAAGAATTGATGCTTTCAAATGGTAGTGCTGCAGAAGCCTCTTCTAAGTCCCTTGGACAGTAAAGAGATCAAAACAGTCAATCTTAAAAGACACTAACCCTGAATATTCATTGGAAGGACTGATGCTGAAGCTGAAGCTCCAAATCTTTGGCCATGTGATGCAAAGAGCCGACTCTTTGGAAAAGACCCAGATGCTGGGAAAGACTGAGGGCAGGAGGAGAAAGGGGCAACAGAAAATGAGATGGTTGGATGGCATCATCGACTCAATGGGCATGAGTTTGAGCAAACTCTCAGAGATAGTGAAGGACAGGGAAGCCTGGTGTGCTGCAGTCCATGGGGTTGCAAAGAGTTGTACATGACTAAGAAACTGAACAATAACAACAAATACCTTGCTATCCTCTAGGCATTACAAATTGCTTTTTAATAAACTGCTTCAGAATCTTCTTAAATATGAAAGTGGGACTCCAGAGTTCCCAGGTAACTCCAGATTTCCTATTATGCACCTAGGATTTTCTCTGCCAGAATCTGGCAAAATAACTACTGCTGCTGCTGCTGCTAAGTCTCTTCAGTCGTGTCCGACTCTGTGCGACCCCATAGATGGCAGCCCACCAGGCACCCCTGTCCCTGGGATTCTCGAGGCAAGAACACCGGAATGCATTGCCATTTCTTTCTCCAATGCAAGAAAGTGAAAAGTGAGAGTGAAGTCGCTCAGTTGTGCCGGACTCTTAGTGACCCCATGGACTGCAGCCTACCAGGCTCCTCCATCCATGGGATTTTCCAGGCAAAAGAGTACTGGAGTGGGGTGCCATTGCCTTCTCAGAAATAACTACTAATGATTCTCAACTTTCAGTCTCTGTTTGGAATGTTACCAGATTAAACTTAATAAATTCCCTTAACTGAGTAACCCAGTCTATCCAACACTTAAATTTCTCTATCTTCACTAATTATAGGTAAATTTTCAACAATATGGCAATAACATCATACCATATTCTGAGTCTTCTAAAATTTCTATCTAGTATTGCTTTGATTCCCTTTTAATTAGTACATTTAAAACTCTGTTCAGTTCCTTTGAATGCATTGGTAAAACATTCCATTAGCTTTTTTTTGTGAGTTCTTAGCTGAGTAAAGCTCACTGTGTGCTTCAGCTTTGTTGAGTGCTCTTGAATTTATGGTTGAGAAAACCACTTTTTGAAGATAATGCCTGTGGAAGTACCAGGTCTTAAAGCATTCATCATGTAAGCAGGTCAAATTTTTCCTCAACATGACCTCAACAAGAACATCTTTGAGTTCATTTTATACTCATCATTAGCAAGGTGAGAAGTGAGGTCTAGAAGCCAAAGATGGAATCAACTGCTACTGCTGCTGCTAAGTCGCTTCAGTCATGTCCGACTCTGTGCAACCCCAGAGACGGCAGCCCACCAGGCTCCCCTGTCCCTGGGATTTTCCAGGCAAGAACACTGGAGTGGGTTGCCATTTCCTTCTCCAATGCATGAAAGTGAAAAGTGAAAGTGAAGTCGCTCAGTCATATCCGACCCTCAGCGACCCCATGCACTGCACCCTACCAGGCTCCTCCGTCCATGGGATTTTCCAGGCAAGAGTAGTGGAGTGGGGTGCCATTGCCTTCTCCTGATGGAATCAAAGGGCTCTCTAATATCATGAAGCATCTTCTGATGTTCCAAGAACTCATACCACCTACCAGCAGGTAACTGATAGGTTTTAACTAGTATTGTTTAAGTTTGCGAAATATACCTCATCTCTTGCTTTTAGTTAGATAAGAATTAACTAGGAAATAAATACCTTACATTAAACAGAGATCTACCTTTTGTTTTCATGCCTGAACTAGAGCAGTAAGACAAAATTAAATAACACATCATGACTATTCTTCCCAAGACAGGTGTGCATGGCTATTTTTCCACTAGGCTATTTCAATAAATTGAAGACAGGAAGACCAGTATGTAGACAATGAAGGTGAACTGCTTTGCCTGCTGAAGCAGAGGAGGGGAGCTGGGAGGCAGACAGCTATCACAACTCACCGTTAATGTCAGACTTTATTTTTCTGGGCTCCAAAATCACTGCAGATGGTGACTGCAGCCATGAAATTAAAAGACTCTTACTCCTTGGAAAAAAAGTTATGACCAACCTAGATAGCATATTGAAAAGCAGAGACATTACTTTGCCAACAAAGGTCTGTCTAGTCAAGGCTATGGTTTTTCCTGTGGTCATGTATGGATGTGAGAGTTGGATCGTGAAGAAGGCTGAGCGCCAAAGAATTGATGCTTTTGAACTGTGGTGTTGGAGAAGACTCTTGAGAGTCCCTTGGACTGCAAGGAGATCCAACCAGTCCATTCTGAAGGAGATCAGCCCTGGGATTTCTTTGGAAGGACTGATGCTAAAGCTGAAACTGCAGTACTTTGGCCACCTCATGCAAAGAGTTGACTCATTGGAAAAGACTCTGATGCTGGGAGGGATTGGGGGCAGGAGGATAAGGGGACAACAGAGGATGAGATGGCTGGATGGCATCACCGACTCAATGGACGTGAGTCTGAGTGAACTCTGGGAGTTGGTGATGGACAGGGAGGCCTGGCGTGCTGCGATTCATGGGTCACAAAGAGTCGGACACGACTGAGAGACTGAACTGAAGGGGTTCTAAGGATCCTAGAATAACAAATCATTAGCCTTTAGATAATAAAGATATCTTACCAGTGATACTACAATTTTGGGAGCCTCTTCCAAATTTACTTATTGCCTATTCACAATCAATCTCAACAAACCAAAACCAAAAGTTCTTCCTTCAAATTCATGATTTCTTTAATGTGTTATCAGACCCTAGAAAATTTTCTATTGGATGGAGACTGATTTACTTCTTCCTACCAAAGGACCACTTGATACCAGCAGTCAAAAAACCTGAAACGAGGCCTTCCCTGGTGGCTCAATGGTAAAGAATCCATCTGCCAATGCAGCAGACACAGGTTCAATCCCTGGTCCAGGGGGATCCCATATGCTATCTATGGAGCAACTGAGCCCATTCACCACAACTATTAAGCCTATGCTCTAGGGCATGGGAGCTACAACTACTGAGCCTATGTGCTGCAAAGCCTGCACTCCCAGTGTCCCTGGTCTGCAGCAAGAGAAGCCATCACAATGAGAAGCCCGCACACCACAACCAAAAGTAGCCTCCACTCGCTACAACTAGAGAAAAGCCCACACAGCAACCAAGACCCAGCACAGCCAAAAATAAATAAATAAAATTATATTAAAAAAAGAAAAGTGAAACCATGACAACATGCTCTTACTTGTAGTTTATTATTATTTTTATGTGTTACGGTTCTAAATTGCCCCTGAAAATGGTATATGCCTATAATTTGAACTAAGCAAGGAATAAAAAAATGAGACAGGGCAAAGGATTTCTTTTCATAATTATCTGTATGTCTGAGGGTAACACTGAGGATTAAAAAGAAAAGGCCCTGGAATTTAAAATGATATCCTTCACATAGGATACAGCTGTTCCTGACCCATGGGCAACATGACACAAGCCCCGCGTTCCCCTCCCTGCCTGGCGATGGATTTCTGCCCAGCAACCCGCACTCACACGTCACAGTCACCTGGGTGGCCAACTGCAGGCACGGGCAAGATGGCCGCAGGAAGGCAGGCACGCTGCTTTATGGAGGATGGGAAGGGTCGAAGGCTTACAGTCTGACCCATATTCTCCCTCCTGCTCGGTGACACCTCGCCTGAAAAAACTGGCCTCGGTCTCAGAACGTGCTTTTAAAACGTCAGTCTTCAAAAGATCATGAGGAACAGCAAGGGCTGGGATAAAAGTGCAGTCCTGTTTTCCACAGTCTGCTCATTTTGAGTAAAACACACAACTGAACACGGGGGTGAACGTTCTTGATCTCATACTGGCTCTAGGTAGTTCTCACCCTTGTTTACTCAATTCTTTCTTCCACTCTTCTCTCATGCCACTTCACCATATTTTGGACCCTTATAACACCTGTCTGAAATACATTCCAGGAAAGGGTAATACAAAAAATAAATAATATTACAGTGAGTCTCTGAAAGAGAAAACTATGTAGTTGGTGCACAGCAAAAACACATTAAAGGAACAGGAAATATCAGATTAGCCATTTAAACAATTCAAGTAACTTTCATGGGGACTGAAGGTGAACACACATTTTAGAAGATAAATATTATTTGACAAAAGCATTTTGTGTTAGTACTTTGAATCTATGAATAAAAGATCCAGAGGACCTCAGGGGAAGGGGAAGATCAAAAAGAATGTAGTACTAGACAGAAATGAGACAAACGGTTCCCTCTGGTATCTCCATAAATTATACAGGAAGCATGACTTCTGGTTAAGCCCATCCCACAACTAGTGTTTCAATCATAAAAGCAGAAATCAGAATAGAAAGGTTTTCTAACATTTCAGCTGACATTTGAAAGAATGAAAGAAACTGAGATGAAAATAGTAAAATGACTAAACACAAAACCAAACTCTCTTTCCTAAGTATTCTGCCATAATGTAGGATGCTATTCATATTTAGGCAAAGGGTCAAGCCTCAGAATAGATGAGCTGCTGTGAATTATTTGTGTTGAGGTCTACAAAATGTTACTGTCTCCCTCATTTGTGTTCTTTTACATTCTTCCAAAGGCAAACAAACAGAAAGGGCAAAGACTTTTTTAAAATTTAAGATTAAAACACACACACACACAAATAAACTCTTTTAGAGAAATGTAAGACAATTGAAACCTTACATTTCAAAATAAAGCTAGCACTGGTATGGAACACAGCAAGGGTCCTGCTCTTACCCCTTGCTCTACAGGAGGTGGGGCACATAGTCAATGTGGACTAAGGTGTAGAGACCTGCAGTAAGAGCGCTACTGGCCGGCACCCTGAACCCTTAAAATTCCTCATTATAAAGCCTATACTTTCATTTTGAATATTATTTAGGATATAAAATACTTTGAAAACCCTATATAAAAATTCACTTAAAAGTAACTTTAAGATATCATAACCTAAATGTCTTATTAAACATGTACTGACCTATTTATCCTGTTCTGGCATTCAAAAGCAAATGATATATTCACATAAATTCTTTGATCTCATGTACAGACATCATCAAATTTAGTATGTGTCTCAGTTCAGTTTAGTTCAGTTCAGTCGCTCAGTCGTGTCCGACTCGTTGCGACCCCAGGAATCACAGCACGCCAAGCCTCCCTGTCCATCATCAACTCCTGGAGTTCACTCAAACTCATGTCCATCAAGTCAGTGATGCCTTCCAGCCATCTCATCCTCTGCCGTCCCCTTCTCCTCCTGCCCCCAATCCCTCCCAGCATCAGAGTCTTTTCCAATGAGTCAACTCTTCGCATGAGGTGGCCAAAGTACGGGAGTTTCAGCTTTAGCATCAGTCCTTCCAAAGAAATCCCAGGGCTGATCTCCTTCAGAATGGACTGGTTGGATCTCCTTGCAGTCCAAGGGACTCTCAAGAGTCTTCTCCAACACCACAGTTCAAAAGCATCAATTCTCTGGTGCTCAGCCTTCTTCACGATCCAACTCTCATATCCACACATGACCACAGGAAAAACCATAGCCTTGACTAGACGGACCTTTGTTGGCAAAGTAATATCTCTGCTTTTCAATATGCTATCTAGGTTGGTCATAACTTTTTTCCAAGGAGTAAGCGTCTTTTAATTTCATGGCTGCAGTCACCATCTGCAGTGATTTTGGAGCCCAAAAAAATAAAGTCTGACACTGTTTCCATTGGTTCCCCATCTATTTCCCATGAAGTGATGGGACCGGATGCCATGATCTTCGTTTTCTGAATGTTGAGCTTTAAGCCAACTTTTTCACTCTCCACTTTCACTTTCATCAAGAGGCTTTTTATAGTTCCTCTTCACTTTCTGCCATATCTAAAGAATGATATTCACTTTCTAGCCACTTACTACCCAGAAGATTTTAATTAATTTTTTTTTAACCAGTCAAGTTTCTTGAATGTCTGAGGAAACTTTATTTTCATTAAGATTTTAAAAATACATAATATAACAGCATTTTCAGCCCTCAATTCATGGACAAGCACCATAAATAGCTGTTTTGAGTCCTCCTGTGGGGTAGAGTACAGGCCCTGCATCATCAATAACTGCCCAGTCAACATTTGGCAGAGCATATCCCTGATAGCTCAGTTGGTAAAGAATCCGCCTGCAATGCAGGAGACCCTGGTTCGATTCCTAGGTTGGGAAGATCTGCTAGATAAGAAATAGACTAGCCACTCCAGTATTCTTGGGCTTCCCTTGTTGCTCAGCTGGTAAAGAATATCTGCCCACAATGCAGGAGACCTGGGTTTTATCCCTGGGTTGGGAAGATTCCCTGGAGAAGGGAAAGGCTACGCACTCTGGTATGCTAGCCTGGAGAATTTCATGGACTGTATAGTCCACGGGGTCGCAAAGAGTTGGACATGACTGAGTGACTTTCATTCATGCTAGGTTTCTAGGTAGTGAAACTTAGGAGTCTAGCAAAGTTGTAATAGAATGCTTTAAAACTCCCCTGAAAGCTCTCACGGATCCCTAATTTGTCCCACATTCCCTTACATAATTACCCTGTTTCCTTCTCTTCTCTTATTATCCCCCAACATAAGTGTGCAGGGTTTCCAAACTACTGAATGGAGGAATTAAATAGGAAAAAAAAAAAAGGCCTGTTAGAAGGAATGAAAAGGAATGACTATAATGAAAATGGAAAGTAAAGTCCATTCAACCAGAATTCTTGATATATAATGGGTGAGCCAAAAACACTGCTCAGGCACCCTCCATGGCAAATGGTCAAGTGGCTGGACATGACTGTTAAATTCGTAGTTTTAATATCCAGCATTCTTCTTTTAAGAAATATAAATGAAAAGAGGAAAGTGAAAGAGGAAGCAGTTGGTCTGTTTTAACTTGCTTTCTCCTCTTTGCTCCCTTTCCCATTCATGCCACAATGAGCCAATGTGATTGATGCAAAATGCATTACAGAGTATGGTGGAACATACTGTGCTGATGCATAATCTAATTTAATTTTAATAAATACTCTGCATTTAAACTATTAAAGAAAGCATCCATCACTCAGATTTTGAGAAATATGACCTTTCTAGCTTTATAAAAATGAAAGAAAGTTTTAACCATAATTTTAGTCAGTGTGCCACAACAGAGACCCAGTGCAAAGAAATATTTTTAAAAAAGAAAAGAAAATTAAGAGTTGGATCACTAAACATTTAAGCTTTTTGTTATACAACATTTAAAACACACACATATATATGTACATACAAAGGAAAACAGTATAATGAAGCCTCTCTAGACTTCATCACCCAGCTTCAACAAATAAAAGGGAACATGTGCTCAACGCTTTTCACCTGTTCCCTTACTCACTATTTTCTCTGCATTACTAGATTACTTTGAACCAAGCCTCAGATATCTTATTACTTTAGATGTATCTTTAAATATAGACTTTTGATAAGATTTCTCTTTGATGTGAACCATTTTTCAGAAAGTCTTTATTCAAACAATATTGCTTCTGTCTTATGTTTCGGTTTTTTGGCCACGAGACATGTGGGACCTTAGTGCCATGATCAGGGATCAAACTCACACCCCCTGCCTTGGAAGGTGAAATCTTAAGCACTGGACCACCAGAGAAGTCCTTAAACACAGAGACTTTACCAGTAAAATTCTTCACATCAACAAGTATCTAGTCAGTGTATTCAAAGTCCCTGTTTGAATTTTTTAAAAAACCGTTGACTGAACCAACACCAAATCAAAGTCCACACATTGTATTTGGTTGCTATGTCTCTAAAAATTTCCTTTCATGCAAAATTTCGCCCTCTCTCTTACTTTTTCTTCTGTTTCAACTGATTTCATTTGCTATGCAAAATTCCCGACTGGATCTAACTAACACATCAGCACAGTGTCATTTACTGTTAATCTGTCTCCAATTTCCTATGAATTGGTACTTAAATCCAGATAACTGAGAAATCTGAGGGCAAGAATATGTCACAGGTAATGGTATGTACTTCTCATTGCGTCTCATCAGAAGGCCAAAAGTTCCGTCTGTGTTCTGCTTTGTAGAACATAAGATCAATGAGTTCAGGCGCTGTCAGCCTGATCCATTTATTGTAAAGTTTCTCATCAATTTTCAGTTAATGATTTTAGCCAGTCACTGATGATCATTGATGAAGATACACTGTTTTGTTAGTGGCTGCAAAAAAACCTCAGCCAAGATTTTAACTTTTAGACTTTAATGTACTACTCGAGTCAATAGTAGTTTCTACCTTTGTATTTACGTTCATAAGGAATACAAAAGTGCTTTACTTACTACTTCTAAATAAGTCTTTACTGAAAAGTATTTTGCTAATGCTGCTCAGGAAATAGATACAAATCTGTATTTTGTACTTCCAAAACACCAGTTCTTAGATGACGGTTGATAATTTTGCTTGACTTTTCTCTGTGGCTCAAATAGCCTCTTTATTGATAATGTAACTAAAGCTGGGTATAGATCAACCTTTAACTGATGTGTTCTGAAGCAGAAACAACAGATCATAAGATCCTAGAATAACTGGCTGCTATTTTTCTTTGAAAAAAAAAATAAAAGGCTAGAAGAAATAAATACACACGCACACCCTAAAGACATTCTTCCCTGGCCTCTAAGCAATCCAATAACGCAAACCAATGCTGTGTCTAAACTATGTGACAGTGGTTAAAATGCATAATTGTTTAGTGTAAGATTTTTTTAGCTATGAAAATCTGTAGCCCACAGGCTTTCTTTCTCTTCAGTTTTAGAGTGCTTTTCTCCCTATTTAATTGGAGAGTAACACAACAGCAGAGCAGAAAAATCTATGCAAGAAACAGATTAGATTGATTTGTTATTAAATAGATTGTGAAGCCTCAGGGAAGATAGCTATAATAACAATTTAGTCACTACAAAGTCTGGCAAACTTGTCAGTTGTTTCTCCCTGCCCTTGGCAGACATGCCATGTTCATTTTTATGGCAAGCTGATTAATTGCTGAAAATGCACTAATGAATGGCTCTCACTTTTAGGTGGATAATCACATTTCCAATTTCCTTTTCTATACATCATTGGCTACAATGTATACAGTAGTTCGTCTCTGAAGGACTAAGGAAACATCACATCACACACATCAGTCTTTCTCTGCTGTGTCCTTAACCTGCCAATGATAATGAGAATGTGAACTTAATACCAACCTTCCTTTAGCTCATCATGGAGAGTAAAAGGATTAGATGAAAGCATGGTAAACTGCCCCCCTCCCCACCAAATGAACCGCAGAGAGTACATTAGTGGCAACTTTTCTCAAGATTGTTTACAGAATCTTTGAAATAATATCTACATGACTTCTTGTAACATGCCTATGACCAACCAAGAATAGAAATAGCAGCCAATTCAAAGTTTCTGTGAAGGAGAGACAAAACAGTGGTAGTAACTAATTCTTGACAGCACGGTGGAAAACCAATAGAATAACATTATCTTTAAGAGAAAATATCTTAATGTTAAAATCAGGTTAACATTATTGTAATTGTATGTTATTACAATAATAATAAAAACCAAAGCAAACAAAAACAAACCAAAACAGAAACCCTTGAACAATAAGCAGATAATGAGTATAAAACATTAACTAGCAAAAATGTTTACTATATCATACATGGTATATCATATATCATAGGTGCTCAATGGCTCTGGCTCTCTTCCCTCTAATGTAATTCCAAAAAGTAATTCTACTTAAAGATATGAGAATCAAAAACACCAAAGTAAGGCCTCCCTGCAAAGAGACAGGGCAATGTAATTTGATCAACATAGCACTCTTCAAAAATTAAAAATAATATAATATAGACATATATTTCATGCTTCTAAGTTGCTCTGTCATATGGCTAATTAATTACACACAATGGTCCCTCCTATTAGAGTTGAAATTCCAGGCTTCTGTATTTTGTATCTCTGTGATAAAGCAAAGGCATACTATTTATTGAATGAATTTAGAGAGGACATCATAAGCATTTGCAGAAGGAAACAAATGCAATCACTAAAGGAAATATAGAAAGAGAAAGGAATGTTAGTATCATCTGTTTGGGTAGATTTGGAGAATTTGGGATCCATTTTTATATATCACATATAGAGGGTGGTTTCTCCTCCATACTAGTCATAACACTAAGGATTTATATTCTAAAAACAGATTAATATGGTATTCTTTATGTTGTAGTGTACCAAGGCCTATACTATTTTAGATGTATATCCCAGAGTTACTCCAGCTCAGTAAGAATAATGATAGAAATGAAAAGAATAAACCAAATTCCTCATTAGAAAAATAGACAAAGGATATGAATAGAAGAGGAAATGCAAATATTATCAAAAGGATGTGAAAAGATACTTAACCCTACCACCCATCAAGAAAATGCAAAGTAAAATGAGAAAATATTAGATTGAGCATGCCTAATATCAAATGTTGGCTAAAAAAGATAAAAAAAAGAGAGAGAAGGAGGGGGAACCTAGAACTTTTTCACATACTGCTTGAGAGGGTGCATTTGTTGTGGTAACCTGAGAAAGCAATTCAGCAAGATCTAGAAAAATGGAAAACATGCATTCATTATGTCCCAAGTATTCTACTTCTAATGATGCCTTTTTTAGAACCTCATATATGTAAAACAGGAGATATGTCTCCAAATGTTCACTACTGCATTACTTAAAACACTTAAAAGTGTAACATAAATGTTCTTCAATAGGGGAAAGGAGAGTTTAATATCCTGTGACATAAATAAATAATAGCAGTTAAATAAACTGGATCTACACATATCAATATGAATAGATAGATCTCAAACACCGAGTAATCAAGATGAATCACACACAGAGTATATCATATGTGTATGTCAACAAAAAAGCACACAAAACAGGCCATGGGTGTATATGATGAATGTATATTATATAAAAGTTCACAGAGGAAGACTGTATCTTAGTTAATACCTATTGGGAAGGGAGAATGGGACAAGGAGGTCTTGAATTTGATGTTCAGGATATTTTTCATATAAAAAGCTAAAATGATGAATTATCAATGCTTTTCAATTCTGGAATGTACCTGAATTTTTGTCATATCATTCTCTGTTAATTTTTAGTATTTTTCATATCTCTCAAGATAAAGATTAAAAAACACAAACTAATAAGAAAATATAGAATTAAAGTAATTATTATATTAATTCCTATAAGGCAGTAAATCTTTCCAAAAAGCATCCTGGCAATGGCACCCCACTCCAGTACTCGTGCCTGGAAAATTCCATGGATGGAGGAGCCTGGAAGGCTGCAGTCCATGGGGTCACTGAGGGTTGGATACGACTGAGCGACTTCACTTTCACTTTTCACTTTCATGCATTGGAGAAGGAAATGGCAACCCACTCCAGTGTTATTGCCTGGAGAAACCTAGGGACGGGAGAGCCTGGTGGGCTACCGTCTATGGAGTCGCACAGAGTTGGACACAACTGAAGCAACTTAGCAGCAGCAGCAGCATACACTATACGGCTATTTAAATTACTTTATAACTAATCAATATATACACATGGTTTCAAAACACCTAATGACTAAGAGTGGGGGCTAGTAATATAATTCTTGTATTGATTCAATAATTCATCACTGTTACCTATTTTAGGAATTGTAATTATAGAAATGAACTATGAAAAATTACAGAAAATGAAATGATGTCATTTTAATTAAATTAGTTCTTTAATAGACAATTAAATAATGGAATGGTACCTATATTTTAGACGCATGGGCTTCTGAATTTTGAAAAGTATTTTCCTCTTCATTAATTAGGAAAGTTGATACACCTGGGCTGCTTCTGTATTTAATCAAATGTATTAAAATAGTCTTAATCTGAAACTTTGATGCCAGCTATAAACTTGATCTCTTTTTGTGGCTCCTTCTAACCATATCACCATCTTAACATTTTAAAATGCTCAGTTTAAGCAATAACTAATTCATTTTCAAATACTTATTCACTATGATTACAGCATTTTGTTGTTTAATGTTTCAGGTCCATAAAAGATCTAATATTTATACTATTACTGGGCTTAAAATCCAAATTCTATATGGTCACATTTCTTAGATTAAAATAGGTCATCTTAATGGAACAGTGGTTGAAGTACCTTGAACTCATGCCCTACATGCTATGCTAAGTCGCCTGAGTTGTGTCCGACTCTGTGCGACCCTATGGACAGCAGTCTACCAGGCTCCTCTGTCCATGGGATTCTCTAGGCAAGAATACTGGAGTGGGTTGCCATTTCCTTCTCCACATGCCCTACATAAGACTTAGTTTATGGAGTTTAATTCAAATGTACAGAGATAGTTGCCACTTGGCTCTGTATATTCCAGATGAAACTGGCTTGTGATCGCAATGGCATTGTGAAGTATCAATTAAAAGGCCTTTTGAAAGAACTGTGCTTGAGTAATCTGCTCCAGAAAAGGGCTTATATAGAGCTGTAGTCAGCCACAAACTCATTTGTATCTTTTACTATGTTAACACAGGAGAGTTGAATCATAAACATATCCTGTTACTAAATTTGTTCACAAGAGCATCCATTTATTAAATATTCACTATAGCGATCCCGAAGAGGGTTTCTGATAATTACATTCAAATATCAAATAGTTTATTCTTCATTTAGTCTGAATTTTAAGTCAACATAGAGAGCTTTTGTTTGTTTGACCATTAAGGGTCACCAGTGACCAAACACAATACGAAGAAAGAAAATATGGTGAACTACATGCTGATTGATGAATGTCAGAGAACTCTCAAACAGCTTACATACTACACACTTAAAACTAACTCAGTTAACTCAGCAACATACAATGGTTTACCATAACAGAGCAAAGGAGAGAGAAAAGCAGGCAAGTCCTTTGGAGGGATTAGGAGAGGCTCAGATAGAGGCTTAGAAAGAGAGGCTCAGAGGGGAATCTTGACTACTCTCTGTGTCTCTTCCTGATGCCAAAGAAAGAATGCCGGGAGCAGAACCCTTGGGATGTTCTCCTCCTAAAATCTGAGACACAGCATTATTCTCAGTTGCTAAAAAGCCTGGAAACAATCAAAAAAATCCATTAGGTGATAAAAGAATAAACAAAATGTAGTATATCCATGTTGTTGTTCAGTCACTAAGTCATGTCTGACTCTTTGCAACCTCATGGACAAGCATGCCAGACTCCCCTGTCCTTCACTATCTCCCTGAGTTTGTTCAAACTCGTGTCCATTGAGTTGATGATACCATCCAACCATATCATCCCTCTGTCATCCCCTTCTCCTCTTGCCCTCAATCTTTCCCAGCATCACAGTCTTTTCCAAAGAGTTCAGGTGGCCAAAGTATTGGAGCTTCAGCTTCAGCATCAGTCCTTCCAATGAATAATCAGGACTGATTTTCTTTAGGATTCACTGGCTTGCTCTCTTACTGTCCAAGGGACCCTCAAGAGTCATCTCCAGCACTACAGTTCAAAGCCATCAGTTCTTCAGTGCTTAGCCTTCTTTACAGTCCAACTCTCACATCCAGCCTCAACTACTGGAAAAATCATAGCTTTGACTATATGGACCTTTGCTGGCAAAGTGATGTCTCTGCTTTTTAATATGCTGTCCAGGTTTGTCATAGCTTTTCTATCAAGGGGCAAGCATCTTTTAATTTTGTGGCTGTGGTCATCATCTACAGTGATTTTGGAACCCAAGAAAATAAAATCTGTCACTGTTTCCATTTTTTTTCCATCTGTTTTCCATGAAGTGATGGGAACTGAATATTCATTGGACGGACTGATGCTGAAGATGAAACTCTAATACTTGGGCCACCTGATGCGAAGAACCAACTCATTGGAAAAGACCCTGATGCTGGGAAAGATTGAAGATGGGAGGAGAAGGGGATGACAGAGGATGAGATGGTTGGATGGCATCACCGACATGATGCATATGAGTCTGAGTAGGCTCTGGGAGTTGGCGATAGACAGGGAAGCCTGGTATGCTGCAGTCTATGGGGTCACAAAGAGTCGGGCATGACTGAGCAACTGAACTAACCTGAACTGAGCTGATGGGACCTGATGTCATGATCTTGGTTTTTGAATGTTGAGTTTTACATCCGCTTTTTCACTCTCCTCTTTCACCTTCATCAAGAGGGTCTTTAGTTCCTCTTCACTTTCTGCCATTAAGGAGTATTCATCTGTTATTTGTATATCTGAGGCTGTTGATATTTTTCTTGGCAATCTTGATTCTAGCTTGTGAGTCATCCAGCTCAGGATTTTGCATGATATATTCTGTATAGAAGTTAAAAAAGCAAGGTGACAATATACAGCTTTAACGTACTCTTCTCCCAATTTTGAACCAGTCTGTTGTCCTATGTCACATTCTAACCGCTGCTTCTTGACCTGCATACAGGTTTCTCAGGAAGACAGGTAATGTGGTTCGGATTCCCATTTCTTTAAGCATTTTCCAGTTTGTTGTGATCCACATAGTCAAAGGCTTTAGTATAGTCAATACAGCAGAAATCAATGTTTCTTTTTGGAATTTCCTTGCTTTTTCTATGACCCACCAGATGTTGGCAAGTTGATCTCTGGTTCCTCTGCCTTTTCTAAATCCAGCTTGTAACCCAAATATGTGCATATGGTATATCCATATAGTAAAATATTATTTGGAGATAAAAAGGGATAAAGAACTGATATTTAAAACATGGATGAACCTTGAAATTACCATGGTAAGTGAAAGAAGCCAGTTACAAAGGGCTATATAGGAAACGTCCAGAATAGGCAAACCCATAGAGACAGAAAATAGATCATTGGTTCCTAGGGGTGGGGGAAGGAAGAATAGGGAAGGAGTGTTAATAAGTGTGTGTGTGTAAGTCGCTCAGTCGTGTCTGATTCTTTGGGATCCCATGGACTGTAGCCTGCCAGGCTTCTGTCCATAGGATTCGTCAGGCAAGAATACCAAAGTGGGTTGCCATTCCCTTCTCCAGGGGATCTTCTCAACCCAGGGATCAAACCTGTGTGCCCCACACTGCAGGCATATTCTTTACCATCGAGCCACCAGGGAAGTGTGCTAATGGGTAGCGGGTTTCTTTTCGGAATGGTGAAAGTGTTCTCAAATTAGACAGTGGTGATGACTGCACAGCTCTGTGAATATACTAAAAATTAGTGAAGGCGTTCATACAATTAAAAGTATCAAGTTTATGATATATGAAATATATCTCAATAAAATTACTATTATAAAAAATCCAGGTTTTGGCTGGTAAGAGTACTCAAGGTCAAAGGGACAAAACTTTATCAAGCATCTTCCTCAAGTGGTACATTAAATAAGTAATAAGCTGTCAACGCATAAGCATTCAGTCTTTTCAAAGACTCTCCAATTGAGCAAGTATATTTCACAATGACTAAAAATATTTGCTGAAGAAAAGACCTGACCCATGAAAGAGCCTTTTCTGCGACTGTCAGCCCTAAGGCATTTTTAGAATTTTTAATAGTATCAATAGAAGCCTGATGGGCACTATCCTATAAAGTATTAAAAAAAAAGTTTGAATGGCAGTGGGGAATCAAATCTTTTCATCAAAAAATAACAGAGTCCTTTTCCTAAATGGTGGTAAGAAGACTATTTGTCAAGATTGTATGACCTTTTTGAAACCATAAAGAATTCTATTCTAGCAAAGCTTTACCTAACTCAAAAGGGAGAGATAATCTTAGGATGAGAGGGAAGTTTTTTAATTTCAATAATGCCACCCATTTCCCCCCTCATTCAGCTGATAGATACGGACAGGAGTTTTTTCAGGGTTTAGAGTAACTTCCCAATACCAACGACAGCCAGTTAAAGGACAGAGAACGCAAAGGAGCCAACTGTATCCAGCTGGCATAAACAAATTTTAAAACAATGTGCAAAAAAAATAAAATCAAAGCAACAATTTTAAACTAAGCTTTAATTTCAAAAGTTGTCATTAGTATTTTCCACAATTAATAAAATATGCACTTTTTAACTATGCCTTTTTGACTTCAATATAAATGAAAATTTAGTGCTTCATCTTAAGGAGTAGGCAAGCTACGATTTACTTAGAAGGTAAAATGTGTGGAACCAACGTGTCCCAAAGAAATAAACTTTCTCCTTTATCAAGAAGTAAATGAGAAGTGAAATTTCTGTTTCTGGGCATTGCTAAGATTCTAAGCCTACTATTAGAAATAGTTTTGGAATTGTGTACTATAAAATCTCAGAGATAATTTCTTGAATTGTGAGATCATATTTATATTTACTGACTTTTCATTTTGAACTATATTTTCTTCTCCTTTCACAATTTTGTTACCCAGTAAGCTGACCACTAGTGTAATTTCTCTGCTTGGATAAAACATGCAATACAGACCATAACCTGAATACTGGAAGGCTGCATGTACCTTGCAGTAGTTCCAAGTCCTCTACCCCGAGTGCAGCTTGCCATGGCAAGGCTGTAGTCATCTCTAACCACTGCTAAATTAGCATCCTTTGGGTACAGCTCCAAGTACTTGTCTCCCTGACAACTCCTCAGGCTGGTGGGAGCCACTGAGACTTAGAAGTGGCATATTAAAGTGGGGCTCTGGGAATAAGACAAAAGTTAGCTGGAGGGAACTATCTCAAACTTTCTTGAAGAGAATGAAATGCAGCGAATTTTTAGAAGTGGATGCCTCTTTTGAACGGTTAACATTTTATATATTGATCATGATGGTGGTTATGCAACTAAACGACAAATTGCCCAAAACCATAGAACCATATGCTACCAAGGGTAAATTTTACTGTAAGTAAATTATACTTCAGTAAACTTGATCTAAAAAAGTGGTTATCTATGAATGATAAAATTAAGGATTTTTCTCTTTATATTTTCTTGAACTTTACAAACTAAGTAACTCCACAGTCAGTTAAAAAGAATGTAGCTTTGGACACCCTTGTCCCCTTATATGCCCTTGGAAGTGTACGTAGGCAGAGTAAGTCTAAGTTCCCTCGCTAAATCAGCTGAGGTGAGAAAAACACCCTACTGATGATACTGCAAAGAGAAAAAGAATAAATCCTACATTCATGGAAATTTGGATTTAAAGGTGGTTGCTCAGCCCATGGGAAGCAGAACTTTTAAAGGGCATTATTTTCCTCTGAGGTGCCTGTGCTCTGAGATTCTCCTGAGATGAGCTGTACATACCTCAGCCTTCCCTGAGGACCACTTCTGTTGCTAAGGCACGAGCACCACGCACCTGCACAGTGATCTGCAACACGGACCTCTCACACCTTGGAACCCAAGGCCACCCACGACTCCAAGAGGCTCTGCAGACAGAACATCACCATGGCAGGCTGCCTGCGTGGAGACCTGAAATTGACCCCTCCATCTACATAGGCTTAATATCATTCCCCAACCAAACTGGAGTGACAGAATCTATCTCTTGGAGAATTACTTTAGCTAAGTTGCTTCCCTATCCATTCATAAACTCTTTAGCAACCAAAGGAAGAACCCTATGAGCCTGATACTGTATTGTAATTCAGAGAGGAAATACCAGGCATGCTGCCTGCCTCATCGTGCAGAGGTCTAATAGTGGCACACAAGAGAATCCTCTCAAGTCTCAGCCCCAGGGACAGTAAATCCTCCTGAGCAACCGGGTTTGTGCTTATCTTCCAGACACTCTAAATCACGTAATTCATTGACGTTTCTTTCTTTAGCCTGGCAACCAGGACAGAGTCAAAGTGGCTCTTTACTTTGAGCCAGTGCATGGTATACTAATAAGAAACATTTTTTTTTTTAATAAGAAACATTTTGTATACTATTTTAACCTTTCCTTCATCTTATTTTCCTAATTTTTATCTTTGCCCTAATTCCCTCATCCACTGTTGGTTTTTGAATTTTTCAAACGTGTCAAATACATAGAGAGGTAAAATACTGAGTAGTACATAGATAACTATATCGTACTCACTACAAATGCAGAAATAAACAGATTCCACAGCCTACTTTCTATAAGGTGAAATGCTGGATACATAGATAACTGTAGTATATGCAAAACAAATGTGGAAAATTGCTATCTTCTCTATTAACTGATTCCAAGGCCCACTTTAAGTGAGGAAAAAAATTAAATATATAAATAACTATATTATACTCACTATAAATGCAGAAAAGGTATAATTTGCTTACAATTCTGTAGCCTAATATTAAAATAGATAACTGTTACATACACAGGTAACTATAGCATACTTCGTGCAAAGGCAGAAAGTCTCTAACTTTTCTATTAACTAACCCTGTATCTCCCCTTCAAGATTTCTCAATTTGCAGTGATTATTTTTGGTCTGATATATCATCTTCGGATATAAGCACCATTAATTCCAGATTAAGGATGATTGTATATTGATATTGCTGATGTTACTACTAGTGTTACTAATGTTTTTTTGTAGTAAATAAAACAAATGAAAAGTCGTATTGCAAACGGGAATTTTTATTACTACCTAGTTTAGAAGACTACTACTTCCAAACAGTCATTAATAGAAAACCTAGTCATCGATAATAATTAAGAGTTTTCAAACGTTCTCAGCAAGGCATATTGCAAGAGAAATGCCAAAGGCAGCTATCTCACTTTTTAGGACACTTCCTAAATAACCACATGCATGCAAAGGTCCAGTTTCCCTACTATAAAATGGAGACACCTCATGGCAGGGTTCAAAATTCATCTTTGGTACTATATATGTGAGGAAACCAAATTGCTTGTCTTTACAGCCATGTGGGAGAGGGCTCCACAGTATATTATTGAGCACAATATTAGAGTCATTTATTCAATAGGTGGGGCTTCCCTCATAGCTCAGTTGGTAAAGAATCCACCTGTAATACAGGAGACCCCGGTTCGATTCCTGGGTCGGGAAGATCCACTGGAGAAGGGATAGGCTACCCACTCCAGTATTCTTGGACTTCCCTTGTGGCTCAGCTGGTAAAGAATCCACCTGCAATGCAGGAGACCTGGGTTCGATCCCTGGGTTCGGAAGATACCCTGGAGAAAGGAAAGGCTACCCACTCCAGTATCCTGGCCTGGAGAATTGCATGGACTATAGTCCATAGGGTCGCAAAGAGTCAGACACGATTGAGCAACTTATACTCACTCACTCGTTCGATAGGCCCTCCTGCCACTGCCTCCTTGTTCACCTGGTGAGGCCAATATGGCAAGAACTTCAGACAACTGAAAAAGTAAATCGAAGTATGCTTTTTGTTACCCTGTTAGATCATATCTGGACTTGGAAAAATAAAATCTTACAGATCACCTTACAAACTCTGACACAGGATCTAAATCAAACAATGTGGAAGAGAACTGGTTTTCAAATCCTCTACCCTGTTGAAAGACTCCATCCTCCTCACTTCCAAGTTAAGAAGGACCTGAATCCTGAAAGGAAGCTTCCTGGCTGGAAGCAGTGATGGCACTTTTAAGGTCCTTCGAGCAAATCAGAAATGGCTGAAAGGAAAGGGGGTTTGGGTCTGAGAGCTATTTTCTTTATCTTTAGATTCTGCTTCTGAGACTGTTGGTGGGGATTGGCAGACAAAAGGGGGATCTCTCAAGTGATACAGTAAAAGCCTATCTCCCTTCACTGACACTATTTTCTCAATGGCTCTTGCCAGTGTTAAACCTGGGCAAAGTAACTGCATCAATAGTCTTCCTAAAGGTCCACCAAAAAGCACACTGAAAGGTGTGAAAACGCAGATATGAGAAGGCGAGAATATCAAGTAAGTGACCAACAGTAAAGCATGCTTACCTGAGGAACTTAAACCAAACTGAGCTTCATTAAATAACATTATTCATTCAATGAACACTTAGCAGGGGCCAGGGCTGTGGGGGTGGGGGCTGGGGTGGGCCTTACCACCTCATAGGAGGCTAATACATGCACAGAGGAACAGTTATGAGTTTAGATGAAGAGGTGACTTCCCTGGAGAAATATGGGAAAGGCTGTAAGAGTTGATTAGCACTTAGTTGGGGATATCAAGAATACATAAGAATCCAACTGAGATGGGACCAGGACAATCAAAGTGAGTCAGTTATCATTCCAAGAGGAATTCACAGAATAAAGAAACCCACTTTCTTCTCAACCCCTAAGGTTCCATAACAGATTCCTGTCCTGCTGCCTGGCCTATCTTCATTCTGACCTCACCCTACACTATCAGAACAACTGCCTCCAACTACAACGTGTTTCAACATGTCTACTTTACAGACCTAATGGAAGGTGACACTCATCTTCACGGGTTCCCAGTGCTCCAGAGTCAAAGGCCAGCTTTACTCTTCCAATCTCAAAAGCCACAAGGTGCTTTTAGGACACATCCTAGCACTACCGTGCCTTGGGGGCCTCTAATACCGCAGTGTGGCACACACATCTGTGCATACTTTCCCTCTTTCTTGGGTCAGCCAGGCTCCCATTTCTGCAGGACCCACTCATTCACCCACATTCTCCGGCTGAGCTCCAGTGCCATGCCAGGCACCAAGCTGGGCACTGAGAATCAGACACAAAGCCACAAACCACCCACATGATTTTACTAACCAATTTCTAACAAACTTGTGGAATAACCTAATTCAAACTATATAACCCTAAATTTAGTTCATCTTTTAAAACTTTTAGTACAGAAAAGTATCTAATCACCAGGCATGTACCAATAATCCCCTTGTATAACCAATATTAATATTTTTGTTATGTTTATTTCAGATGGCAATCTTGAATAAAATGTTACAGATCTGGCTAAAGCTGAATTCCTAATAGTTCCCTCCTTCCCTTTCTTCCCTAGAGGTACCACTATCTTAAATTGGTATCATCCAGAAATATTTTTTATAATTCTACTAGAGATGCACTGATGTATAAACAATACTAAACACTATTTAAATTCAGTATCACATATATTTTTAAATGTTCATAAGGATAACCTCATATCTATTCTTTTGTAACTTGTAGTTTTCACTCAAAAGTCTGTTTTGCAAATATGTCCATGTTGACACATGTAGTTATTTCATTTTAATGGCTCTTGAGTTTACTTACTCACAGTGAATTTCCACAGCTCAAGCTGATTTTAGAAAAGGCAGAGGAACCAGAGATCAAATTGCCCACATCCGCTGGATCATCGAAAAAGCAAGAGAGTTCCAGAAAAACATCTATTTCTGCTTTATTGACTATGCCAAAGCCTTTGACTGTGTGGATCACAATAAACTGTGGGAAATTCTGAAAGAGATGGGAATACCAGACCACTTGACCTGCCTCTTGAGAAACCTGTATGAACAACAGACTGGTTCCAAATAGGAAAAGGAGTACGTCAAGGCTGTATATTGTCACCCTGCTTATTTAACTTATATGCAGAGTACATCATGAGAAACACTGGGCTGGAAGAAGCACAAGCTGGAATCAAGATTGCCGGGAGAAATACCAATAACCTCAGATATGCAGATGACACCAGCCTTATGGAAGAAAGTGAAGAGGAACTAAAAAGCCTCTTGATGAAAGTGAAAGAGGAGAGTGAAAAAGTTGGCTTAAAGCTCAACATTCAGAAAACTAACATCATGGCATCTGGTCCCATCACTTCAAGCAAATAGATGGGGAAACAGTGGAAACAGTGTCAGACTTTATTTTTGGGGGCTCCAAAATCACTGCAGATGATGATTGCAGCCATGAAATTAAAAAATGCTTATTCCTTGGAAGGAAAGTTATGACCAACCCAGACAGCATATTAAAAAGCAGAGATATTACTTTGCCAACAAAGGTCTGTCTAATCAAGGCTATGGTTTTTCCAGTGGTCATGTATGGATGTGAGAGTTGGACTGTGAAGA
>NW_011495014.1:10667534-10675741 GCF_000754665.1 Bison bison bison
TTCCTTGGAAGGAAAGTTATGACCAACCCAGACAGCATATTAAAAAGCAGAGATATTACTTTGCCAACAAAGGTCCGTCTAATCAAGGCTATGGTTTTTCCAGTGGTCATGTATGGATGTGAGAGTTGGACTGTGAAGAAAGCTGAGCACCGAAGAACTGATGCTTCTGAACTGTAGTGTTGGAGAAGACTCTTGAGAGTCCCTTGGACTGCAAGGAGATCCAACCAGTCCACCCTAAAGGAGACCAGTCCTGGGTATTCATTGGAAGGACTGATGCTGATGCTGAAACTCCAATACTTTGGCCACCTCACGTGAAGAGTTGATTCATTGGAAAAGACCCTGATGCTGGGAGGGACTGGGGGCAGGAGGAGAAGGGGACGCCAGAGGATGAGATTGCTGGATGGCATCACCGACTCAATGCACATGAGTTTGGGTGAACTCCAGGAGTTGGTGATGGATAGGGAGGCCTGATGTGCTGCGATTCACGGGGTCGCAAAGAGTCGGAGACAACTGAGCGACTGAACTGAACTGAACTGATTCACAGTTTATTTCCCATATCTATCCTGATTCTAAGTTTTTACTTTTCCAAATGATATAGTAAGCATTTGTATTTGTCTTCCTGTACATACCTGTCAGACTTTCTCCTATGATATTAAGTTCTTAGTTTTAAGTCCTACTCTCTGGCCTGCTGATTCTTCTCATGGTTGAGTTTTTTTTTTTACTTGAGTTTTTAAATATCTGATTGTGAGCTCATCTTTGGTGATGTTAGTTTCTCAGCTGGAGATTCTTAAACAATGCATATGGTTACATTTGGACTCTAAATTCACATGGGGTACAGGCCTGGGGTTGTCCAAGAGTGCATTTGAGGCCCATGGCTTATGTTTCTAAGTTCAAGTGTACCACCACGAGCACACAAGGCCTCACTCTTTGGTCCCTAAAGGAGTATTAAACCTAAGACTCTAGTGCTTTGCTGGGGGATTGACTATGCCCAGGCCTCCTGCACTGGCAGCTCAAATCCTCGTGACCCTGGCTTCTGGTTCTGTATTTCTAGAACCTGAGGATTTTCTTTGTTCCTTTACTATTTCTTCTAGTTATTGACCTATATTATTGAATATCAAGTATTTCTAGGAGCTTACTGAGAAACTTTTATGTTCATTTTTGTTGTCTAAATTGTCAGAATAAACATCTTAACTGAATTCTTTAAATATTGATTTAATTTTTCTAATAGTATAAATTATATTTGAAAAAAATCTGTTGGTTCATACTTTTTGGAAATGTTCAACACTACATTATTGAGCTTGTGAACTGCTCTTTTTTGTGCCGAAGATACAGATAACCTTAAAAAAAACTGGGTAAAATTAAAACAAATTTTTGTTTTGACAATTTTAACTTTCTTAATAAATTATCTAATTGAGTTATATGTTAGAAATTTTTGACTTATAATTTTATACCTTGCTTATAATTTCTCATCTTAAAAAAACTGATGTTTTTAAAATGTTCACATTATTTGATATCTTTGTTTAAAGTTTTCTTTATTTGCATGCTTCATGATGTACTAAACATACGTATGTGCATAACTGTTAAGGATCAAAGATGAAAAAATTCATGAGAATACAATTTATCTGTCTAGTAATTTTAAATGGATAGCAATCAGCTACAAACAGCATTCTACTCACCAAGTAGGATTTTTTGGCTATGAATAATAGGAGATACTGAGAAGTACAACAAATATGATGTTAGAAACAACTGAGAGACAAGTTACTACGGGCACACACCTACTTAGAAATAAACAAACTAAGCTTAAAAATGCAAGCAACAGAAGTATTGCATAGTAGGCTTTCTTGGAATATGTAAATACTAAGAAAGAAACCCACAGATTGGATAAACAGTGATTCACCAGTTGGAGTTGTGGCAGTAATTCATATTCTAATGATGTTTTAAAATAGCGTAACAAGTTATTTAAATATAAAACAATACTTGTGATTAAATGTTTTTTTGGTCCAGTAATAAACTCGTTTTGTGCTGATTTGAATATACAATTATTTCAAATAGTAATCATTTCATATAGTATTTTTACAGAGTTCTAGAAAACTCAAGGTAATTTGAAGGCATTTTTCAAAGCTAGCTAAATGCTATTACTTGGAAATACTTCTTAGTTAAAAAGGAAAAAAAACAAAAAACCAATATCAGGTTTCCAAAATCAATTAGCTTTACCAAATAATTAGCAATTAATTGTTAAAACCATTCATTAACTTTGTCTACATATAATAAATCAAATTTCTAAAGGCAGCTTAGTGGCTTTTGTTAGAGAATCGTACCAGTGCCGTATAAAACACTTCAAGTACAAAACCGAAGGATAATCAATATTGCAAGAGGTTTCTCAAAATTAGAATAAATTGACATTGGTGGTATCAATTTTAGGAAGACAAGTTAACAGTGACAACACTAAAAGCATCATCTGCTGCATCTAGGACAATTAATGTGGCCCGTGACTTGAAGGCGGTTAAGAAGATAAAGGCATTTAAAAAGAGCCATGGGTGTACACGTGTTCCCCATTCTGAACACCCCTCCCACCTCCCTCCCCATACCATCCCTCTGGGTCATCCCAGTGCACCAGCCCTGAGTACGTGTACACCCACGGAAGATTCATGTTGATGTATGACAAAACCAATACAATATTGTAAGGTAATTAGCCTCCAATTAAAATAAATAAATTTCTATTAAAAAAAAATAAGCTTGCAAAAAAAAAAAAAAAAAAGATAGAGCCATTGGCCCTGTACCTGGTGCTGGCGATGCTTGGTGATTCTGCTCCCAGCCTACATCTTTCTAGCTGACTGGCAACAATCTGCCTTTCCACCTCCAGTTCTCGGGTGAGTCGCTGAAACTGAAGCTCCTGTGATTCAAGGAAATAAAAGGAACATAAAGCACCGGGTTGCTCAGGCAGATACATGAACTCATGTATGTCACAAGAAACACAGGAACATGCCCAAACATAACACTATAGTGCGGTCTTACGAGAGCAGGGTTTTGGATGGAATTGTGGGCCTAAACAACCTACTGACTTGAACTCTTACAAACAAACTTAAAGGCACTAGAATTTCAATCTGTTTGAACTGAAATTACGTAAATCCTTATTTGGCCTTTTTTTCCTTTGGTTCTAATTGAGGTCTTCAAATAGTACTTATGCCACAGGGATGTAATGTAAGGGTTGCAGAGTCCTTACATTAGAGGCACACCAACCAATATAAATAATCTCCTCATCCTCAACAGCTAATATTTTCATCTCTCATATTGTATGTTAGCTCAGCATTAAAAAAAGTAAATTCCTGTGATGAGACTCGCTTGACAGTATTAGATACAAAACCATTCAATTGTTAAGAAAAAAAAAAACATTACAATACCACAAAAAAGTCTGTTATATTTATCTATAATACAAACACATTTTTCCTACTGTCACAAATGCATTCATGTGTCACTGTATGAAGGGACAAGAGAAAAAATAATGAACAAGTCTGAGTCATAATATAGAACTTAAAATTGTATTAAAAAGATGGAAGATTGTCTATAGAAATTATATTTTTCATACTATGATGCATCACGAAGGCAAGTATTCTATTCTAAGAGAAATCTTTTAACATTATTTGTACTTATCTCATTGTTATCTTAACAGGATTTTAATATATAGAAAGCAGGCCATGCTATAAACTATCTATAAATCATGTACGCTCTAAAGGCTTTAGGCCACAAATAACATCTCCAATAACACCTCAAGCTCCCCTGTGCCATATTAACTCCTTACAAGTCTACTCAAAGCAAATGCTGAACTGTAAGTGGTTTAATTGGACGCTGGCTACTGGTTCAAAACACCAGGGAGATGCACCTTAAGCAAAGGAACTAATCAGACATAAAACTACCTTAGTTCTGTTAATAATAATATTATTGACAACATACTATCTATGACAGTAAAATACAATTCGATTGGAAAGTGAATTAACTCCCTGTGAGATTAGGCAAAGGTAAAACTACTTGGCAGCACTGGCTGAGCAAATTCTACCAACTATTCTTAGAATCATTCTTAAGAAAACAGTCCGTGAACTCTTATTGCTTTCTGATATCGACATTTCTTTCCTAAGGAGCCCAGTTGGTGTGGGAGAATATACAGCAGTAGTAACAGTTGTTACACTGAAGAACTATACACAGAACTATACAAAAAAGATCTTCATGACCCAGATAATCACGATGGTGTGATCCCTCAGCTACAGCCAGACATCCTGGAATGTGAAGTCAAGTGGGCCTTAGGAAGCATCACTACGAACAAAGCTAGTGGAGGTGATGGAATGCCAGTTAAGCTATTTCAAATCCTAAAAGATGATGCTGTGAAAGTGCTTCAATCAATATGCCAGCAAATCTGGAAAACTCAGCAGTGGCCACAGGACTGGAAAAGGTCTGTTTTCATTCTAATCCCAAAGAAAGGCAATGCCAAAGAATGCTCAAACTATCGCACAATTGCACTCATCTCACACGCTAGTAAAGTAATGCTCAAAATTCTTCAAGCCAGGCTTCAGCAATAAGTGAACCATGAACTTTCAGATGTTCAAGCTGGTTTTAGCAAAGGCAGAGGAACCAGAGATCAAATTGCCAACATCCGCTGGATCATCAAAAAAGCAAAAGAGTTCTAGAAAAACATCTATTTCTGCTTTACTGACTTATCAAAACCTTTGACTGAGTGGATTACAACAAATTGTGGAATATTTTGAAAGAGATGGGAATACCAGACCACCTGACCTGCCTCTTGAATAACCTGTATGCAGGTCAGGAAGTTAACAGTTAGAACTGGACATGGAACAACAAACTGGTTCCAAATAAGAAAAGAAGTACGTCAAGGCTGTATATTGTCACCCTGCTTATTTAACTTATATGCAGAGTACATCATGAGAAATGCTGGGCTGGATGAAGCACAAGCTGGAATCAAGATTGCCAGGAGAAATATCAATAACTTCAGATACGTAGATAACACCACCCTTATGGCAGACAGTGAAGAAGAACTAAAGAGCCTCTTGATGAAAGTGAAAGAGGAGAGTGAAAAAGTTGGCTTAAGGCTCAACATTCAGAAAACGAAGATCATGGCACCCGGTCCCATCACTTCATGGCAAATAGATGAGGAAACAATGGAAACAGTGAGAAACTTTGTTTTTTGGGGCTCCAAAATCACTGCAGATGGTGATTGCAGCCATGAAATTAAAAGACGCTTACTCCTTGGAAGGAAAGTTATGACCACCTCAGACAGCATATTAAAAAGCAGAGATGTTTCTTTGCCAACAAAGGTCCGTCTAATCAAGGCTATGGCTTTTCCAGTGGCCATGTATGGATGTGAGAGTTGGACTGTAAAGAAAGCTGAGCGCCGAAGAATTGATGCTTTTGAACTGTGGTGTTGGAAAAGACTCTTGAGAGTCCCTCGGACTGCAAGGAGATCCAACCAGTCCATCCTACAGGAGATCAGTCCTGGGTATTCATTGGAAGGACTGATGTTGAAGCTGAAACTCTAATACTTTGGCCATCTCATGAGAAGAGTTGACTCATTGGAAAAGACCCTGATGCTGGGGATGATTGAGGGCAGGAGGAGAAGGGGACAACAGAGGATGAGAAGGTTGGATGGCATCACCAACTCAATGGACATGAGTTTGGTTAAACTCCAGGAGTTGGTGATGGACAGGGAGGCCTGGCGTGCTGCAGTCCATGGGGTTGCAAAGAGTCAGACATGATTGAGTGACTGAACTGAACTGTTGGCCCAACAATGCTGTAAAATGGGATCATAATGGGTAAGGGGGACACTGCCTACCTCTACTTAACAATTCCTAGATCACAGGCTTCTGATCAATGTTCAGCCATAAAACACCAGATCGATAATAATTGCATAATATTCAGTTCCAGGCTAAGATGACTGATTTTAAGGACAAATACTATTACGTTTACTTCACAGTCTTTGTCCTTAAACAGCATCATAGCTTTTGTGATACACTTCCATTCTTTCAATTATTTTGTGTGTGGGTATGCTCAGTTGCTCAGCCATGTCTGACTCCCTGTGACCCCAAGGACTATAGGACCTAACTCTGTGTGACTCCATGGACTATAGCCTGACAGGTTCCTCTGTCCATGGTATTTTCCAGGCAAGAATACTGGAGTGGGTTGCCATTTTCTTCTCCAGGGGATTTTCCTGATCCAGGAATCAAATATGACTCTCATGCACTGGCAGTTGGATTCTATACCATTGCAGATTGTTTACTATACACCTCTTTTCCTGGAAGATGCTGCTTATACCAAGCTGGGCCACGCAAGGACCATCCGTGCATCTCAAAATATCCCCCAACACATTATATAACTTTTGAGTTCTTAGTTCAGTGGCTACTAAGGATTGAGGACTGGAGGGTTTCATTTTGGGATGGCCAAAAGTTACCAGGATAGGATTAAGGTATGTTTTATACTAGAACAGTAGAAAAATTTCCATTCGTAGAAAAAAAAATCTATTTTAGTAGTTTTTTGTTTTTTTTTTTAATTATGTCTATAGCTGCCTATGGTCTTTTGAGCATCCTTTCAAGGAAATATTTGGGAAATTTCCTGCTTGAAGGCAGACAATGGAACTTAATGTCCCATAATTCCTTCCCTCCGAAGCAGATACAGGCAACTTCAGCTCTGCCGAGAAGGTACCAGACTGTGACCAGGATGCTGAAACCAAGATGTTGACATCAGAAAACACGAAGCTCGTTTCCTCTCTTCCTTTCACCTTCTTGCTACACTTCCTGTGGTAGAAATCGAGGCCAAGTTTCTAACATGGAAATAACCTCCACACAAACTGTGTTTATACTTGATGGCAGTGCCAGTGTTTCCTTGATTTGGACACTATTTCTGAGAGCTCAGTCTCAAAGTTTGTTCTCCAGTCCTGGCAACAAACATGGGAATTCACGAATAACCACTAATAAGTATTTTCCCCCTGCATAATTAGCCATGTTAGTCTCTTTTTATTGCAACTAGAAACTCTGACTGAAAGACCTCTAGAAATCATTTACAGTTGTCAAGTTATGAGAAGAGCCTCAGTACCCATGATGCAGCTGATTTTTTTTAGAAGTTGGGCAATTCCTTTAACACTCATTTGGACTGAGTAAAGTCCACATTGTATCCCTCCTAGCTGCAGAGTCTATAATATTGAACATCACTGGCTACTTTTATTAAACCCATTTCACCCATTATTTGCCCACCCTTCTCACAAGTAGAACATAGTTAAAGCCTCCACAGCAGACTCTCAGGAAGCTGTAAAGCATGGAATCTATTCAGGTTACCTAACACTTGTGAACATTTACAAGCAAAATATATGTACGCTTTGTTGTAAAATTATTAATATTACACTAATTCCAAAGAATATAAGTTGAACTCCCACATGTGACTGCCATCAAGATGAATGAGTATGATATAAACATTTGACAATTTTGTCTCCACTGGATTCTTAAGATTGATTGACAAGGAAGACAGTATTACATAGTCATATAAAAACACCTCTAATGATTTCCAAAATAATACTCATCAAGAGGATTATGCTGTGATACCATCCCTAAATTTTAATTTTTTTTAATCCTCTCAACATAATGTGTGAAATCTGACCCTTACCACTGTCTCCAAAACTGGGCATCTAAATTATGGGAGGATCCTTAGAGAAGAGCAAGGCAATAATGTTAAAATCTTCTGCCAGTGATTTAGTACATCACAACTTCCCCTTAAATTCTGTTAAACAAGACCATAATCAAGGTTAGAAAGAAAGTCAAGGCTACTGACATGCTATAAAAATGGAGTCAGTTCACATGTGTTTGGAAGCTTTTGTTTATATTTACTTCATCTCTCTCAGGTAAGTATATCAAAAATCATTCTCTGAGAGTCAAGCGGACAGAAGAAAACATAAAGATTCACTTTCATGATCTTGTATGGTAGACAGAAATGTGTGGCTGAGGAGGCCCAAGGAAAGACTCGCTGCCTCAGAGGTCATGCCTTCAGGGGTCCCTCAGCGGAAGAGAGCCTTCGTGACCCAGGAAGTTATATCCTTCTGGGCAGGCTGCGTGCAGCACTGACTGAGATGAGAAGAGAAAAGCCAGGTTAAGACATGCTTTAGACTCTGCCATCAGCTTAACTTCCTGGCATAGTATGTGGACGCCCCTGACCCC
>NW_011495014.1:10675841-10691985 GCF_000754665.1 Bison bison bison
CCCAAGCCTGCTTTTTCTTCCCCTCTCCTCCATAAGAGCTGATCTATAATACACACTCTGCCTGAAAACTCCACTTCAGTGAGAACCCAACCTGAGATGGTACTGTTTTCGGATTCTTTTACAGAATGACAGGAAGTTTTCTCTCACTCCTAGTTTTTAAAATTGTGAGATTCTTTAAACGTACTGAAAAAGTACAGACAATAACACAATGAGCTTTGGCAAATCTGACCTAGGTCTAGCAAATCTTACTCTTTTGCTACATTTGCTTCAAGTTTTTTGAGAAATAAAGTATTACAGATACAATGAAATCCCCTGGTTTCTCTTTCCTGGATCTTATTTCTCTCTCTCTCTCCTTTTCTCTCCAGAAGAAACCATTATCTTGAATTTGGTGTTTAATATTCACATGAATATTTTATGTTATTACTACTCCATATATAAAGCCTTTAACACTCCATACATACAGTACCATAAATAATACATAGCATCACTTTGCATATTCATACAATTTATATCAATGGTATACAAAACACCCAGTGTTCTGCAGATTGCTTTTATTACAATATGATTTTGAGATTTATCAATATCAGTACACCTAGACCCAGTTCATTTATTTCCATTGCTCAACAATATTCTATTGTATGACTACGGCACAGTGTATGTGTATGTTCTCATCATAATGAACCCTTGGGTTGTTTCCAATTTTGTGCAATTATCAACATGCTGCAAAACAAGCATCTTTGTATAAATCATCTATACACGTGTGCCAGACAGTTCCATTAGAGTCTTAGATATGGAATTGTTGAGTTGAAGGCTGTGTACATCTTCAAATTTACTTGATAATGATTATTACGCTACCTTCCAAAGTGGTTGTACCAATTTACATTCCAGTCAGCATTGTATGAGAGTTCCAGTTTATGTACATTCTCACTGATGCCAATCTGCATGTGGGGGCTTAAATTTCTTTTCATTTTTTTCTTTTTGTAAAGGCATGGAATGATAGGCATGGAGTAGTATCTTGCATTTATTTTATTTTGTGTTTCCCTGCTAAACAACATGTTTTCATATGCTTATTGGCCACTTAGGTACCCTCTTCTCGCACAGCTATCATACACTGTCAGGGGGCCAGGTTTCTCAACACCCTTGCACTAATGCTTTAGGTTTGGGCGAGGGATAGCCCTTTAGACTCCCCACAGTAGGCTGTCCTCATAGGGCACATAGTGTGCTCAAGACCACCTAGGCTTGACACACACCTTTAGGGTGGAAGCCAGGTTTACTGTTTACTTGGCTTAGGAGTCTCACTTTCATTTTGGTTTTCGTTTCTATGAGTTCTTTACTTTCTTGGCAGCTTAGCCTTGCTTTTGAAAAGACAATTTAAGCACTTTATTCAGTATACATATTTAGTTTCTTTTAGGGGAAGACTAGTTAGGGTACTGAATATACCAGAAATGGGAGTCTCCACAGCTTTTTCATATTTTCTCTGAATTTTTCTAAGCTTTATTCAGGGGGAACTTCTTAGTATTTCTTTCAATTCACTATTTCCCTGTTTGCCTTGTTAAGGGTTCATGTCATCTGTTATACTTTTTTCCAATGGCAATATTTTCCATTTCTGAGACTTCTAGTTGGGTCTTTTTCTTACCCACCTGTTCCTGCTGCTCATTTCAAGTGAAATCTGTTCCTGCTGCTCACTTGGAGTGAAAGCTCTATCATCTCCCTTTCTATTTAGGTTTACCTTTACCTAAACTCCACGTACCTCAGTCCTAAGAGACTTTAGATTGTGATTCAGTGTTTCTTTCAGACAGAAATAATACTGCATACCTAGTCATGTCTCCTGCCACTGGCTTCAAGAAGCCCAACAAGCATTAGGTTCTTCCGCTTTCATTTCCTTCAATTAGCAGGAAGAGCTCCAACCCAGACCACAGTGTCAAGGACCCTGGCGCTGGCATTGAAAACAAGGTATTCTTCACCCTCTTGTGGCCTCAGGGCCTCTCGCAGCTTCATTAATTTCTCACTGATGGCCAGCAGTCACATATTTCATGGCTCTTTCCACCTGTGCCCTATGGAAGCCTCACTCCAGTTTGCAAATTGTTTATAAACTTGTCATTTTTTTTACTCAGAATATTCTCCATCTCAAGGTTACTAAGAAGACTCTCCCACTATACACTTTAACTGAAATGTAGTTCTTTCCTGAAAATATGCTTCTTCTGACCTCTCTCTGGTGAAGACTATGCATTCTTCAAACATCACAGCTGAGGTGCCCAGAGCAGGAAGCTGGCCATCACTGGCTCATTACCTCTACTTACTAGCATGAAGTTGTACATAGGATTCCTCATAGACCCCCTGTCAGCTGAATCTGTAATCATACTCCCTCTTACACTCTTGTATTAAGCCATGCTCTCTTTCCCCTTAATTGTTGGAGACGATTATTCCTCCAAACATGTGCAAAAGCTCACTGTTTGGGGGTCATGCCATCCGATTACAGTTGCCCACTTGCATCACTAGATCTATTTACTTCAGGCTGTTCTAACTGACTCACTAATTCAAGAGTGGCTATAATAGTTACTAACACTGTGATGGTGACAATTAAGAAATAGCAGCAGGTATTCCTATCAGGTCATTAGTGATCCTGCCCCCAAATTTCCACTAATTCTTTCTCTTCCAGGCTTGGTGGGGGCAGCGTCCCCTTCTTGTCTAAGGCCGGCCTCTCCACGCCCTCTTGCCTCTTCTAGAATCTTGCTTCTCTTTCCTGAATTGTCGGTGTTTCCTCTCAGGTTAATGCTTAAATCTTTCTCATTGGAAAATATCTTAACCTCAGGACTCCTCAATCTGTTTCCTTCTCCTTCACCTGTACTTCCTTTAATTAAATATTTCTCTTTAAATTGACTCCTTTTAAAAACAGTATTATCTCAGTATTAAAATAATTGAAATCCTGATTTCTAATGCTTTTATGGATTTTCCAGGCAAGAGCACTGGAGTGGGTTGCCATTGCCTTCTCCATTTATATAATCATCTTAATATAAATTAAAATACATAATTTTAAAAGATGTATATCTGTGCATTAAAAACCCATTCACATTAGCAATACAGGTACACCACACCAGGGGATGACACACCTTTCCATACCTACACAACTCAGCAGGAAAGTCTGAGTACTGCTTAGACTCAAAGAAGTAAACTGACAAGATCATTATTTGATGTAATCAGTGCCTAAGTGAGAATATCTATATTTTAATTACTGTTGCCTAAAAATCTTCCAGTAATAATTTTTTTCTAATTTAGCATGATGAAAGAGTTTTATATCACTTAAATATCAATTATCACTGCATAATAATATGTTGGATTTTTAAGGTCCACAGGATTTCACAAGATATGTCCTAATCTCAGGGTTCCCAGGCAGCACTAGTAGTAAAGAATCTGCCTGCAATGCAGGAGACGCAGATATGGGTTTGACCCCTGGGTGGGGAAGATTCTCTGGAGGAGGGCATGGAGACCCACTCCCATATTCTTGCCTGGAGAATTCCACGGACAGAGGAGCCTGGAGGGCTACAGTTCATTGAGTTGCAAAGAATCAGACACAACTGGAGTGACTTAGCATGCACACGCATCCTATCTCAGGACATACTGATATTATAGCATTTTTTCTCTTTTCCACATTAAAAAGATGAACAAATTATGGTCATGATGATATCTTTGAGGATCTTGAGTCAGGCCTGGGGAACTACTTTAAAAATGAATATTCAAAAAAAAAAAAAAGAATATTCAAGAGCTAAAATATTCAAAACATCCCAGATAACTGTTCCCTAATCTAGGTTGACACTAAAACCAAAGCAGTCATATTTTCAAAGCATCCCTAAATTTCTCAACCTTGAAATAACCATTCATTAGCACAGACATGATCAAATGCTCTTTCTATCACAATTACTTAATAACTGACAAGTCATTATTAAGTGTATTTGGTAGTCCCTAAAAATCATACATAATTATAAAAATGTTAACTAAGTATATGATATTTATATCATATACTTTGTACTGACCAGAGCCTTTTGTTAAAAAGAAACACTGCCTTTCTCAACCAAACTGTGTTCTCAGACAACAGAGTCCCACAGGTTTGCCCTTATTGGAAGGGGTTTAAGCCTTCGAGGAAGTTTGAAAAATGCTGCCCAGAGGATTCCAAATGTTGGAGGTTCACATGACACTAGAATATAAAAAGTTCTCAGGTGTCTACCAGTAAGAAATTGTTTTGCCTTTGTACTACCTGGAGATTTTTCCGTTTATTGAAACTAACCTCGATTTTCCAAAGAATAACTATTAACATTGCAAGGAACAATACTGCCTTGCAGAACACAACTTAGTCAACACTAAAAATTCATCTCATGTTTATTGTATTTTGAGATGACTGAATTAAGGGACATTGCCTTGTGTTCTACACTAAAAAAAAAAAAAAAAGAAACCACCACCACCACCACCACCACCTCATCTACTGGAAAACCCAATTTTTCATTACTTTGGTCCAGGCTGAATATTTACAACAGGGAGGTCACCACAAATGGTGAATCTTCAGATGGAAACTCTTGACCTCACATCAGTCCAAAGACAGGAAGGGAACACATTATTAGAATATTTCTGATGGATCAGTTGCCCTAACCTATGCCCAATGCTTCTTACATTTAGATCTTTTTTAAGATAACAGAAAAATATGAGATATGACCACCAATCTGATTTCCTATTATACTAGTTAACATTCTATAGGAGATGATCAACATTCAGATCTTTATTGTTTTATCCTAGTAGCAAATCACATAGGATTATATCAGATTTTAGCTTTGATATCTATCCTTCAGTTTTAATGAAGCAGAGAGGAAACAGCAAAGCTTACCAGATGCTCTAAATTTATATTCTAAAGCTCAGGCTCTTATCTGTAACTGTCACCAAAGCTCCTTTATTAGGAAATCAAAATAAAGGAAGAGAGGTTTACACTGAAACACACTAATGAAAGCTTTGCTTAGAGCCACATGTGGATGAGAAGGTCAGCCAAATAGGCAAAAGCTCGAGCTTTTCCTACAGCACCACCGATGGCTTTATAAAAATCTGTCTGCCACTACAAAAAGCTCATTGCCACTGGCTCTTCATCTCTTTCCTGGTGCCCTCTGACCACTGCATGGGTCTGTGTACACCAGTGATGCCCAAATCTACTACGTCTAATCAGATTCAAACCGATGTTTTCAATGGTAGTGAGCTAAGCAGCTCTACTCAACAGATGAGCCATGCTCCACAACCAGCCATACCACCTTGCCTTCTGTGTTTCCTATGTTTCCACTGCAGAGGTCCTCAAAGTAGGGGCTCTGAACCAGCAGTATCAGCATCACTCGGAAACCTACTTGAATCAGAGGGGTCAGGGCCAGCTTGAACAGGTCTTCTGGGAGATTCTCATGCACACTGACCTACTGGAATCACCATTCCTCTTTGAAAGTGAAAGTGAAAGTGAAGTCACTCAGTCGTGTCTGACTCTTTGCGACCCCATGGACTGTAGCCTACCAAGCTTCTCTATCCATGGGATTTTCTAGGCACGAATACTGGAGTGGATTGCCATTTCCTTCTGCAGGAGATCTTCCCGACCCAGGGACTGAACCTGGATCTGCCGCATTGTTGGCAGACGCTTTACCGTCTGAGCCACCAGGGAAGTCACATATTCCTCTTTCAGTTCAGTTCAGTCGCTCAGTCGTAACTGACTCTTTGTGACCCCATGAATTGCAGCACACCAGGCCTCCCTGTCCCTCACCAACTCCCGGAGTCCACTCAGACTCACGTCCATCGAGTCGGTGATGCCATCCAGCCATCTCATCCTCTGTCGTCCCCTTCTCCTCCTGCCCCCAATCCCTCCCAGCATCAGGGTCTTTTCCAATGAGTCAACTCTTTACTCAGGCTCAAAAATGTAAGTGTTTTCATCTTTTCATCATTTTTCCCTTTCTCTTATTCCTCATTCCTCACATATTAAATGGTTTCCCAAACCCTGTCACCCAACCTCTCTACCACTGCTGAATCCATTCACTTCCTTGCCATACCTGCCACTACTATCCTAATTCAGAGTCACATTCACCTTAGATTATTATAATGACCCTGCACTAAGTCTCCTCCCCACCCAATGGTGCTGAGGAGCCTGGCCTCGCTTTTCACATCTTTTCCAGATAAATCTGTTGAAGGTACAATATATTGATCAATAATCCTTTCCCGAGTGTTTCCTGTGCTCCAGGCTCTCTGCTAAGCTTTAACATGCATTACCTTGCTAACTTCCTAGTCAGCCTGCAAAGGAGTGGTTACCCTTGTTCACAGAGAGCTGACTTGTCTGAAGTCATCCAAATCCAGGGTTTGAATCACATCAGTCTGACTCCTAACTCCATGGTGTTAACCACCATGCATCATGCCCCTTGCAGCCAACCTGTAATACGACTTACAAACAGTCGACTCAGCCTTATTTTAAGACCCTCTGCAGTCTGCCCTAAACCTTCCTCCCCCCCCACCCCCCAGGATCCTGTCATTTCCCTTCTTGTACCTGAACAGAACTATTCATTTTTTCCCATACATATCACTCAGAGCTTTTTCTCATGTGACTCCATCCACCTGAAAAATCACCTTCCTATGTGCCTAGACTCCTTTATCCAGCCCTTGGGTAAAGCACTTGGCCATTACATGTGCTGGATTTACTAAGCTGAATTCCCCTTAAAGAAGAGTGAAATCTATATTTGATTCATCTAGCTTCATGGAAAACCAAGATAAGAAATCCCTGCTAATTTATTCATGGTGAATTTTACACAGTACACTTTATTTAGTATGTTATAATCGATCACATGAATTTTTAAATTGAATGATACAACAGGATTTTCTATTTTTCTTTAAAGTCACAAAGAGATAAGAAGGCAGAGCTGCAACAAGAAACTTGGTTTCCCTAAATTTTGTTGACTGCTTTTTCAATTAATCAACTCTATCAGGGATTTCTTCAATTTAAGTCTGAATTTAGCAATAAGGAGTTCATGATCTGAGCCACAGTCAGCTCCTGGTCTTGTTTTTGCTGACTGTATAGAGCTTCTCCATCTTTGGCTGCAAAGAATATAATCAATCTGATTTCAGTGTTGACCATCTGGTGATGTCCATGTGTAGAGTCTTCTCTTGTGTTGTTTGAAGAGGGTGTTTGTTATGACCAGTGCATTTTCTTGGCAAAACTATATTAGCCTTTGCTCTGCTTCATTCCATATTCCAAGGCCAAATGTGCCTGTTACTCCAGGTGTTTCTTGACTTCCTACTTTTGCATTACAGTCCCCTATAATGAAAAGGACATCTTTTTTGGGTGTTAGTTCTAAAAGGTCTTGTAGGTCTTGAGAGAATCGTTCAACTTCAGCTTCTTCAGAGTTACTGGTTGGGGCACAGACTTGGATTACTGTGATATTGAATGGTTTGCCCTGGAAATGAACACAAATCATTCTGTCGTTTTTGAGATTGTATCCATTCTAAACGAGATCAGTCCTGGGATTTCTTTGGAAGGAATGATGCTAAAGCTGAAACTCTAGTACTTTGGCCACCTCATGTGAAGAGTTGACTCATTGGAAAAGACTTTGATGCTGGGAAGGATTCGGGGCAGGAGGAGAAGGGGACGACAGAGGATGAGATGGCTGGATGGCATCACAGACTCAATGGACTTGAGTTTGAGTGAACTCCGGGAGTTGGTGATGGACAGGTAGGCCTGGTGTGCTGCAATTCATGGGGTCGCAAAGAGTTGGACATGACTGAGCAACTGAACTGAACTGATCAGGGATTTCATATTATTCATGGTGGCATGGGCAAATAGGTTCTTTTAAAAAAATAATACGCACGATTTCCATGGTGTAGTAGCTTCATGCCATTACTGACTTTCCCCATGCCACTTCTTCTCCTTCCCTCATTTATTTACACACGTTTCCATCTGCCAAATTCCTTGAGCTCTCAGGCATCATATATATACCACCTTTCAAAAAATCAGGAGTTTCCCAGCCCTGGCATGCCATTTCTGAAAACCTAATAGTCCAATGACACTTTAAGTTATTAAACTAGAAATGCCTTCTTTTATTTCCATTTATCTTGTCTCCTAATAGTAGAAATGTAAGCATCTGTGTATGAATATATGTGTGTATAAACATAAATGCTGGTTAAATTTTCTATTGGTTGAGGTTTTACTAATTTATGTTTAATGTAATCAAATAATAAAAGAGCAACAGCATGAAAAATTGATGCCTGTAGTCAGTGTCAGTTGCAGTTGTCAGTGACAACTCTTGCTGTCATTTTCCAACATAGTAGGCATTTGGTAGAATTAGTGTCAAAAACACAAAGGAGATTTTCTTTAAAAGGTAATGTCTTGAATATCTGATTAGATGTTACTTTAACATTCATTAAGAAAATATAAAAAATAATAATGACTTAACATTAACAATTTGTTTGGTTTTCAGTACATAAATATTTCAAAATTAGTAAGACCAGTGATGCAAATCACCTAATGTCAGATGCTTATTTGAGAGCTAACTGACTGTGCAGATGATAATAATGTATATAAATCATTACTGCGGAAATGGAAAAGTGAGAGGAATAAATGACCAACCTCCAACTTCCTGTGTGTGGATTAGTTGCTGCAAACACAGCAAAGAATATGAAAATGACAACAGAAACAAAAACAAGGGGAAATTTAATCTTCCTTTCTTTAGTAAGTCTAATAAATAGCACCAGGGAATAAGAGGCTAATTTTCAAAATGATTAATTTAAGGTTTGGTTAATAACTTAATGAAATGTAATGGAGAAAGAAAACAAATACCGTCTAGGGCAGGTAGCTCCTGTCTTATGATTCTACTTTTTAAATTTCTAGGCTTCCTTCTACAGTGGTTCTTTCTGCTTTGCAGATATTTTAAGACCAAAGTGTGGGGAAGGGGGAGGTAGCTGGACTAAGAATATACATTTATTAATTGTGCCCTAGTCAGTTCAATGGTTCCCTGAGAAATCTTGTTACCTAGCTCAAGAAGTATAAGAGGTATTCAATTGTTTTTCCTTTTTACCTTTTTAATTTTACATTTTATCTAACATTACTCTAATTTTACATTAATCTAACATTACCATTTGTTTTTAAACCTCCACAAATTGTCCTGAGGTTCTTGAGAAAAAAGGGTAAGAAAAATCAATGTATTATTGATAACCACAGGACATCTCTAACATACAGGAAACATAAAAGCCTTAGGACAGAACTGGGACATGTCAATGCATCTGCATTATCTCAGGCCCATCCCTATTTTCAGGTCCACAGTATCCCTCTGGTTTGCTCTGACTCTCCTGCTTTCCCTCCAAAACTGTCTGTTCCTTCTATAGGTTAGCTATATAGAAAAGCAATGAAAATTAATACTTTGCTACCAAAAAGTGTATTTTCCTTGCTTAGCTAAAAAAAGCAGACAAGTTAAATAATGTTACTTTTTATTTGCATTAGGTCTATATGGCTGTAATAGAAAATAAAGAAACAAGTTTTTAGAAAAAAGGTCAGATTTCATGATGTTATTTTTCCTATTCAGACTAATTTACTTGCCTGAATTTTTAAGTTACTATATTTAGAATTCTTTTCTCTTCCACACAATATATACTCGTGAAATAACACATTTATGTTTAAAAGATATAATTTTATATTAAATATCTTACTTTTTTTTTGTTAAGTCCTAAAACTAGTGGTAATACTAAGTCTCACTGAATGAAAGCCAACTGTGTGTCAGGCACTTTACATATTTTTTTCTCTAATCCTTACAAAAGTGCAGGCCACTGTTGAGTTGAGGAACCACAGAGTGAGAGAGACAAAATAAATGACTTGCACAGGGTCACAAAATTAGTAAGTGAAGAGCTGGGAATGGAATCCTAAAATCTTGCTTTTTCCATTATAGGAAGCTGAAAAAACTACAGTTGTCTCATTTTCTATTCCTGAAGGTTATATTCTGAAAAAAACTAAGGTTGTCTCATTTTCTATTCTTGAAGGTTATATTTAGAACTATAATTGACTTTATTGCTTCAAAACTTTTTTCCAAAATCGAATAAAGCCCTAGAATGTAATAAAAATTAAAGACCCAGATGCTAGTATATATAGGAACTTACTAATTATGACAAAGGTAGAATTTCCTTCAATAGGAAAAGAACTGCGGGTATAATTAGAGAAAACAAAGCTAGACTACCACCTCAAGCCACCCACCCACCCACACAAGTTGTATAATAAATATAAGGAAAAAAACCTACTATATAAAAATATGACCTGGGATACTGGTTCCTAACCTTCTGGCAGCAGGGGTCAGTTTTGTGAACGACGATTTCTCCACAGACTGGGGATGGGGGAAGGGTTGGCTTCAGCACGATTCAAGCACATGACATCTACTGTGCACTTTATTTCTGTTATTACTACATCAGCTCCATCCCAGATCAGCAGGAATTAGAGCCTGGAGACTGGGGACCCCTGACCTCGGAGAATATTCTTTTTTAATACATCAAAAAAAGTTGAAGGATAGTTGATTTAGAATCTTGTGTTAATTTCTGTTCCACAGCAAAATGATTCAGTTATACATATATATTCTTTTTAAAAATATTCACCGTGGTTCATCATGCTGCTGCTGCTAAGTCGCTTCAGTCGTGTCCGACTCTGTGCGACCCCATAGACGGCAGCCCACCAGGCTCCCCATCCCTGGGATTCTCCAGGCAAGAACACTGGAGTGGGTTGCCGTTTCCTTCTCCAACGCATGAAAGTGAAAAGTGAAAGTGAAGTCGCTCAGTTGTGTCCGACTCTTAGCCACCCCGTGGACTGTAGCCCACCAGGCTCCTCCATCCATGGGATTTTCCAGGCAAGAGGACTGGAGTGGGGTGCCATTGCCTTCTCCGGTGGTTCATCATAGGATATTGAATAAATAGTTCTCTGTGCTATAGGGTAGGACCTTGCTGTTTATCCGTCTTGTAATAAAAGCGTACATGTGCTAACTTCAACTCCCCACTCCCTCTCACCCCCGACTGCCTCCCTGGGCAGCCACGGGTGTGCCCTCTGCTTTCCTGAGTCCGTTTCCATCTCACAGACAGGTTCATTCATGTCACAATCTGGACTCTGCATATAAGTGCTATTATATGATTTGTCTATGTCTGACTTCCTTCATTTAGTATGATACTCTCTAGGTGCATCCATTTCGCTGCAAACAGCACTATTTCATCCTTTTTTATGACTGAGTAGTACTTCATGGTATATTGTACCATATCTTCTTTATTCATTTGTTTGTTGACGGATGTTGTGAGTAGTGCTGCTATGGATATATCTTCTTGAATTAGAGTTTTGTTTGGATATATGCCCAGGAGTGGATTGCTCGATTCTATTTTTAGTTTTCTGAGGAAGCAATATAGAGTTTTCCACAGTGGCTGCACCAACTTACATTCCCTCCAACAATGTAGAAAATATAGGAGAATAATTTTATACTTGGGATGACAGAGACATCCTTAAAGAAACCCCAAAAACATAAGAGGTAAAAATAAGATATTCAAATACATAAAAATGAAACTTCATACTCTTAAATATCAGGCAAAGTCAAATGCCAAAAAAAAAAAAAAAAGAGAGAGAGAGCAAGAAATATCTGTAACCTCTAACACGTAACAGACATTTAAAAACACATAAAACAAATTCACACATAATAAAAATAGGCAAAGGGTACCAACAAGCAATCTATCTATGCTGAAATGTAATGCTAATTAAAATATCAGAAAAAAAATGTTAAATTTCATGCATAAGGAGAAAGAAAACCAAATGACAAAATGCCAATTTTCATCATATTGGCAGGTATTTTCAAAGTGTCTCATTCAGGGATAGAAAGGGACATTTGGGAAAAAGGGCACAGACATATATCGTTCTTGATAGTGTGGTTTCCTTATAATCTGATAACTTCTATTATAATGAAAAATATATATTCTGGACTTCCCTGGCAATCCAATGGTTAAGACTCTGTCTGCCAATGCAGGGGCTACAAATTTGATCATTGGTCTGGGGAAGATTCCACATCCTGTGGGGACACTAAGTTTGTACACCAGAACCACTGAGCCTGTGCTCTGTAGAGCCCATTTGCTGCAACCACTGAAGCCTGTTTGCTCTAGAGCCCATGTTCTGCAACAAGAGAAGCCACTGCAATGACACATCTGTGCACCACAGCTAGAGAGTAGCCCCTGCTCAGCCAACTAGAGAAAGCCCATGCACAGCAATGAAGACCCAGGGCAGCCAAAAAATAAAAATAAATCAATTTTTAAAATGTGCACGTGTGTATGTATATTCGCCATGACTCTGCAATTTCACTTCTGGATAGCTACTGTGCACAAAAAAAAGCAGTCATATACATAAAATCAATTGCAGCAGTTAGAAAAAAACTTGAAAATCTGTCTACATGGCAATATTTTAAGAAACTATTGAATCTCCACACTATACATAATAACTACTATTACATGGTTATTACAAGAATGAGCTAAATAGACCTTTATCTGTTGCTTCAGAAGGACCATTACATGCAATTAAGTGAAAAAGCCAGCTGAAGACCTTAGCAAAACACAACAAAACAATAAAATAAAAAAACCTCACTGTAGGTTAGTTTGATCATGGAAAAAAGTGTGATAAGGAATACAGCAGAGCATAAGATTGGTTACCTCTAGAGAAGGCAATCCGGAGAAGGCAATGGCAACCCACTCCAGTACTCTTGCCTGGAAAATCCCATGGATGGAGGAGCCTGGAAGGCTACAGCCCATGGGGTTGCTGAGGGTCAGACACAACTTAGAGACTTCACTTTCACTTTTCACCTTCATGCATTGGAGAAGGAAACGGCAACCCACTCCACTGTTCTTGCCTGGAGAATCCCAGGGATGGGGGAGCCTGGTGGGCTGCTGTCTATGGAGTCACATAGGGTTGGACACGACTGAAGTGACTTAGCAGTAGCAGAGAGCGGGAATGAAAAAAGGAACAAGATACTATTTATGTTTATTTTATTTATTTAATCTTTCTTCTTTATACTGCTTTACTTGTCGCAACAAGCATACGATTTCCTTAATTAAAATGAAAGTCGCTCAGCCATGTCTGACTCTCTGCGACCCCATGGACTATAACGTCCATGGAATTTCTCCAGACCAGAATACTGGAGTGGGTAGATACTCCTCTCTCCAGGGGATCTTCCCAATCCAGGGATCGAACCCAGGTTTCCTGTATTGCAGGAAGATTCTTTACCGGCTGAGCCACAAGGGAAGCCCTAACCCAAAAAACTATGAAGAAAGAAAAGAAAACAAGGGCTAAAAAATTACCGTTTAAATACTACAAGGACAGATCCTACTTAGGAAACAATCCAATTTCTGGAAAACAGCATTCTCATTGAGAGAACAGGTTTTTCACCCTTTGGAAACTATTTTAGCACTCTAAAGGGGTTCAGTATCTTCTTGTTAGTTCCATACTGTTTCTGTCCTTTATTGAGCCCATCTTTGCATGAAATGTTCCCTTGGTAGCTCTCATGTTCTTGAAGAGATCTCTAGTCTCTCCCATCCTATTGTTTTCCTCTATTTCTTTGCACTGATCTCTTAGGAAGGCTTTCTCATCTCTCCTTGCTATTCTTTGGAACTCTGCATTCAGATGAGTATATCTTTCCTTTTCTCCTTTGCCTTTCACTTCTCTTCTTTTCTCAGCTATTTGTAACATCTCCTCAGACAACCATTTTACCTTTTTGCATTTCTTTTTTGGGGGGATGGTCTTGATCACTGCCTCCTGTACAATGTTGCAAACCTCCAACCATAGCTCTTCAGGCACTCTATCAAATCTAATCACTTGAATCTACTGGTCACTTCCACTGTATAATCGTAAGGGATTTGATTTAGGTAATACCTGAATGGTCTAGTGGTTTTCCCTACTTTTTTCAATTTAAGTCAGAATTTTGCAATAAGGAGTTCATGACTGGAGCCACAGTCAGCTCCTGGTCTTGTTTTTGCTGACGGATTAGAGCTTCTCCATCTTCGGCTGCAAAGAATATAATCAATCTGACTTCGGTATTGACCATTTGGTGATGTCCATGTTGTCCATGTTGATGACGTCCACATCATCACATGGTGATGTGAGTTGTTTCTTGTGTTGCTGGAAGAGGGTGTGTGTCTGCTATGACCAGTACGTTCTCTTGGCAAGACTCTCTTAGTCCTTGCCTTGCTTCATTTTGTACTCCAAGGCCAGACTTGCCTGTTACTCCTGCTATCTTTTGACTTCCTACTTTTGCAATCCAGTTCCTTATGATGAAAAGGACATCTTTTTTTGGGTGTTAGTTCTAGAAGGTCTTGTAGGTCTTCATAGAACCATTCAAGTTCAGCTTCTTCAGCATTAGTGGTGGGGGCATAAACATTGATTACTGTGATACTGAAGGTTTGCCTTGGAAACGAACAGAGATATTCTGTCATTTTTGAGACTGCGTCCAAATACTGCATTTTGGACTCGTTTGTTGACTATGAGGGCTATTCCTTTGCCCTGCTTCATTCTGTACTCCAAGGCCTAACTTAAAGTGCCTGTTACTCCAGATATCTCTTGACTTCCAGTAGTCATGTATGGATGTGAGAACTGGACCACAAAGAAAGCTGAGTGTTGAAGGATTGATGCTTTTGAACTGTGGTGTTGGAGAAGGCTCTGCAAGGAGATCCAACCAGTCAATCCTGAAGGAAATCAGTACTGAATATTCATTGGAAAGACTGATGCTGAAGCTGAAGCTCCAATACTTTGGCCACCTGATGCAAAGAACTGACTCAGAAAAGACCCTGATGCTGGGAAATATTCAAGGCAGGAGGAGAAAGGGATGATGAAGGATGAGATGGTTGGATGGCATCACTGACTCGATGGGCATGAGTTGGAGCAAGCATTGGTAGTTGGTGATGTACAGGGAAGCCTGGCTTGCTGCAATCCATGGGGTCGCAAAGAGGTGGACATGACTGAGTTACTGAACTGACCTGGAATGCAATTTGGTGCAAACTCTTGGAAGGGCAATTTAATAATGCCTAAGAAATAAAAGTGTACCAACCTGTTGACCCATCAATTCTAATGCCAATACTTCGGATATACTTGGAAAGGTAAACAAAAGCAACCAATCAAATGTTAGGAAACAACAACATCAGTCAGCGAAGGACTGGTGAAATATATTTGCTACTGCTGTTGTTCAGTTGGTAAATCTTGCCCAACTCTCTGTGACCCTATGGACTGCAGCATGCAAGGCTCCTCTGTCCTCCAAAATCTCTTTAAGTTTGCTCACATTCATGTCCATGTCCATTAAGTCAGTGATTCCATCTAATCATCTCATCCTCTGCTGTCCCTTCTCCTTTTGCCTTCAATCTTTCCCAGCATTGGGGTCCTTTTCAGTGAGTTGGCTCCTCACATCAGGTGGCCAAAGTAATGGAGCTTCAGTTTCGACAGCAGTCCTTCCAATGAATATTTAGGGTTGATTTCCTTTAGGATTGATTGGTTTGATTTCCATGCAGTTCAATAGACTCTTAAAAATATTTACAGTATAATATAGTAAATATATTATATATATATCTCTATGATGGAACTCCATGCAATTGCTAGAAAGGGTTGAAGGAAATCCACATGTGCTGGTATGATCTATACCATTATTCCAAACATGTGTGGAATAACCAATAAGAGAGACTACCCAGGAAAATAAAGCTATGTAATTGTTTTTTAAAAAGACAAATCCTGAAATGAGCAGAATTTTTTTCCTTGATATACTCAGGAAACTTAACCAGGTAAGGTTTAACCATTGGAAAAATGAACTAGATGTTTGTAGGGTAGGTTACTAGTTATTTTATACTTTTAAGGAGAGTGAAAAAGTTGGCTTAAAACTCAACATTCAGAAAACGAAGATCATGGCATCCGGTCCCATCACTTCATGGGAAATAGATGGGGAAACAGTGGGAACAGTGTCAGACTTTATTTTTTTGGGCTCCAAAATCACTGCAGATGGTGACTGCAGACATGAAATTAAAAGACGCTTACTCCTTGCAAGGAAAGTTATGACCAACCTAGACAGCATATTCAAAAGCAGAGATATTACTTTGCCAACAAAGGTCCGTCTAGTCAAGG
>NW_011495014.1:10692085-10708011 GCF_000754665.1 Bison bison bison
AACCAGTCCATTCTGAAGGAGATCAGCCCTGGGATTTCTTTGGAAGGAATCATGCTAAAGCTGAAACTCTAGTACTTTGGCCACCTTATGCAAAGAGTTGACTCATTGGAAAAGACTCTGATGCTAGGAGGGATTGGGGGCAGGAGGAGAAGGGGACGACAGAGGATGAGATGGCTAGATGGTATCACTGACTCGATGGACGTGAGTCTGAGTGAACTCCGGGAGTTGGTGATGGACAGGGAGGCCTGGCGTGCTGCGATTCATGGGGTCACAAAGAGTCGGACAGGACTGAGCGATTGAACTGAACTGAAGGTGAATAATTTCTTTTAACTTGTATATTCATCTGTTACTAATTTCTATAAATACAATAGAAAAGAACTGCTGTTTCATTTAAAACCACACTAAGTACCTAATTTTTACTATTAGTTAAAGGCTCTAATTCTGACCTATTGAAAGAGCACATTTTAAGAATTAGTTTTCATAAAGGGCATGAAACACATGACACCAGTAATAAATGACTTCCTTGAAAATAAATGCTGTATAATGTATTGATAATGAATTCTCCTGTATATATTTCTCTTCAAACTCTGCAGGACTCTTTAATAAAGAATTGGTATCTTTAAGGAAAGTACTTCTCAGCTAGTTCTATAGTTTTAATGAATTTTCCAACAATTTGCCAAAAATAGGGAACAACTTATGCTCAGTATAACCATAAAAATAATATCCATGTACTCTTTTTTACAGATTCTATATATCAACATACCTTCCAGAAATAAGTTATAGAAGAGAACCCCACACACACGTTTAAAATTTTAATTTTAATAACACATTTACTTTAAATTTTAAATCATGTTAGAATAAAATATACATAACATGAAATTAAGCACTTTAACAATGTTTAAGTGTACAACTCATTGGCATTAAGGACATTCATACTGTGATGTAACCATACCACCATCTACCTTTGAACTTTATAATTTCTCCCTCCACCCAGCCTGTGGTGACTATCGTTTTATTTTCTGCCTCTATGAATTTAACTATTCTAGGGACATCATATAAGTGGAATCATATAGTATTTCTCATTGGTGGCTGGCTTTGGCTGGCTGGCTTTCTCACTTACCATGTCTTCAGGCCTCATCAACGCTGTAGCTTGTGTCCAAATTTCCTTCCAAGGCTGAACAATATTCCATTGTTCACATATACTACATTTTGTCTATATATTCATCTATTAGAAAGTACTTGGGTTGCTTCTATATATTTTTTTAAAAAGTAAAAATTTTGTATCAAATTTAAGCAAACATAAGATTTTGTTTATAAATACTGAAATTTGAACTTCATCTAATTTTCTACTGTCATGAAATCTTCTGATTAAACCATTAGAAAAGTTAAAAAAAAAAAAAAAGTTTGGCTTACAGGCTAGAAAAAACAGGTGGGGGCCAGATTTGGACTGTGGGCCAGTCTTTGCTCACCCATGTACTAGAGTTTAAAAACCTAAAAGACTCGCTAACAGTCTGTAGTTTGAAGCAGATTACAACAAATATGGAAGGACTGTAAGACTTGCACTCCAACGTGGATCTGATTCTAGGCTCTGCCACTTACTAGCTAAATAATACTGAACAAGTCATTTGAACATCTCTAAACCCCAGTTTAACTTTATAAAACAGGAATAACACTCACATTACAGAAGAACTGGTGTGAGTATGTGAATGAGATCCTGGATGCTGTATAAACCATACAGTTGTTTTTAGGGAACTGAGCACTATAAAGTAACAAATATACAATTTAAAAAGCACCATGTTTTTCCTTAAGGAGTTCACTTGCCAAAAATCAGGGGATCTATTTTCAATTCATAAGTGGAGGAAAAAATGAAGTAATTTGACTAAAGAGAGATGCTTGAATTCCATTTTTAATAAGCTCTTAGTATTATACAATGCTAATATACTATTTAGTTAAAAATTTACTTCCTTCACCTTCTGATCATATTCTGACCTCAATAGTTCTGCTTCATCATTTTTTGTTTTCTCAATCCTCATATAAGGCGGATCCAATTTTATATATCAAATCATAAGAAGCAGTAGCTGAAGCAGCACTCATGACAAATGACTAAAAAAAGAGTGGTTGCTTCTTGTTAATATCATATGCTCTATTTTCTATTTATTAAACTTCAGAGCAGGTAACTTCAGAAAATTTAAGGACACTCAAAAAATTAAAATGTATGATTTCTATGTCAGTGTGACAATATCAAAATATGAATGTCAATGAACAATATGAAGACGGTGGATGAGTAAGTTAAGCTGCTCTTTAACACTCAGATACTGATTTAACACATCCCCAAACCTTTATTCAATATTTCCCGTCATCTTACTCTGTTCCTTAACTAGACCTATTGTGATCATTTCACAATATATACAAATAATGAATCACTATGTTGTACATCTGAAACTAATGCAGCGTTATACATCAATTTAGACATGATTTGAGCAATCTCCTGGAGGACAGAGAAGCCTTGCGTGCTACAGTCCATGGGGTCACAAAGAATCAGACACGACTTAGCAACTGAACAACAATAAATGTATCAACTGCATCTCAATTAAAAAAAAATTCCTTCCTGGGAACTCCTTGGAGGTCCAGTGGTCAGGACTCAGCAGTTTCACTGACGTGGCCCCTGGTTTGGGCCCTGGTCTGGGAAATGGGATCCCACAAGCCACATGGCATGGCCAAAAAAATAAAAAAATTCCTTGTGTCTATTCTGTGAAAATACTGAAAAATAGCTTTTTCCTCTTGTTTTTCGAAGATATTCTGTTCAGTATTTTCACACCAACAACTCAAATCTCCACTTAACAGACGTGAAAAAGATGGAGCTGAATTCTGTAACTCTTCTCTTCTAAAAGCATTAAGTTGCTATGGAAAGCATGCTACCTCTGAGCCGAATGCATGGAGCAGATAGGAAGCAGAGCATCCCACTCAGCCTGTGCACCTGTCCAGGGCCGAGGCTCAGGTAAGCAGAGGCTAGTCCACTGGTTTACGCCCACTTCAGAGGTACACCCGCCTCAGTACCTAGGACCATGCCTGCCTGCTTGAGTGTATGATCAAGAATGAGAACACTGGTCCCTCTGGGAAGGAAGCATAGCACAGTTTGCCACAGGAGACCTTCTGATTCTGTCAGCAGAGTGAATGAAAGGGTGTAAAAAGACCACCAAGTGGCAGGCTATGGCTCTCTCCCACTCTCCTCGAAACTAAACCTAAATGATCACTTTAAATACACACCTGTGACACTTACCTTTTAAAATAAACTAATGTATTTGTACTTAAAGCATTTTAACAGTACTGTGTAATGAAAGTCAAGACTATCAAATGGCAGGTAAGAAGACACAATTTGGCAAAGCCTAGCATTTTCTCATAGAACACAGTAAGTTGGTTTAAACAGCACAGAATTTTAGAAGAGCACATACTTAGCTGGATTTAACAATGACATGTTCACTGTAAAGGCTGCTGGGCCGATGACTCTAACCTGGCTGCCTTAGAATGAATGGCTTGGATGGTTTCTGGCTCTCTACCCCATTTCATTCATAGGAATATAATTTTTTATGGTTGGATACATCAAACTTTAACCATCTTCTTATACATCCTCCTTCATTTTTAATAAGCATCTAGCAAAGATTCACTTAAGGGATTATGATACTAGTATTACTAGCTATTATTTATTAGGTGCTTACTATGAGCCATATGGGTTCCCCTGGTAGCTCAGCAGTAAAGAATCTGCCTGCAATGCAGGAGACCTGGGTTTGTTCCCTGGGTCAAGAAGATCCCCTGGAGGAGGGCATGGCAACCCACTCCAGTACTCTTGCCTTTAGAATCCCATGGACAGAGCAGCCTGGTGGGCTACAGTTCACAGGGTCACACAGAGCTGGACATGACTGAAGCGACTAAGCAGCAGCATGTGCCAGATTATGTACTAAAGCTTTCTATGCACATCATACCTGGGGAGTACAACCAACAATTAGTGAATGACTTCTACACGCTAGGCATCTCTGGTTTTTACGGCCGCTTCATGATTTAACGTATTGTTACTCTCATTGTTGAGATGTCTAAGGTCACACACCTGGTGGATGGCAGAGCAGGGAGATGGAGCTAAGTGCTGTGACTCCAGAGTTGGTTTTGTCGTTGTCTTTCAGCCTCACACAGTGACCTACAGAGTGCAGCAATGAAACTGATTTCCAGGTGAAGTAAGGGAGATAATACCTCTTAAAAACAATACAAGCCTAAGGAATCCATCAAAGGTCTCTCTGCCTGCCTTATTAGTTTACTCTGATGTGGCCATCTCCTTCAACTTAGTAACTGTGACTCATCAGTCCTTCTTGGGCATTATCTAAGTAAGATGGCACTGTTAAGTAGCACTGTGATGGTCTCAAGTTCCAGGGAAGCAGCTGTGGATGAAGATAATCTAGTTTGCAGCTTTTAGAAATGATCTTCTCCACTGTTTCCCATCTGATAAACAGGGCCTTCTGTGATGGCCAGCTCACTTTACAGAGAGAGAGCAATGCCTTTAGTGGATCTTAGACTCTTGGGATCACAGATAAGAACTTGAAAGTGCAAGTAGGAAAATAAGTGCCATATTGCTTCATTTATCTGTCTGGATTTCTCCACTCTGAATTTTCTACATGGACTTCTGTTTTTAGCTCATTATTGTCAATATATCTGATTGAGAAAGAAGCTAAACAAGTCCCAGGTGAGACTGCACCATAGCAACAGGCCTGCCATGAATGCTCTGGAGAGCAGAATTTCACACAAGTATTTGATTGCCTATTCACACTCTTGATTATAGCACACCGAGCTGTTAAACTAAGCTGTATGCCATTAGTGTACTGAAGAACTTTAAAAAATAAGCCACCCTATGTGAAGATATTTTTCACACTACGTTCACATTGAGATGTGTTTAATTGCATGTAGCCCATTTCCCTTTTATTTAGAAAACAAGAGAGACATTTTAAAACTAGTTCAGAACTTGCCAATGTTACAGTGTAGTAATGTGATAAATTGGGCATTACTACCTTTTATCACAGGTAAATATTGAATCCTTATTCTGGTTCATAAATATTTGCTTAATTCTCCATTGTGATTGTGACAGAATATAAATGGACTGCCCTTAGAATTTCATCAGGAGTATTAAAGTACTGTACTTTGAGTTAAATAAACAATAACCACAGTAACTATAGGGGGAAAAAAAACCCAAGGTTAAAACTACCTCAGGCTCATAGTAGACTACACTTGAGAGCATGCTAGGTCACTTCAGTCATGTTCGATTCTTTGCAACCCTGTGGACTGTAGCATGCCAGCCTCCTCTGTCCGTGGGATTCTCCAGGCAAGAATCCTGGAGTGTGTTGCCATGCCTTCCTCCAGGGGATTTTCCTGACCTAGGGATGGAACCCGTGTTCTCTTATGGCCCTGCACTAGCGGGTGGGTTCTTTATCACTAGACCCACCTGGGAAGCCATTTATACTTAGACTTGGTCTATTGCTCAGTTGGGACAGCATATTAATAACCAAAAAAAGGTTACTGAGAAAAAAAAAAGTAGTTTATGTCTGTGGATTATCACAAAATGGCAGCCATCTTACAGATTACCATGGCCAGGTAAGAACACAGATGGCATGAGCAAAATCCAGCACAACCATCAGAAAGTCAACTCAAAGCAAATCCACATTATTACCATCCATTTTCATGTTCAAATACATTTAACTAACTCTTTCCACATTTGCCTATAAAAGGTCCTGGAGACAGAGTAAAACATTTCACAAATATTCAAAACAAAGGACAGAGGAATGTTCATGAAGAGTTATTTTTATACTACCAATTCTGTTATTTACGCTACTAGAAACACCCAGTGGTGTGGCTCTAATCCAAATTATTTACATTTGGCTTTGTAATACATGGTACGATGTTTCTGTAGCAGATCTGCCTTTCTAATTACATTGTGCTCTACTATTTAAATCAGTTTACAGGCCCTAATATCTACTTGCTATAAGGGAAAGGTGGTGTCCCAGAAGCTTGCTGGCCAGGAGGACAGATGGCTCACAATTACAAATACCCCAGAGGAGAAAGGACTGAACATACTCGAACCTTAATTACTTTGCAAAGCACTCAAAGTACTGAAGACTGTCCAGTTACACCCTTGGTATTCCCTCCAGAGCACACTTACCCAACAATGAATCTTCTAATCTTAATGTCTTTGGTGATCTGGATAGGCTGTGAATTTTCCAAATTGTCAAGCTGTGGTTTGTTTTCACTTCAGAGTTCTTCCCTCAAGTTCTTTCCTCTTGCATTTTACTATAAGCAACAAGAGGAAACCAGGCTGTACCTTGAACACTTTGCTTAGAAATCTATCAGCTAAATACCAAGTTCACTGCTTACATGTGCTCCACACAATTGAAGGAGACAATTCAGCCAAGTGTTCTCCTGCTATGTAACAAGGATCAATTTTCCTCCAGTTTCCAGTTATATATTCTTCATTCTCTGAGCTCTCACCAGTAGCACCTTTAATGTCTGTATTTCTACCAACATTTAGCTTAAGGCAATCTAGGCTTCTTTTTTATCACTGCCTCAAAATTCTTTCAGCCTTTACCTGTCACCCAGTTCCAAAGCCACTTCCACATTTTAGGTATTTGTTACCTCAGCACCTTACCTCCTGGTATCAAAACTTGTATTAGTGTCCTATGCCTGCTATAATAGAAAGGCATACCCTCATAGCTATAGAGTTAGAAGTTTGAGGTTAGTTTCACTTGACTAAAATCAAGGTTGTAAGCTGGGATACATTCCTCCCAGAGGCTGAAGGGAAGGATCTGGTCCTGGCCTCTCACAGCTCCAAAGGTTGCTAGCATACGCAGGCTCGTGGCCACATCACTGCTGTTTCTGTCTCCACCTCCACCCTGCTTTCTCTTCTGAACATGTGTCAAATCTCCAACTGCCTCTTTCTTCCTTGGACACTTGTGAAGGCGTTCAGAGCTGGTCTGGGTAATCTCCCACACTTGAGGCCCTGAATTTCACTACATCCATAAAGATCTCTTTCAATTAAAGTAACATTTACAAATTCCAGTTATTAGGACCTCATATCTTTGGTGAGAAGAGCATTATTCTGCCCACTACAATCACAATATAAAAGAACAGCATATTAATTTACTACAGTCTGTTACATCTATTAAGGAAAAAAAAGCACTGAAACTGAATTTGGCTCTTTCAAAGTGACCATTTGTTACTTAATATTGCAATAAAAGACCACAAAATTACTTTTCTAAAGCTATTATGCTAATATGAAATGCTTATTCTGATTTTTCCATTTACAGATAAGTGTAATTAACTTTGCAAACATAACTTTAAAATGAGGTTGATAGTACAGCTAAGTAGCGTAAGTACTCGTAAATTAGCAAATATAAATAGTTGCAAAGACTAAAAAAAATTTTCATGGAAATTCAAAAGACTTTAGGAAGAGAAATGCCTATATTTTAGGAAACTACTCTTTAGGAAAATACTTTTTTCCCTTAGGAGTTAGGGTAAATAAGTGGCTGACATCTCTCTTTTAAAACTAAAGTTATATCCAGTTTATACTTGTACTCTTTGGGATAAAGAAGGGCCAAGGGTGATCAAATACCAGATGGAAGAATCCTGGCTGAGATGGTTTTGAGAAAGCAGCAGGCAAGCTAAGTCCTTGCCAATTTGATCAGTTATCCTGGAAGGGGCTTTACAGCCAAGAAACTAGCTCGTCCACTTGCGTTTCTGCTACAGTAAAGGAAAGTAGAGAAGCAGGAGTACTGCTGAACAATTAACGCATTTCCTCTAACCTAGAGGCAAGCAGCTTGGAGTTCTCTGGAGCTGTAGTGGCCAAATAAAAACTGTGTCCTTGTTAATAGCTTTAATTGCTTTGGTAAAGTTAACCCAAAGACCACAGGCCTGGTGGGAATTTTAACACTAAGAAAGGAAATTGTTCTTTTCCATTTAAGCCTAGCAGGGAAACCAGAGTTACATTAGAGAATGGTCATTAATACTTAATAGTGAAAAGAATAATGAGACCTAAGTAACTGTATTTGCAAAATGTTATTCTAAAAAAAAGTAAGGATAAATAAAAATGTTATCTAAAAAAAAAAAGGTTCATGAGGGAAGGAACATATGTGTACCTATGGCTGATTCATGCTGATGCATGGCAGAAACCAACACAGTATTATAAAGCAATTATTCTCCAATTAAAAACAATATTTAAAAAAGGGTTCATGCAAGTCACTTTGCATATATAGTTGTATTTTTTATTTAAAAAAGGCATAAATAAGCAGCAAAGCAACCTAATCCATTTTCTCTGTTATTCACATATTTAAAAGGCCTGGCTGCCTAGACTGTGAATTCCCTGTAGGGCATCCCATTCATTTTCCAGAAGTTTTTCTAAGTTTTCTCTTAAAGTACTTATTTTGCAAGCCTAAATTAACAAAGTAGCAATAAATGTTGAATATGTAAAACATAATGATCACTCCCTCATAAACTTAAAAATTCACAGCTATAGAATTTTAGCAACGAGAATGGCTGTGAACAGTTTTTCACCAGAATGCAGAATGTCAGGGATTATCCATTGAAAGTGAGAAGCAGGAAGATTCCACTGGAAAGGTCTTCTATTGAAGAGGTACTAAGGGACCACCCTTGCACACAGCACAGCACTGGAGATCACCCACCACAGAGTCTCGGCCTTGAGGGCAAAGAGCTTGCTGTGTCCCATGCTGTTTGTCCAGAGACTCACAGCCACCTTTTGAAAAACCTGTTAGAGAACATTTTCCAGGATGATGGAACTGTGTTGAAACCTTGACTGTATTCATGTGTCAAAACTCAGGACTACTCACTAAAAGGGTATATTTATTGTATATAAACTATGCCTTAATAAACTTGCCTTCAGAAAATTAACACACATCGTCATAGTTTCTTTTTATTAGGTTATATTTTCACCCACAAGTGCCTTTCTTATAATTCTGGCAATAACGCTATAAGGTTCACTCACTAATCCACCTTGATGTGCCATACAAATAGATTTCTATGTTTCATACAAATAGATTTCTATGTTTCAGGCAACACTTTCCACATTAAAAGACTATACAATTTAACTTTTAAATGTCAACAGAGTAAATTTTTTTTTCCCTGAGAGATCTATAAATGTAACTTTGTTTGGAGCGGAGCCACAGAAAGCCTCGGAAGAGTGTGTGCTTGACCCTTCTGGTGTTTTCTCGTCTAAGATGCTGGGATAACACCATTAGCATTAGCCACATTGCTCTGAGGGAGAATGCTATTTACATCAGATTAAATCATTTTAGAACCCTTTTTAAAACCACAACCATATGTATTAGGCATAACTATAAATATTTTACACAACTTAGATGTTTTTATTTCCTATCAGTCCATACAGTTTTTAAAGTAATCACTGAAAGAAAATAATATTTATCAAAGTAAGCTACTGTATCTTCAATAAAAGTTCTGTAATATTAAAAAAACTTGTTTTAACTTAAAATTTTGTTAACAGATGCAAAATACAGGCACCAGAATATTAATAATCCTTTTCTAAACACATCAACATGAAAGATTAAAATTCTGGGTTCTGAAGTTAAACCGATCTCTGCCTTCTTCCTCTGTTTATTAATAAATTGTAAATGAGAAAAAAGTTACCCACTTTTAATTCCAAATTTGTCTATTTAAAATGAACTTTAATAGAAGGATAAGACATAAAAGGTGTCTGAGCTAGTCTCTTGTGATTTGTAACATCTTACACACAGGACAATCCAAGGAAGGGAGTCTTCACTCTTGTAGAACGGTGAGCGTACAAACGGTGACTGCAGAATCACACTGAGACCAGACCACTGAAAGCTCTGATATTAAGTTTATCAAGGAAATGGATCAAGTGGGAACCAATATACCTCAGGAAACATTTAGGTCATATAGCAATACACAGGTACAGGCCAATTAGCCCTAAGAAATCCTATGTAGGTCTATATGAATATCTTTGGAGGGTCTGTGTTCTAAGAACCCCATCTAGGAACCAAAAAAGTCATACTGTTCAAAACTTCAAAACAGATATTTGTACAGAGGCAAATGGCTAGGCAAATGACCTTGCTAAGTAAGATCAAAGGTATCTATCTATATGTTGTCAAGGTGCAGAAATACGCCAGTCACAAAGTACTGATATATTATGGTATATAGCATAGTCTGAAAGGCAACCAAAGCTTTTGCTCCATCTTGAAAATCACGGTCCAGAGATACTGGTTAGGATATTTTATGCACAGGAGGGACCTCTACAGGGAAGGAAATTATACCTAAAATTTAGCTTACTCAAATTCATCTATGCACATTAAAAAGAGGGGGGAGGAGAAAGTGGGAAAAGGCACATAACATTGATTTGTCCCATTGTTGTTAATTTTAACTTAGAGCACTTTATTTAGGTGGTGTGTATCATGTTTTTCCACTGTAAAGTCACTTGTTTTCCTTTTGTAACTAATAACATCCTATAGGGAGATACTTTGAGACTATATAAATAGATTATATAAATATCATGTTTCTCATCATCCTTATATACTAGTTTTAGCAGCCATTGGTGATTCATGCTCCAAACAATTATTACTATCAGTTCAGTTCAGTCACTCAGTCCTGCCTGACTCTTTACAACTCTGTGGACTACAGCATGCCAGACTTCCTTGTCCTTCACCAACTCCCAGAGCTTGCTCAAACTCATGTCCATTGAGTCAGTGATGCCATCCAACCATCTATGGTGGTTGCCAAAGGTGGGTTTTTTCCTCTCCTAATTCTATTTCAGGATTAATTTTGCACAAGCGTAATGGATGCTCATGAAAAATAATGGACGATTCTAAGAAAGGCTATCTACTCATTACACCCCAAGAATTCCTGATCTTTTTTCCTCAACTATTAATACTTGAAAGGCTGACCCAACCCCATAAGACCCTCTAACCAGGAAGAAGCAGTCCCATCTGCCAAAATACCATGGCTGGTGTGTATCGATTAAGTACCAACTAATTGCAAACATTTCAGAGGTGGGGGTCAATTTTCTTCTCTCTTCAAGACACATCTATGTCCAGTTATAAGAATACAATGTAAGTAATACAATGATGCATCCCCTGGATTAATAGCTTGTCTTGATTCAAACAAGCCCACAAGATCAAATGCTTCCTGATAAGGCAAAGATGAGCCAATGAGTTAATAGGGTTAAGAGAAACAGGGATGGGGAGTGGGGTTCAGGATGGAGGGGACACATGTATACATATGGCTGATTCATACTGATGTATGAAAAAACCATCACGATACTATAAAGTATTATCCTCCAATTAACATAAATTGGAGTAATTATCTTCCAATTAACATAATTTTTTTTTTAAAAGAAGGGAGCAGGGATGAAATATAGATGAACTTCAGAGGGCTGACTGCACCTAACTACTTGTAGGCCCAGCTATTCCCAGAGTGCGGAATAAGCAAAGAATGGGGGAAGAAGTCAAAATCAGGGGTGGAGTTAGGGGAGGGGTGCAGATTCAACCCAATCACTCATCCCTTATAGGGATAAAGCCTCAAGGCCACTAAGAACTTTCTCCCAAACTCTGAAATACACTACAATAAAATTTTAAGGGACTGAAGCAGAACACAGTGACTCAAGTTTATTTTTCAGACATGAAATAAAACATGATACTCCTCTATAAAAATACGCTCTGGTAATGCTGGAAACGTAACATTACGGAGCTGTATAACCTAAAGCAATTTCTTCAGTGTTAACATAGAGAAGCCAGATACAAATATTAAATTTTTTCCCACAGGGTTAAAGTTTTACTTATCCATCCAATTCTGTTTCTTCATAAGCAAACATGAATATAACTGTTTCAATCTTAAAATACTCCAGAAGTATAAGATGTTATTCCCATAATCCTGGTCCTCAAATAGATGAGTCAGGCTTGATTTTATTAAAACTACCAACACAGGCTCCTTATGTTATTTCAATAAAATCGTTTCCTATAAAGTACTCCACAGACAGTTAATCGTCTGAATCCCTGTCTGCCATCCCAAAGGCTTTATCTGTAATTCCAGTCATGGCAGATTACATTGCACACATTCTTCTCCAACAGAAAAATAAATGTTAGGATGAACAAATCTAAAACAAAAATTTTACAAACAGCAGCTTCACCCAGCCTCAGCACAGATCTGAATTCTGGCCTTTGAGCCTCGCTGGCCGAACTCCAGGGAACTTCATTCTTCTACTCCCAGCCTATTAGGTCACCTTGTTTCTATATTTTACTCAAGGTATTTGCTCAAAAATATTTGCACGGAGTACTGAGCTAAATGAAGGAAATTAAAAAAAAACATTGTTACCAAAGAGCATGTGCTCTGCTGAAGCTCACAATCCAGTTTAAGACAAGTCACATTTGGGTTTTTTAAAACATAGTATTTTTTTATTTTAAAGTCACCTTTGGGGTATAACTTTCATATAATAAAACCCATTTCAAAGATGCAGAGTTTGATGGGTTTCACTGAACATACACAACAATGAACTATAACTCCAGTGAGATTTAGGGTATCCTGCTCTCCATAAACTGCCTTAACTCCTTTTCATATGCCCTTCCCCCTACTCCTTGGCAACCGTGGGTTGCTTTCTGCTGTTGTAGGTGAATTTTGCCTGTTCTAAAATTTTACATAAATGAAATAATGTAGTATGAACTCTTCTGTGTTTGATTTCTTAAATTAGCATGCTTTTTAGATTTATCCATATTGTTGTGTGTATCAGTGGTTTCTTTTTTCTTATTTAGTAGTATGAATAAAATAGAATTTGTTTATTCACCTGCATGCAGACAAGTAAGCTGTTTCTAATTGGAGGGTACTGTAGACATCCACAAATGCTGCTATAAACATTCATATATAAGTTTTTTTGTGGACGTTTTTATTTCATTTATTCTTAGGTTGTACTCAAGAGTGTTGGATCATGAGGTAAGTGTATGATTAATTTTAGAATTGCCAAAATGTTTTCTAACGTGATTTTATCTATCTTACAGTCAAATAGGCAAAGAAATGTAAAAAACATCTTAAGTCGCAGTCACAGGTCATATGAAAGTAGGAGATAGCCCACATTTGGCTGTAGTTTGCTGACTCCAACTCTCAACTTTTCCATGTGTAAAATCATGTCTTCTCTGTAAAAACATAATTTTAATTTTCCTTTTCAATTTTTGTGCTTCTTCTTGCTCTAATTTTCCTTTCCAATTTTTGTGCTTATTCTTGCCTTACTATACTGGTTAAAATCTTGGAATATATTTAGTCTCTAATCATGAAATATAACACTAGCTTTAAGTTTTTCATAAATGCCCTTTATCTGGGCCTGATTAGAGGCTTCATCATGAATGGGCACTGAAATTTTATCAAATGCTTTTTGTTTTCCACTGAGATAATGATGTGGGTTTTCTCTCTTTTTTTCTATTAATCTGGTGAATTACACTGCAAAATTTTCAAATGCTAAGCCAACCCTGCATTCTTGGGATAAAACATACTTGGTCATGATGATCTAAATTTTTACATATTGTTGAGATGGTCTCTGTAATATTTTATAAAAGATTTTTATATTTATATTCATGAGGGATAATAGTTTATAGTTTTTTTTTTAATCATGTAATGTCGCTGCTGGTTTTGGTATAAATGTAATGTTATATATACTATCAAACACCGAGATTACTACAGCTTCTTCTTTCCTCTGTTTGTCTACCTTTCCTCTTAAAAATGTGTAGAAGAATACAAATTTGCATTTCACAATGCAAAATTAATTCTTGAAACTTGATAAAATTCCTGAAACATACTTGCCATAGATAAGTTACCAGTCTGATTTAACACTTACATTAAAACTGAGTTCAAAGTTCAAACCAGACTGGTCAGACTCCAAATCCCATTCTCTGAACAGCTGCCATACTATCCCTGGCCACCTAATCAGTAGGGAAGCTGAAATGCTGTGAAGTCAAGTCTTTTCTAAAATCACTCAGTGTTCAGCGACAGAACAAACATTAAAAAAAAAAAAAAGTCTGACTTACTCTAGCCTTGTGCTGTGTGATTACAACTCATCTCTTACCTTTTACCACCTGAACTTTGGTACTTCAGCCATTCATGTATACAGGCCCAGCTTACTTTTCTCTCAGTCCATAAATCATACCCCACTGCTTTTTATTCATAATCTGGGCCTCAATGCTTCCCCTTTTTGATTCTTTGTGGAGGTTGTTTTAATCTTCTATTCACCAAGCTGAGCTGCTTGAGAAGGAGTATTTTTCTCAAAAGTGAAATTAGGTTGAATTTGACACCTAACTGGGCTAATTACTGCTTACAATTTTTGGCTCATGCCCTATGCTGTTACTATCCCAACAAAAATATCACTTTTGTTTCTTGTTTACCGAGGTCAACTGAACTCCCCAGTATCTTGTGACTACTTAGAAAAGCAACATTCCAAAAAAGGATCAGGTTTTAAATATACAATGCCTTTTGTTTATACCACCTAACCATCTTTACCTAAGCATTTTCTGTTTGCAGGTTTCAGTTCAGTTCAATTCAGTCACTCAGTTGTGTCCGACTCTTTGTGACCCCATGAATCACAGCGCGCCAGGCCTCCCTGTCCATCACCAACTCCCAGAGTTCACTCAGACTCACGTCCATTGAGTCGGTGATGCCATCCAGCCATCTCATCCTCTGTTGTCCCCTTATCCTCCTGCCCCCAATCCCTCCCAGCATCAGGGTCTTTTCCAATGAGTCAACTCTTCGCATGAGGTGGCCAAATTATTGGAGTTTCAGAGTTTCAGCTTCAGCATCAGTCCTTCCAATGAACACCCAGGAATGATCTCTTTTAGGATGGACTGGTTGGATCTCCTTGCAGTCCAAGGAACTCTCAAGAGTCTTCTCCAACACCACAGTTCAAAAGCATCAATTCTTCAGCGCTCAGCTTTCTTCACAGTCCAACTCTCACATCCATACATGACCACTGGAAAAACCATAGCCTTGACTAGACAGACCTTTGTTGGCAAAGTAATGTCTCTGCTTTTCATATGCTATCTAGGTTTCGAGTGCAACAATAATGCAGTAATAGAGATGGTTTTCATAATGTTTCAAGGAAAGTGAAGCAAAAATCTGAAGAAAAATTATGTTTGAACAACAACAACAAAAACCCCAAACTATATGAAAAAGTATACTGGGGGAAGAACTTTACTAAATTCTTTGGTTAAAGGAATCTAAAAAGCTAGGCATTTGAAATCTTTTACTTATTCATTATATTTAATGTTATTTTAAGTATATCACATAAAATTCTCTACCTACAAAAAATTCAATTTAAATAAATCCCAGAATAGTGTTACAAATTCAGGAAACATTTAAAAAATAATCTGACAGCCTAATGCAGAGTTTAATGGGTAGAATCCAAATGTCAAGGTATAAATGACTGAAGAAATACCAATTTAATCTAAGCTTACAATTCATTTATTTTCAAGATTAAACCCAGCAAGTATACTATAATCCAGTATCTCCCTCAACCATAAATATGCTTCTAATTTTGAAGTGTTTTCAAAGGCATTGCATATAAACCTTTTTTGATTGATCATGAGAGAAACTATATGTAGGAGAAACTGGGTTCTGGGAATTACATGAAGAAAGCAATCATAATTTTTGGCACAACTGATTGCCAAGTGTACAGAACTTGCGTTCAAAGACTTTTTATAAACATTAAACTAATTAGATCATATTATACAATGCACTTATGAAATTTTCTCACAAGTTTATAAATAGGAAAAACTATGGTACCAGGTTAGAAACAAGCATGTCACTAGGTGGTAAATATGCAGATATATTTATATATAATATATATAAATATATATAAATTATATATAATAAATATATAT
>NW_011495014.1:10708111-10710066 GCF_000754665.1 Bison bison bison
TATATATAAAAACACACATATTTATATATATTACATATATTTATATATAATTATATATATTTATATATATATAAATGAACAGCTATAATTTTTCATGGATATGATGAGTAACTACTAGAAGCAAGTTTAAATACATGTGAAGATTATGAATTGAATGTAGGTATTATTAGAAAAATCCTAACTTCTACATCTGCTTAAATTCCATTATAGTTGTGCTTTGTTACTATAAAAAGCATTGTTCATGAGATTTTATTAATGCTTTACAATGTGTAACAAGGGCACTTGCCCTCCACCAGTTTACAACTTAGAAGAACAGACTTACCCATATCTCAAAATTTTAAGCCTCTTTTTCCACTTCCCTTTCTTTGAACAAATAACAAGAGACAGTACTTCTGGTGGGGTTATAGGAGGAGCAAAAAAGGACAAAACTGAGGCTGCAGGAAGAGGAAACAGCTGGTAAAGTGAGAGTATACACAGAAATGGAGGAGGCCCAGGCGTCTGGCGAGGAAGCTGGGCCCCCAAAAAGGGAAGCAGAGAAAGACTTCCTCCTGAGATAACCAAGCTAATCAGAATGAAAGCTCAACTTTCCAATGCCCAGTAACTCCCAACTAAATATGGAATTTAGGCTTGCTCTCTGCCATGCTCAGGACTCAAGACTACATGTTCTGGGTCTCTGGGTGCCCAATGACATGGGCACGTGGAGAGAATGGAATCAGATCCTGGTCCTGTGACTGAGAGGCCTTTGAGAGTAAAAGGAGGAGGAAGTGAGTGAGTGAGTGGGAGTGTGTGTGTGTGTGTGTGTGTGTGTATGTGTGTGTATGTGTGTAGGGAGAGACGGAGGGTGGGAGAGTGGTGGTTCATTCATTGAGCTCCAGCTTCCTTAAATGTCACTCCATGGCTACTATTCCCCATTTGCACCTGCACGTAAAGAGGGGTCTCTCATGACATAGTTCTGTGCTCTCCTAAAGTCTGGACAGATGAAGCATGTGAACTTATTCAACAGCTAGTTATATATGGCAACAGTTATGCATAGACAGAGTTGGATGGATGACTGAATGAGAATAGAGGACCTTCTGGCTTCTGGTGGCATGTTCCATTTAGACCACATTCAATACTCAATGTCATCAAACAAAACAAATTCTTCATTACTATTGCTTACAAACAGCAACTTAACCCATTTACACCTCATTTCCCATGCATTTAAAATATTTAAGATACTCTGCACAGTTCCTAGATCACAGAGCTACTGGGGGAACTTACTTAGTATACACACTGTCATCACGTGCACGGTGCCTGGCCCAAGTGCACAGTGTTTACAAACTTCTACTTACCTCTCCGACAAGGATAACTAGGATGGCTAGAACTGGTCTAGTCCCTCAGTGCTCTTCTTCCTAGTTACAACCTTTTCATGCATTCCTTTCTAAAACTGGCTACATGGATTCTTTATACTACTTAATAATTTTTCATTTCTCTGTTATCTTTGAGTAAAGAGTTGCTTCACAGGATTAAAATTTCTGGATATCCAAAGCTAATCTTCCAAAAGGCAATTTATTTTCTGATTTCAAACACCCCTAAGATGTTATGCTTTCTTCTAAATAGAATATATGGAACACACACACTTTTCTTAATAATTAATCACAATCTTACTAATGAAACATGCCCAACCACAAACATACGGTGGCATCATAATGCCTGGGACCTGCCTTTGAGTTGTTCTGTATCCTTCTGTGATACGGGAATGTCTCTTGGTGCTGTCACAGTCCCTCTTCTAATTCTGATGTCCATCTTGCTTTCTTTTTCCTTCCCTCTATTCCCTCTCCTCACCTCCCCCCTTCTCAACTCCTTGGCTAAATTTGCACACCCAAAACATAATCTACTGAAATACAAAGATAATCAAATTATATGCTGCAGGCTAGATGGAATAAGGTTAAGAGTGAGGGCCTTATAAGGACATT
>NW_011495014.1:10710166-10717764 GCF_000754665.1 Bison bison bison
GAATGTTTCAAAGGGGTGAAGCTGACAGTGGCCTGGCTTCTAAACAAATGCATATGTGTACACGCATATGGGAGTGCATACACCTGTGTGTGAGCACGTGCTGTATGTAAATACACTGGCTATTTAGGGGATAGTTCCTGGTGGCTCAGACGGCAAAGAGTCTGCCTGTAAAGCAGGAGACCCAGGTTTGATCCCTGGGTCGGGAAAATCCTCTGGAGAAGGAAATGGCACCTCACTCCAGTATTCTTGCCTGGAGAATTTCATGGACAAAGAAGCCTGGCGGGCTATAGTCCATGAGACCACAAATAGTGGGACATGACTGAGTGAGTGACACACACATACACACACACACAGGAGATAGTTACTGTAGGCAAAACACTTTAAGTGTATTATTTTGCAATATTTTAAACTAAGCCTACAGACTAAAATGGAGAATTTTTTTTTTACCTTAAAAAGTTAAATATGATTTAGTCAACAAATATTGGAGTACTACAGTCATATGCTGAGCATTGTTCTAGGTACTGGGAATAAAAAGTTGAAAAAGAACAGATAACTTTCCTACTCTTAGGGATTAAAAAGTTTGAATTAGAAAACGTCTTTTGTTTTCTTAAAAGAGTAATGTTTTGTTGAGATTATATTGTGAAATTTACTCATTTCTAGTTAAAAACTGTAGAGGAAAAATTTTCAGTATTACACAGGAAAAAAACTAACAGATGTAACTCTGGAGAGAGACCTGATAACATTATGAAAATATATTTAAAGTTAAGACCCTAGGGTAGTATAATTTTTCCAAATGCAGGAACAGAGAAGTAAAGAAATAGAAATGAAACATTAAGATATCATAGCATATTTAGTAATTTCCATTACTATGTTACAAGATGGCAAGAACATGAAAAATTTGATGAGGGTTTTTAAAAAAATTTAAGCAATATAAACATGACTTCAAAAATTGGCATATTTAGGCTTAAAGGGGAAACAAAAGAACGTTTAAAAATAGAAACTTATTGAGAACCAAGGAAATTAAACTCAACACCACCAAAATAATCCAATCGAAAAATGGGCAAAAATCTAAATAGACATTTCTTCAAAGAATACATACAGATGGCCAACAGGCACATGAAAAGAAGCTCAAATCGTGAATTATTAGAGAAACGCAAATCGAAATCACAATGAGGTATCACCATAAGGCCATCATTTTAAAAATCTACAAATAAATGCTGGAGAGGGTGTGAAGAGAACCCTCATATATCTGCTGATGGGAATGGAAATGGTGCAGACAGTAAGGAAAACAGTATGAAGTGAAATGAAAGTCACTTAGTCATGTCCAACTCTTTGTGACCGCATGGACTATACAAGCCATGAATTCTCTAGAATTCTCCATAATACAGAATTCTCCAGGCCAGAATACTGGAGTGGGTAGCCTTCCCTTTTCCAGGGGATCTTCCCAATGCAGGGATCAAACCCAGGTCTCCCGCATTGCAGGCAGATTCTTTACCAGCTGAGCCACAAGGGAAGCCTGGAAAACAGTATGGAGGTTCCTTAAAAGACTAGAGTTGTCATGTGATTCATCAATCCCACTCCTGGGCATATATCCAGAGAAAACTGTAATTCAAAAAGATACTAGCACCTCTGTAAACAGCAGCACTATTCACAACAGCCAAGATACAGAAACAATCTAAATGTCCACTGACAGATGAATAGATAAAGATGTGGTAAATATACACAATGGAATACTACTCAGCCATAAAAAAGAGTGAAATAACGCCATTTATAGCAACATGGATTTTCCTAGAGATCATCATACTAAGTGAAGTAAGTCAGAAAGAGAAAGACAAATATCATATGATAACCACTTATACGTAGAATCCAAAAAAATAGTAAAAAAAAAAGAACTTATTTACAAAACAGAAACAGACTCAGACATAAGAGATTTGTGGTTGGCAAGAGGTGAGGGTTGAGGGGGAGGGATGGATTGGGAGTTTGGAATTAGCAGATGTAAACTAGTATATACAGCACAAGAAACTATCAATATGTTCAATATTCTGGGATAAACCATAATGGAAAAAATAGGAAAATTATATATATATATGTATAACTGATTCACCTTGCTGTACAGCAGAAATTAATACAATGTTGTAAACCAACTACACTCTAATAAAATAAATTTTAAAAACTAAGCACAAGGCAATCAAATTTTAGTCTATCCTCCACAGCATCTCACTTATAAATGTTAAACAGAGAATATAAAAATCAGTGTGATGACTCTGACCTTTGCTGAGCCACAGTGAGCACCCAGTACAGCTCAGCCCCGCCCAGCACTAATCAAGAAGGTAGAGTAAGCCAGATAGAAAAGAGGGCAGAAGAGGAACAAGGCCCAAAGACCAAGGTACCCACACTTTTGCCAAGTGGACTGTGGGAAAAACTGTTGTTGATCATCATTGTACCTGAATTCAGCTGGAGCCTGCAGGCCCAGCTTTTGAGACTGCTTGCTGTGGCCACATGATCCAGTTCACCCAGTTCAATGCCTGAGAGGAACAAGCCTCTCTAGACCATGCCCTCCGAAAGGAACACGTCTGTTCCCCTGATTCTTCACCCTTACCTCCTGACAGAACCTGATGAGAACTGGGAGCTGTCTCAGACGCTGACAGCAACCATGTGGCAAAGCTGCCTTGGCAGCTCTGGACCACTTCTCTCTGGAATGTTCTGCGACAGAGGCATATTTCTATCTTGTTTATTTAAGCCATAATATTTTGAGGTCTCATTTTTCAGAGCAGCTAAACCTGAAGCCCAATTAACACATATTTATGGCAGAGTTGACTGTTTTAATGCCTAATTGCCTCAACTCGTATTCTGAAGCTTAGCAAGTATATTCTGAACATCTTTACTGGGTTTTAAGCATCTTTCATTGGATTATGCACCTAGAGGGCAGGGATCATGTCCTCTGTTTCTTCAAACTGTCTAACAGAGGGCTGATTAAGGGAAAGGAGGAGCAGAAAAACACGTAAGTTTAAGCTACAGGCTTTAGTGTCTGAGAGTCCCCTGGAATTGAATCCTTTGTCAATTCCTGAATTTTAATCAGACGTGTGAACTTTAGGAAGTTCAGTCATCCAACAAACATCAGTTGAGCGTCTATTTTGCGGCAGGCCTCATTCTAGGAACAAGGGTTTCTGCTATGGATCACAGTATCTACATTCTGATAGATTTAAATTTTATAAACTCATTAAGCCTCAGCTACTTCAGCTGTAAAACAGGACTAATAATAGCGACTGATTTTAGGACTCTGTGAGGATGACATGAGGCGATACAAAGTGCTTATGTGAGTCAGTGTCATGCACATTGGTACTCAATAAATGTCAACAGTAACTAAGAAATGTCAATAATTTGTGCTTGGTGTACAGATACACACTAACTGTCACAACATCGGAGCACGGTTTCTTAGCGTCCAGTAAGAAAAGGAAGTCGGAGGTTACTATTTCCTATTAGAGTCTCATCTGTGCTGGCAGTTTGATAGGAATTCTAGACATGTCCTACAGATAAATAAAGGCTTACTAAATGCAATATATCACAGAGCATGTGGGGCCTAATATTTAAAATTGAAAATATTAAAAAAAATTATTCAAGAAATAATCCCTTTTTCTAAACTGATTTAAGGAAACGGGTGGATTCTTTGCCATATGATCATTTGGAAACAGCCTTCAAGGGCTTGGGGCCCAAACCACAGCACTGCCCACCTCCCTGTGGCAGCTGCAGGACCTGAAGCATACCAGATTGCTTCAGCACGTCTCCTGCACCGAGTCAGAATCTGCCACTTCCACCAGCTACGGTTCATAGTCCCAAAACAATTAATGGCTTCTTGGATCCAGCAGAGAGCTCTTTCCGAATAATCCTATGACATTATTTTGGACTGCAGAATGTTTAAATCCATTTTAGGCAACGAAGAGTCCTAAGGCAGGTTTTAACAAGAAACAAGGGGTTGGAGTGGGATTTTTTTCAACTTACCAAACAAAACTGAAGGATTGGGAAATAAAGATTTCCAGTAGATGAAAATGAAAACTAAATGCTCTGCAGGAAACAAAGAGCAACAGGGTAAACAATACTCCACACTTGTGGGTGGCTTCATTTTGCAAAAGCAATTTCAGAAGCAATTAGATCTGAATGCTAGTTTTATTACTAACCCCCAAAGACAGAAAACTTCAATATTCATGAAATACCTGACAGTTCTGCTTCTAGACAGGGGCTTGACCACCTATTAAGTACCAAGCACTTTACTTGCATTTTAAATATACACCCTATAACCTACAAACTGGGCATGGTTGTAATTTCACAGAGGAAACAGGCTACGAAATGTTAAGGGGCTTGCCCAATAGCATAAAGCTACTTGTGGGAGTCTGGATTTGAATCCTGACATCAACGTCTGCATGCCTCCCATTCTACTAAGAAATGACTGAATTCTTTATAAGGGTACAGTGAAACTCTTTAAGAGTTCATTGATGGGTCAGGATTATCAGATTATTAGTATAAATAAGAAGAAGGCTAACATTTAAAAATATTCCCTATGGTACAGTGATGTCCTCAGGACAAACTGACATGCCCCCTCCCGCCTCCTGCCTCAGCTCAGGGGTCCATGTGCCTCTTCTACAGGGTCCCAGGACTGACTAGCTTGCCCAGTAGCCAGCAGCAGCCTCCAAAGTGTCCTACTGAAGACTGTGGGAGAGAGCTATTCTTTTTTGGCTCAGTTCTCCTGTTTGGTAACCTCCCCGCCTCAAAACCTGGCTCTCAGATGGCCATCTGACATTTTTCTTAGCTGTCAAGGTGCATGACCTTCAAACCTGCCAGTACTACTCTGCTGTGGGAATCAAAATCTGAATTGGGGAACATGGTTTTCTCAAGATGTTTAAAAACCTATTTCGGGCAGTCAAAATGCTACCTAAAACAGCCACAGAATACAAACTGGACCTTGTGCTTTGTAATAGTCTGTGGCCAATCTACTCTATTTCGTTCTGTATTTCTAGTCTGCCTGGGCTAAAGGATTTTGAAGCTGGGATGTTATTTTCCAAATATAAGAATTGTATTGGAAAAGGCTTCTTCTTTTTTTTTTGCATAGTTCTAGTCATAAAATAAGACAGTCCTAATTACTACATTTACTTTCTTCTGTGTAGGAATATATCATAAGGGAACATTTAGAGTCTACCCATGTGAGTTCTGCCAGTTCAAATAAATCAGTCAGAGTGGATACAATTGGGTTTGGATCGTATCCAGGTTATGGAAGGCAAGAATAGATTAGAGGTATGAGCCATTCCAGCAGTGACAAACTCTCAACTTCTCTGTAAAAGCACCAGTGTTTCTTCAGGCTTAGACATGACTCACTAAGGCTACATTTTCAATGAAATATTGCTGGAAGCACTTAAAAGCTGGAAAATACAATCATGTCAGAACAGATGCCTCACTCCCTACCCCCAATGAGTGACATCATTTTGAAAAGTACTCAGTCTGCTGTCACCAGGCAGTGGGGCTGGAGAGGCAGATGTTTGCAAAAGCAGAGGAAGCCCAAGGGTAGTGTGGTTCTGACCAAGATGCGAGGACCACCATTCCACTTTAGAAATGAACATTCATTTTTGAACAAATCTCTCATGACTATCATTTTTAGGTAGACTTGATTTTTATAATGGAAGGGAAAAAAATATCAGGTATAAATTTTCGGACACACGTCACGAGGAAACTTTTATTTTCTTTTTTTGGATATATAACCTCCCTCCTACTATGCTTTTGGGGGAAGGAGCTTCTTACTTCCACCCTCACTATTCCTAGGGAATGACTACTTCATGAAGTGACTCTGATGTTTGCTACTATGTTTGTGTTTTGTTCCCTACCTATATTCCATGAACACACAGACATTTTCAATAAATATATATTCAACAAGTATGGAAAGTTGATTAGCATCAGACACTACTCTAAGCGCTGAAATACAGTGGAAAGCATCCTTAGAGTTATATCCTTGAGTCAAGTACTCCAAAAATATGGGTATTTGGTACACTTCTCTACATCTTCCTTTTCTGACTTAATGATTCTTTGTAGAAAAGCCCTCCAAGGCAACTGGTGAAGATATAGCTGAGGAATCTCATAATGAGATTTCTGAATATACTGTGTAAAGTTATCTACAAATAATTGGATATGCAGAATTGCTTGAAGATGATACAACCCCTATCTCCATGGGTGCAGAAAGATGCTGACTCCTCCCATCAGCTTCATCAGCATGATGCCACAGGGGCCCCAGGGCATGCAACCTCTGCCTGGCCCCATGCCTTTGAATACTCTTCAGTTTGGATGCAGGTGCTTCCTAAATGGCCCTGGGCTAGAACTTGCTGCTTCCACAACCTTTCTTCATACCATCTCAAAGGTAACAACTGTATCCTTGAATGCCAGTGAATGTTTGCTGAATACTCACTGTTTCAGAAAGATTGGAACCATTATCCTCATTTTACTACAAATGAAGACACAGGAGCCTCTATCTAAAGTACCTGCTCAAAGTCACACAGCATAGCCAGGGGCAGAAGTGGGAGCTGCTGCTCCTAATCACTGTGCTATGATACCCTCTGGATCTGAAGCCTGCCATCACAGTGATGCTAAATTTTCCATTTCAACCATGATTTATCTCACATATTTTCCACAGCTTGCAATCTATGTACACTTACTTCTTTTCTTTCCGTCTCTGTCAACTTAATCTACGGTAACCTTTTACTGTCAATCCTAAAGGAAATCAATCCTGAATATTCACTGGAAGGACTGATGCTGAAGCTCCAATACTTTGGTACCTGATGCGAAGAGCTGACTCATTAGAAAGACCCTGATGCTTGGTAAAATTGAAGGCAGGAGGAGAAGGGGACAAAAGAGGACAAGATGGTTGGACGGCATCACTGACTTGATGGACATGAGTTTGAGCAAGCTCCACGAGTTGGTGATGGACAGGGAAGCCTGGCATGCTGCAGTCCATGGGGTCACAAAGAGTAGGATACAACTGAGTGACTGAACTGAACTGAATCTTTTACTATCTTTTTGAAAACTTCAGTCATATTATTTTATAGCTTCAGAATTTTTATTAAGTATTATACGATTTTTGTAAGGAAATTTGGAAAATACAAAGGAAAAAGCCTGAAGATACTTACTCAGTATTTAGAAGTGACTCTTGTTTTATTAATGATTGCACATGTGTGTGTATACGTACATATATACACGCATGTATACATTCATGTGCATTTCTATAGCAAATTTTTACCTATATGGTTAGATGCCTCATATTTTCATTTGTATTATGAGTTTTTCCTGTTATTAAAAATTCTTTAGAAATGTGATTTTTGCCAACAAAGGTCCGTCTAGTCAAGGCTATGGTTTTTCCTGTGGTCATGTATGGATGTGAGAGTTGGACTGTGAAGAAGGCTGAGCGCTGAAGAATTGATGCTTTTGAACTGTGGTGTTGGAGAAGACTCTTGAGAGTCCCTTGGACTGCAAGGAGATCCAACCAGTCCATTCTGAAGGAGATCAGCCCTGGGATTTCTTTGGAAGGAATGATGCTAAAGCTGAAACTCCAGTACTTTGGCCAC
>NW_011495014.1:10717864-10733830 GCF_000754665.1 Bison bison bison
CAGGGATTGGGGGCAAGAGGAGAAGGGGACGACAGAGGATGAGATGGCTGGATGGCATCACTGACTCGATGGACGTGAGTCTGGGTGAACTCCGGGAGTTGGTGATGGACAGGGAGGCCTAGCATGATGCGATTCATGGGGTCGCAAAGAGTCGGACACGACTGAGCAACTGATATGATCTGATCTGATCTGAAAGCCTTTCATACTCATGTACTATTATGTATTCATTTCACTTTATTAGACAATCAAGCTGTTGCCAATTTTTAGATATCATAAACATTACTATGATTAATATTTTTGTGTTAATGCTTAGTATTTCCTTAGACTAGACACATGGAATTGCAATTATTGGACCAAAGATATAACCATTCTTAAGACTTTTATTACATATCATTAAAGTGCTCTCCAAAGTGGCTGCCAATTCACTCTTAGCGACACTGCATTAAATTGCTAACATCACTGTACTCACACTGTCTTTTACTCTTTAACTGTTGCCAATATGAAAGGCAGATATATTTTCATTATTTTAATATGTATTTCTATAATTACCAGTGTGGTAAAAATATTATTTCACATTCATGTTAGTTATTTATATCCCTTCTTTTGTTAATTGTCTGTTAATGTCAAATACCTCTCTTTCATTAGGTAGTTACTGTATTTTTCTTTTTCATTTGTAATTACTCAGTACAGATTGCATTCATTTTATTCACTCATCTGATAGGTAACTGCTGAACTCCTTTAACCTATCTGTCCTGTGCTAAGGACACAGTTCTATCTATTCCTCATAGTCTTGAATACCTTTGGGAATTTCCTTATAAGACTTCTTCCAAGTGAATACATATCTTAACATACCTAAGATGATACGATTGACACTGATGTTTTACATACAGTTAAAGTACGCATAGATCCAAGGAAGATAAAAACATGTACAGAAATTTGTTCCCAGCTCAAACCGAAGATTTTTTTTTCTTTTATGTCTTTGCAAATTCAATAAGCCAACAAACCATGACTCAGAGCATTCAATATAAGCTTATAGGTTGCAAAACATCTTAAGCGCTGTGATAATGAAAAATGCCACCAAATGTTTAAATGATACCTACACTGACTAGGCGTTCTTCCTGTGGAGTATCTCAAATACATATACAGTTTACCTACTATTATCAAGAGTGAATCAGAATAGTACCGATGGCTAACAAGGACAATCACCAGAGAGAGTAATATATCCATCTGAACTATGTGAACTCTTATGTGAACCATAAGAATCAGGAAAACACTGGAGAAAAGCTGCAAAATCTAACTGATAGCATATAATAACCCTAGATTCCTGGTTTGGAATCTTAATCAAGTAAGAGATGATGTACTAGCTATTTCATACCATAAATTTCTCATTCTTGAGTCTTATACTTGGTTATTCTCTGAAGGGAGCACATCTTCAACTATTAAAGGGTACCAGGGCACAAGAGTGAAGCCATTTCATGATTTCTTACATGTCTGAAACTATATTTTTCATTCTTCATACACTGAAGACATTCTAGCTGGGTATCAAACTCCTGGACTATAAGCATTTTTCCCCCCCTCAATACTCTAAACACACTGCTCCACACCAAGTTATATGTCAGTCTGATCTTATTTTCTGTAGTTAAACTATTTATATGGATTCTTCTAGAACCCCTTTCCTCTTTATCTTTGTATAATATAAAACTTTGTCAAAATTATTCCTGGACAGGTCCCTTTTCCATATGTAATACCTAGAATGTGCTGACCACTTCAAATCTGTATACTCACAGCTATATTGTCTGCTTAGAAAAACTTCCAAAATTATATTTAAGTATTATTTCTGCTCTACTTATTCTAATGTCTTTTTCAAGAACATCCACAATACTTAATTAGATTTATTCTCTTTGTTCCACATATTCTCTTTATGTCCCTCCATGTCTAGGGACATCTATATCTTTTTTGTTCTTTTCTTCCATATTCCAAGATAACTTCTCAAATAATATTTATCAACCACAGTGATTCAATTTTCTTCTGTATCTATTTTTCCTTTATTACCTCCACTATAGATGTTAATTATTTACTATGCATCTCTAGAGTATAACTGCCTGGATATGAATACTGGATTTCCTACTGATTAACTGTGTAAGCTTGGACACATTACTCAACTTTACCAGAGTTTCCATTTTCCCATCTGTAAACAGCAGTAATAATAATAACTATCTGTATGATTCTAGGTTTTTAGTTACAAGCAACTGAAAACATCCTGGCTAATTTAAAGATTAAAAACAATTTACTGGAACAACTTACTTGTACAGCTCAAGGCTATATATTTTCTGTCTATTCAGGTGGAAAAATGCAAAGAAAGAGAAATTTGGACATGTTCAGTGGCCAAAAAAGCCTGACAGATTTCCACAACTCATATAGATTTGATAAATAACAGAGGAAATCCTTCACGTAAAGCACTTAGCACAATGCCTGGCACACAGTTTAAGTAATAATAATTATTAGATATTAGTTTCCTAATGGATTTCTATTCCACAGAGTTTATTGCCTTTTATATCTCACTAACAGTGATAAGATCGTTTCTAAAACTTTTGGCTTGTTTCCTGTGGTAGTAGTGGTGATGATGGTGGCAGAAAGAGAAGAGACAGTAATTTGACTGTACTGAAAAGGGTCTCCATACTTACAAGGGCAGATCTAACATAAATGATCTGCTAACCATTCTTCTCAATTTTGTTCTATTGTCCTTATAGTAGAACTCCTCTCCAACTCTGACAATAGGGTGGGTGTCTTCATAGTTTTCAATGGGAAATCAATAGACGTTTTTAAAGGGTATGATATTAAAAAAAATCAAATTAAATAAAAGTTCTGCATGAATAAAAATGTTTTCCCTATTCTATAGTGCAGATCAAATAAATTAAGTGAAACAGCATATTCTGTTCAGTATCCATACCTATATAAGTTTCATATTCTTACCTACAGACCATCAAATCTTCTACTTAGCTGGGAATAATGCCAACAGCAGCAATTACTAAGATGTATTTTTCCACAAAATAATTTAGTAACAATTCACATTTTCATTATACTTTGCTAACTAAAAAAAAAAAAAATCAAGATCCTGCTGTTAACTGCTTATATTATAAGAAAAAAACCAATATTCATCTTTCTAAGAAACAACTGAGAAAATTGGGACAATGGGGAATCCAGTAAGCTTGCCCTCTTCCAACAACTGTCTCTTTTAAGCCAGAAACATAGAAGGTAGATAAGGTCATGAGTGAAAAAAGAAGGTGCCAATTTATTCTACACTTGGGCAAGACACATTTACTCTTTTATTAATACAACAATTTATGAAAATATTTTGCAAAGGGGAAAAATGATGGTTTATGTCAACTTTTAATGGAAAGGAATTTCTAAAGGAAAACAGAATGCTGAGGAAAGTGTAAGGACTGATTCCACCAGAACAGATTAGAAGGGCATATATGTAGTGGCTGAGGGCCTTTATCTTGATTTAGGCTTTAGCAATGATTTTAGGAAAATGTATTAATTGGATATATGAATATTAGAGTAGATAATACCACATAATTAATATTATTCTGATATCATGCTGGTTTATAGGAATTTTCACATGTAAATGCATACAAACTGAAATTCAAATTTGAAATGCTTAGAACTCCAATTTTGAAAGGAAAATTAAATTTTCCTTCAAAAGCCAAAAGATTTAAATTCTAAGAAAACCATCTCTCAATGGTGAAAACATGAAAGCATTTCCTCTAAGATCAGGAACAAGACAAGAGTGTCCACTTTCAACCACTATTATTCAACATAGTTTTGGAAATCCTAGCTAAGGCAATCAGAGAAGAAGAAAAATAAAAGAAATCAGATCAGAAAACTAGTAGTAAAGTTCTCATTGTTTGCAGATGACATGATATTATGCACAGAAAACCCTAAAAATACTTCAGAAAATTACTAGAGCTAATCAGTGAATTTAGCAAAGTTGCAGGATACAAAATCAACACAAAGAAATCACTTGCATTCCTATATACTAATAATGAAAAATCAGAAAGAGAAATTAAGGAATCAATCCCATTCACCACTGCAACAAAAAGAATAGAAATATCTAGGAAGAAACCTACCTAAGGAGACAAAAGAACTGTATACAGAAAAACTATGATACTGATGAAAGAAGTCAAAGACAACATAAACAGCTGGAGAGATAGTCCATGTTCCTGGGTTGGAAGAATCAATATTATGAAAATGACTATACTAGCAAATGCAATCTGCAGATTCAATGCAATCCCTATCAAACTACCTGGCATTTTTCACAGAGGTAGAACAAAAAAATTTCAAAACTCATATGGAAACACAAAATACCTCGAATAGCCAAAACAGTCTTGAGAAAGAAGAATGGGGCTGGAGGAATTAACCTTCTTTACTTTAGATTATATTACAAAGCTACAGTTATCAAGACAGTATGGCAAAAAAAACCCCAGAAATACAGACCAATGGGACAAGTTAGAGAGCCCAGAAATAAACCCACACACCTATGGGTACCTTATTTCTGACAAAGGAGGCAAGAATATACAATGGGGCAAAACAGCCTCTATAATAAGTGGTACTGGGAAAACTGGACAGCTACATGTAAAAGAATGAAATTTGAATACTTCCTAACACCACACACAAAGATAAATGCAAAATGGATTGAAGACCTAGATGTAAGACCAGAAACTATAAAACTCTCAGAGGAAAAACATAAGCAGAACACTCGATGACATAAATCAAAGCAAGATCCTCTATGACCCACCTCCTAGAGTACTGGAAAACAAATAAATAAATAAACAAGTGGGATCTAATTAAACTTGCAAAGCTCCTGCACAGCAAAGGACACTATAAACAGGTGAAAAGACAACCCCAGAATGGGAGACAATACTAACAAATGAAACAACTGACAAAGGATTTCCAAAATATACAAGCAGCACATACAAGTCAATTCTAGAAAAACAAACAGCCCAATTAAAAAGCAGGAAAAAGACCTAAACAGACCTTTCTCCAAAGAAGACATACAGATGACTAACAAACACATGAAAAGATGCCCAACATCGTTCATTATTAGAGAAATTGATATCAAAACTACAATGAGATATCACCTCACACCAGTCAGAATGGCCATCATCAAAAAGTCTACAAACAATAAATGCTGGAGAGGGTGTGAAGAAAAGGGTGTGAAGAACAGTGCAACCATCTTGCACTGTTGGTGGGAATGTAAATTGACACAGCCACCATGGAAGACGGTATGGAGATTCATTAAAAAACTAGGAATAAAAACACCATATGACCAGAAATCCTACTCCTAGGCATATACCCTGAGGAAACCAAAATTGAAAAAGAAACATGTACCCCAATGTTCACTGCAGCACTATTCACTGCAGCTAGAACACGGAAGCAACCTAGATGCCCATCAACAGATGAATGGATAAAGAAAGTGTGGTACATATCTACAATGGAATATTACTCAGCCATAAAAAGGAACACATTTGAGTCAGTACTAATGAGGTGGATGAACCTAGAGCCTATTACACAGAGTGAGGTAAGAAAGAGAAAGATAAATATTGTATACTAACACATATATATGGAATCCAGAAAGATGGTACCAAAGAATTTATTTTCAGGGCAATGGAGAAACAGACATAGAGAATAGACTTATGGACTTGGGTTTAGGCAGGGGGGTGGGTGGCGAGGGAAGCAGAGGGTGAGATGTATGGAGAGAGCAACATGGAAACTTACATTACTATATATAAAATACAGAGCCAATGAGAATTGGCTCATTTGCAGGGAACTGAAACAGGGGCTCTGTATAAACCTAGAGCAGTGGGATGGGGGGAGAGATGGGAGGGAGATTCAGGAGGGAGGGCACATATGTATACTTATGATTGATTCATGGTGATGTTTGACGAAAAACAACAAAATTCTGTAAAGCAATTACCCTTCAATTAAAAAATAGATAAATTAAAGAAACTGTCTTCCAATTTATGATAGCCATTTTCATACCTGAAATATGATTTATATGGAATTTAATTTTATAACATGATTTATCTTTATGTTTCAATAATGTGTTCTTTCAATTTGCTTACAGAATTTTTCTGTTATTTTAAATCTCCATATTATGAAGGTTTCAGTGCATAAAAACTATCAAGATTCTATAAGCTAAGACACCAATTTGTCTTTGCACTACTTGAAATCAACTTTATGTTTTAAATGATTTTTCTTAGGAGTGCCTAGAACAAAATACTCAAAGCCTACATTACTTTGCTGAGGTACAAGCAGATCTGATCACTTTAGAAAGAATACACACATAAAATAAAAACAGACACAGTAACACCGAATGGACCCCTCTCTGCAAAAGTGACAAAACTACAATTTAGGTAAGAACACAAACATGAAGACAGACTGTTCTGCGATAGCTGTGGAATGACTTCAAGGTTATACCTGCAGGAAAAAACTCTGTTTCTGAAATAATTTTCTTTCCCGAAGTGATTCTGCAAAGAAAAACAATCAAGCGGCACAAAGAATTTAATGCTGAATGATCCTGTCATCCATTTAATCTCACCAACTCAGCAGTCACTCATTTCACATTTAATATCATAAAGTTTGCATGTACAGGGGAAAAATTATTCCATATATTCATAATTTAACTCTGAACAGGAATTGTGAACTGAGTTATTCAACTGAAAAGGAAATTATCATTTTAAATATGCAAAGGCAAGGTTGACTTTAACCGTTAATAAAGGAAAAATATTCTATTACTTTCAAATGTAAACCCAAGGTACAGCTAATTCAATGGTAAAAATTAAACAATTTTGCCTAATAGTTAATAATAATAATAATGCCTAAGTTAACAAATTTACATAAACCTGGCATAATACAATATATATCTATAGCCTGATTAACTTAAAAAAGGGGACAAATTCTTGGATTTTGTGGTTCCAATGAATGAATATTCATTATGTGCCAATTACCACAAATAAAAATATACAATATGGTTTGTAACTCTGTCTTCTTCTGAGGGCAGAAATTGTATTAAACAGACCACCTTTATAGGTCTCCTGACCATCCCTCCCATCTCTTTCCCGGACAGTCTTTGCTCACAGTAGGCTTTCAATATATATATATATATTTACCTAGTTAAAAGCAAGTGTAAATGAACTACAGTGGGATGGTGAGCATTTTTACATTCTTAGTTCATTTACCCAATAAATATTTGGGGGGTCTTTTACTATGTATTCCATGTCTGCAAGTGTAATTCAGCTGTGGATAAAGAGCCAGACAGAAGCTGTTCAAACTCCTGGAAGTTAAGAGCTCGTCAACCAAAACAAAGTAAAACAAAACAACCACCTATTGTGTCAATACATCTAAAAAGATGTCTCCAAGGGAATCAAACAGAACAAAAAATCAGTTACTCAAAATGTACGCCTCAGACAGAAAGACTTGGGAACTGTGCTCACAGGTCCAGCTGATCATTTATCAGACTACTAGAAAACATGGGCAGATGTAAAAATTTACCTGTTGTTGTTAGCTAACTTGGCAATCTAAGGACAGTTTTTTTTTTTTGTACACTCAAATATATGAATAAATAAACCTGTTAACTATACTCTTGTATTATTTAACCACAGAGACACTCGAACTGGGGTTACGCTACATCATTAACACATGGAAGAGAAATGTTAAATTTTCACTGTGTCATATGCAGTTTAAGAGGACTGATCTCCTAAGAACCAATTATTAGCATTCAGAATTCTTGAATCCAGGCCAAAGAGTGTCGCAAGACATCTACCACTTGATCCCACTTTGAACCTTAATTCCATAATATTAAAGAGTAAAAGCTGTAAAATTTGATGATCCCACAGAAGTCACTAAGAAAAGATCCAATCTTACCTTGCGTCTGATGATTGCAGTTCAGGCACAGAAGACGTTCCTATATTACATAATTACAATTGCCAAGATAATTCAGTTACCAAGAGAAAAAATTACTAAGTTACTAAAAGGGAAAGTGTGAAGTTTTCAGTGTTGAACCTACAGTACAATGCTTTTAGCTAGGCTACAAACTATGCTTGTTTACAGCTGAAGTAAAAATTCTGTCTTCTGCATGGGGCTGAGGTGTGTCAGGGAGAACTATTTCATTGTAAATAAATCTAGGGGCCAAATAAAAGGAAGTTGCAAAAGCAGGTGTACAGCAGTTGAGTTGTTTCAGTTTCAGAGAAATAAAGTAAATAATTGTACTGGAATTTGTTCAGTTCTGGGCATTCTGCCATACAGGAAAGGGTGTGTAATTACTGAAGCTAACACATCCATGTAAAAATGAAGTAATATCAATAGAACACAGTTGGGATCTAAATTTCCTTTTTTATCTTCGAAAAATTAAGGATCTCTATAATGACTCTCATTTCACTCTTTGATATTTAAATATCACTTAAGTTAATATGAATACATGAAGGCAGAATTGTAATTTTCACAAAGTCAGAAAATATTATCTTTAAAGGTGGTATTATTCTCTTTGAAAGCCTCACAAATGAAGAACATTTCAATTTTCACTCATCAAAGATAACAAGATAACAAAAGTATACCCAATACCTCACTTAGGACTTCACCAGAGTAAGAGAAGTACACGTAATATTAGCACGTTTTACCAAATCTATTCTTTGCTTACCATTTCATGCTATCTGGATTGAACTCGATCTTAAACCTGGATTCCAAACTTCTTAAATCATAAACCCAAAATAAGAGGGTGTGGTTTGTGGGAGAACAATGGAAGTTAGAGCACCTAGGGAGTCAGGCCAAGTTCAAATAGAGATCTCAATTATTCAAGAAACTTTATGACAGAGGATGAAAGAGTGTAATAAATATTACATGCGTGATTTTACAGAATGTAAATCTACTTGCACCTTAAACAGAGCTATGAAAAATATTTAACGCTATTCAGGACTGGCCATATGATTTTTTAAAGGGTATTTCTACATCTAGTATGAGATTCTACCAATTATAAAAGTTCAATATACTCCCCCATTGATAATAAGAGTCTGCTCCTGGCTCCTGGCTCACTGCTTCCCTGAGCCTGTGACGTTAGCATGCTGACACTTCTAAGTTGCAGGGATGGCACTGAATTTCTGAATGAGTCAATGTCTTACCAGATTCCAATTCCTTTCCATTCAAAGGCATGCTGTCCATTTCAAGGATGAATCAGTTTAGTCTATGATTTTTACAGAAGTGGCAAGGTTCTCTGAGGGCACTGCATTTGGCCATATTTCTTTACCTGACCACATATAAGCTAGGCACTAGATCATTCTTGGGTAAGCCTGAAAACTATCAGGATACAAAATAGTTTGTTTCCAACATCTACATTCACTTTGGGAATACTGTATTCTCAGCAGGAGTTGAACTGAAAAGTAGAAACTGCCAAATGATGATCCTGATTGTATAAACCCAACAGCCAACTGGTGGCTTAAGTTCAACTGACACTTTCTATAATTTTAGACTGGAGTCCAAGGATAACATTACTTTGCTAATCCCATGGGCTGACTTTTTCCTTCTCTTGAAAGATGATCCTTAACTGGAAGACATTTCTTTTGTGATTACTTGGTTTACATGATGATGGTGGATATTTTGTGACATCACCAAGATAAACCGCATCCTTTCATTCCCTACACTTCCTTTGCAGCTAAGTTGGACAGATGGAAGATGAAATATAAATTTCTTTCATATTTTTAAAAGACTTACGCCATTATTTGACCATCCATGTGAAATAAAATATAAGTTTGTTCCATGCAGAGATCAGATTTAATTTCTAGATCAATATGGATACCGTGCAACTCAAATTGTCTTAAAGATAAGAATGTACAGCTGAATAACTAGTTTTCTAGGTGCTGTCTTGAGATTCTCTTGCTTAGTAATGCTTCTATGAATGTGGCAACAGATTCCATTATCCTTACAGAATAGCCAGTTGGTGACAAAGTGATCTGATAGCATTATTTATTTACTTCCTCTTTCAACAATCATTCATGCAGCTCTAGTATATTCAAGCCCTTTGGGCTTCCCTGGTGGCTCAGATGGTAAAGAGTCTGCCTGCAGTGCAGGAGACCTGGTTCGATCCCTGGGTTGGGAAGATCCCCTGGAGAAGGGAAAGGCTACCCACTCTAGTATTCTGGCCTGGAGAATTCCATGGACTGTACAGTTCATGGGGATGCAAAGAGTCGGACATGACTAAGTAACTTTCATTTTCATCCTCAGGTAGCTTTTAATTATATCATCCAAAGGAGCATGTGATGAGTCAGAGCAGTGGTATAAAGTGCTAAGAAAGATCAGCAGAGAGTTGACTTCAGGCTGGGGTGAACTTCATGGTTGGCTTCATGAAAGAGGTAGCACTTGAACAGAAGTGAGTTCCTTCTTTCTATCTGCAAAAAAGCAAGGACTTTTTCTATAAAGGTACATGTATGCATCTATGGGACTGACATCAACATGAAAGGTCATAGCTTCATAAAAGAGAGAGAATATGAATCTCTGTATTTTGTCAAGAAAAAGGAACAGCTTCTGGCATGGGAGGATCTGAAGGAAAGAGAGGCCCAGTAGATCAAGATTTCAGTGTTCCCATGACTCCCTAAATCCAATTTCAGGTATTAACAGACTAGTGATTTGTTAACAAGATGGCTACTGGTTGCCTGTCATTTTCTTCCCTACTACTTATCATGAAATGTCCAGGGGGAATTCACATGAGGTAATGTAGTGCTTGGATATAATTTATAAGAACCCAGATTCTTCCTCTCAAAATTCAGGTGCATGTTAAAAGATATTACTCTCCAATTCTTTAACCAAGTACTTTGACATGATGTTTGAGTTTGTACTATGTCAGCATGTTAATAAAATTTATTTTCATTATTCTACTTCTTATAATAAACACATAAAGCTGTTTTAATTGGTGAGATCAACATGGTGAAGTTTTGGAAGTTTAATGCCATGTCGAAGTATATACTGTCACAGCATAAACATGGCTCGTATTCAAAAAAGTTTTTTGTCTTCATATCAGTGGCCTGGAAGAAGTTTCTCAGTCCCGACAGACACATATTTAAAAGTAGAACCGCCAGCTTCTCTTAGGGAGGGCATTTTCTTCTTAAGTAGAGATGATGATGATAATAGTAATATTAGCCTTTACTATGAGAATTTACTAAGTGTAAGGGAGTGTAAAAACTTTACATAGATTAATTTAATGTTTCAATAACTATTACTATCTTCATTCTACAAATGAGAAACTGAGGCAGAGAGAGGTTAACAATCTTGCCAAGATGACACAGTAAGTAGTGGAGCCATGATGGGAATCCAGCCATCTCCCCCTCGCACTGAAGGAGTCTCTGTATCCCAACGAAACATTCATTCTGAGACACACCCACCATCAAACAAGGTCTGTTCTCTGAGATCAGCGGATCTGATCCCATCACTCCAAGCCTATGAAAATAAGGCACCTTTTTCCCCCCTATAATTGTATATCCTATCCAGTAATACTGCTCTTTGATACAATACATGACCAAGGACATAATCTAAAATTAATTATTTCATTTGAGTCTAACACAACTACAAATGTGACATTCTGACTAGTATTTTAGAATCAAATATATAAGGTAAACAGTAATTAGTTTTCTTATTCTTAGCTAACTTTTCTGTGCTCTGTCTCATTTGGCAGACAAAGGCAAGTGACATATTTCAGGAAAGTCTAAGAAATTTTTACTCTAATTACAGAGAAATTTGAGTATCTTGCTTTGTACCACACAAATCCTATGGGAACTAGAGTTAGCTATTTAAAATCAGGCAAGTATCTTGGAACAAGAGATAGATATGGTGTCTTGGGTTGAATGATGGATGCACTGAGTAATGAGCACTGACAATCTTAAAAGAAATTAAGAATGAAAACTGTAAATGTATAATAATGGACTCAAATTCTTAAGAACAAGAATAGAAGTGCATCTTCCAACTAAAGTGAGAGACATATGATAATTCTAATAAATAACAAATATCTGTATATTTTTTGCCTAACCCAAGAAACCAGAACTCTTTTTGTTTTCTCTCACAAAATATGCATTCAAAATACTATTCATTGCCAAAAGATAAAATTTTGAAGTCATCTGAGGCCATCAAAGAATTATAGGGCAAAAATTCTGATAGGTTTCCAATCTCTTCTATATGCAGCGTTATCTAGTTTAAAGATACAGACATGAAGGTTCCTACTGTTATGCTTACTGAGCACAGTTTCTGGTTTTAAGTTAGTTCTGGGTACTTTGATAAATTTACTGTCATATTTCACCAAAATGCAGTATACACTAAGAGTCACAAATAAATCAGAGCCTTCTCATTTTACAGCTCCTTGGGTCAGATCTCAGCAACTAAGAAGAAAGAGTCCTTTTTTTCCTCCCTAAAGGTGATAGATAATCTATAGTTTGGGAGAAAATGAAAACAGTACTGACTCTAATTTTCTTGTGTCCTCCCAAATTCTTAGTTTGTGAAATGTTTAAAAACTTCAAATTTCTGTAATGAATGAAAAATATTTTGACATCTTGCTACTAGGAAAAGTTGTGAAATCATTTTTTCTTGAAAATACAGCTCTAATGGCAAGACATAGCTTCTAGTTTTAGAGCAATCTTTTATATACACACCCATCTTTAAGTTACAGCAAAAAATAAAATAAGGAAGTTTTAAATACCCTTTCACTCTTTGTCATCATTAGTCATGGGAGTTGTTGACACTGATTTTTCAAAGAATTCCGGCCTACATACAACATTTAAGCTTGTATCTCTTGAGAAAAAAAAGACTAGTATTTTAAATCATAAGATTTAAAAAGACAATTTCACTATTAGATTATCTCCAACAAAATAACCCTCACAGAGGGCATATACTTTTTGGTTGCTTGTGTGTTTTTTGAGGGAGGAGGGCAGAAAAGAAAAGTCTCCCCGGAGGTTTACACTGACATTCACCTTTATTAAGCTTCTAAATCTTATGCAGTTAAAATTTCTCTAAGCCCACCAAATCAAAATCTAATTTAGAAGGCTACCTGGATCTGAAGGATAACAGTATTAAGTGCCTTTAAAAAATCAACATAAACATGACATTTAAGCAAAATGGCACAGTGTGACAAGTTTTAGAACAGTAGCTCACAAGATGAGTATACTCTGATTAAGACAAACACAACAAATAGAACCTTTAACCCAAAAAATCACGGAGACAACCCTATGTAATACCTATGTTAAAACGTTCAACAGATCTAAGGCTATCACAGGCCTCAAGTTGCCAGAGTTCTGACAGAAAAGTCAGCGATGTGAAACACGCTTTACAAAGCTGGGCGTGCATGCACACACTCTGCAAGGTGAGCGAGACAGAGACACCGATCACCACTGATATTGTCCTTACTTGCAGACGCACAAGTATCCTGCATGTTCCGATTCTGACTGGCACCTGGAGCGGCTCTACCTGCCAGTCATCCCAATGTACTCAGGGATGTAAACACCTTATAATTAGAAAACGTGAAGGCGTCAAGGACGTTAGACAAATTGAAAACACATCCAAAGATTAATTTTTAAAGGCAATGAAGAAATAATTAATTGCAAAGTCTAAAATCAGAGGATGTACCTGCTCCTTCACGGAAGCTAGAATAGTGGTGGCTGTGGTCTCGGGTTCCATGCCGGGGCCAGTGGAGGCAGCTTCCTGGCGGGTCTGTGGTTGCCCCTCCTCCACCAATGAGGCCTGTTCAGGAGCTGGCATTCCTCCTGCAACCAAGCAGGCAAAGGGTTAACACTTTCATCTGCTCCCGTGCCGGAACAGGCAGGGGCTGCGTGCTTACACAGGGTTCCCAGGAACTACTACAGACTTCTACACACCATGATCACAACGCCATACGGCTATATGATGTCTAAAAGGCAACACCCAGGGTCAAAGTAGAACTAGTACTACCAAACACTAAAAAATAACAATAGAATAATAATGACAATAAAAAACACTGAGAAAATATTTAAACAAAATCATAGTCTAAAAATGATGTGTAAAGTGTTAAGGAAGAGGATGCAAAAATACACCAAGGACAATAAAGCTGTTAGATGCTATAAAATTGCTGAATTTTCTAAACAGGTCACCATTAAGTAAATATGATTACCTTATCATGAACAAAATAGTAACAAATACGCTAGACTGCTATAAGGGTCAGTTTTCAAAGAAGTACTTGAGTAAGAAGACATCTACAACTGTAAATGCTTTACAGTTGCAGAAGAGGCTTATGCATGAGAAGAAAAGGGAAAGTAAAACTTACAAAAGGCTTGAAAAAATAGGCGAAATTCTGTGGTATTTAAAAAAAATCAAGACTGCTGGTGGAGTATTATAGCTAGCTTGGTTTCCTTAGAGGAATCTGTTGATGCAAAGATGACAATGACTATGGTGATGGTGTTGAAAGAGAATTTATTTTTCAGGATCATAGACTGTGACAGAAAAATGGGTTCTTGCCAAGTGAATAGGTGCCTCTCCTACATAACACAGACTGAGAGTGGTGTGTTTGCCGGGAAACTTACTGATTTGATATGGATTTTTATATAAATTTGAAAAAGATTGGGAAAAGGTACCCATATAAAATGTTGTAAATATTCTAATAACTTGTTTACCTGTCAGTCTCTCTGTCTGTCTCCTCCAGAATAGAGTTTATCATACCATAAGACCAGCCTAGAGCCTGGCATATATAATATCCAACTAATCTTCACCAAATAAATGAATACATGAATGAGGACTGACTGTCTCTTCCATGTCTCATAACAGTCATTAGGCAAATCTGACCACAAGTGCTATGGTGCTCCTGAGATCTCATTTACTTAATACATTACTCTGTACTTGTATTTGAGACCGCAAGTGCTATTTTTGACATTCTTCATAGTTTTCTCCTAAAAATGACTCTATTCTCATATTTTGATTTCTTTTCAACTTCAACAATGTTCATTTCTGTAGGATGATCTGGGGTGGGGGGACGGGGGAGAAGGTCCCCATTCCCTCAAATATCAATATCAACTTGCTGTTTATTTCCAAACTCAATCTGTAAGACAAGGGAAGATGAACATATCATCCGAGCCTCCACCTCCTTCCTCACTCTCCTGACTTGCATACTGGGGAAGCTGGGGTTAGGTTCCAGGGTGCTGTCAATGTTGCTTTACTGCTGCCACATTAATGGGAAGAAATGGAAAACGGGTCTGATGAGTATGTGTATTTTCCCCTAATGGGGCTCTCCATGAGGAGTTCTCATGGTTGCTCTAGAGGTAAATTCTTTGTTGGCAGTTTCTGTGGAGCCCCAGGCCAAGTGCAGCCTCAACTGCAAAAAGGAGGACCTCCAGTTCAAGTTTGAGGAGGACCTCCAGGCTTAAAGTATGCGGGTCCAGGATCATAACCTAAGTGCCTTGAACATGAGCTACCACTTCCTCACTTACAAAAAGAGCTTACTAATTCTTCCCACAACACCATTGGATGATTTTTATGACAATCTTTATTTTTTAGTATGTATGTTAATATTGATATATAAAATAGTGCTCTCAAATATCATTGTTGTTGTTAGTTGCTCAGTCGTGTCCGATTCTTTGCTACCCCACGGACTGTAGCCTACCAGGCTCCTCAGTCCATGAGATTCTCCAGGCAAGAGTACTGAAGTGGGTTGCCATTCCCTTCTCCAGGGGAAAGTATTATTAACTGGATAAAATGATGCATTTCTGTATTTAGCCAGTGCTCATTATAGATAAGATTTAAGGTCTATGAAAATAAAAAAGCCACACATAACAATCCTAGACTTGCACTTAAGGCTGGTAAAGATATGAAAATATTCTATGCCATCAAAAAACTACACACCTTAAAATAAGCAGATGGTTGCAAAGAACAAAAATGTTACTATGCAACAGTGAAACAAATAATGCCAAG
>NW_011495014.1:10733930-10738075 GCF_000754665.1 Bison bison bison
ATGCCAAGAAACAAAAATTTTAAATGTCAAGAGTATAATACCCTGAAATAACCAATGTATAAGAAAAAGAGAAGCAAATTTTCAGTGAACAAAGAGAATTTGGGAAAGAAAGAAACATCATTGGGGAAGTAATTACTCTTGACTAAAAATAGGAGGATTGTTGCTATTTAAAGAAAGATACTGAAAAATACCGTTGTAACTGCATTACGTCACTGTGAGTGCACCATATTTAATTTCATGATATTTATTTTCTGATGACTGTCCAGATCTATGGTATCAGATGAACATCTTCTGAATACCACTTTGCCCATGTAACAACATGCAGGGTGATACCGGGGTACGGGCATAAAGAAAGGTCACTGATCATTAATGGCTCATCATCTAGCTGAGGCAGCAAAATATGAGTCAGACCAAGACAGAGGCAAGAGGCAAGTGATGGAGTAACTACACTGAAATCAACAGAAAGAGGTGATGAAAAAGAAACTCTTATTCAGCAAGAGAGGAGACTTGCATAGGTAGGCATGATTTCTACTCTCAGATTCCTCAAAACTAGGAGACACTGCAGGCAATCACCAACACTCACGGGATAGACGATGATGACCAGGGTACCCAGGCTTAAATGAGTGTGAGACACTTCTCTACACCTCATCTCTGAACGGTCCCTAAACACCATCACCAAGATGGGGCAAAGAAGGGATGCCATACTACTGACAAGCTATACACCTAGTAAAGTAATCTGTTCATTTACATAGCTCTCCTAACAATTTTAGGAGCTGGAAGGAATCAAGCTAAGACTAAAGTTACAGAATATTATTACTTCTCCCCATTAGCAAAGCAAAAAAGCAACGACTTCTTATATGGCAAAAAGACTGTGAGAAATTCAGCTTTGTGCTTCCCTCAATTATCTCAACTGGCCCGATCTGGGCAATTACATTTTAGGGACCTGGGTACACTTACAAATAAGTTGCTGGACCATTCTGGCTCTTTGAAAAATCACAGAGAATGGAAAAGGTGCCAGAAAACTGGAAACAGGAAAATGCCATTGCTGTTTTTGGAAAGAAGAAAGTAGACTCTCTTCACGTTACAAACTAGAGAGCTAGACATAGATGTTGGGTGAGATTCTTACAAGGATTTTATCCAAGAGATGACTGTGAGAACCAAAAAGGGGCACGCCAAAGAAAAGTCATGTTAAGCTCATCTAATTTCTCTTTGGCACTGTAACCACGGAAGTTCAGTGTGTCTAGACTCATTGAGTCATGATGATGTTAGAAGTCCCCCATGGTATTAAAATCAGCAGAGAAATAGGGCTGGCACAAGGGCAACTGCTGCCTCTGACATTCTGTAAATAGCCGAACAAAATACATCAAACTACAGAGGTTTCTAATGTAATGCTAGAGAACTCTGATCCTGGCCCAGCCCTAACCAAAAACTTTAACCACAATGTAATAATAATATACAGGGCATGCTCAAACTCTTCAATGAGTAAGAATACTGAATTTACCAGGTGATGAAATTCAAATATAAAAATTGCTGATACACTGCAATAATGAGTTGCTTCTAATGAGATGTAAAAAAAACAAAAACACCAAGCATAAACAAGGATCTTGTACTTAGGGTTAGCTCAGCAGCACACAGGGGAAAGATTTAGTAGGCACTTGGACTTCCCTGGTGGCTCAGATGGTTAAGCGTCTGTCTACAATGTGGGAGACCCAGGTTCAATCCCTGGGTCAGGAAGTTCCCTGGAGAAGGAAATGGCAATCCACTCCAGTACTATTGCTTGGAAAATCCTATGGACAGAGGACCCTGGTAGGCTACAGTCCATGGGGTCGCAAAGAGTCGGACATGACTGAGAGATCGTCACCATAATCACCTTAGGTTCAAGAGCACAATGAGTGAATCAAGAATGAAAAGAGGCTTCCACAAAGCCAAGGTGATGCTATGTTGTATCGATATCGGCATTTAAGGTGATAGAAAGAAAGGGACAAGGGAATGTACACCTCTTCTTCAGGTCCATGTCCACTTTCAGTGATGGGTGGCACATTAACAGGAATGGACACAAATGTATTCATTCGAGAGGATGAGTAGGATGGTAAAAGGATTCCACCATTTATTTCCAGGCACAAGGACAAAATTAATGATGAGCTTGAAGCTTAGCTGAGAACACAGGAAGAACACTTGACAGAACAGGAAGAGAAAAATCTGACCTGAACAAGAAATCACAAGAACAAGAAAAATCTGACCTGAACAAGAAAAGGACCACGCAGACAAGCAAAGGTCTATGAATATCTTCAGGTCTGCCAAGCAGAAACAAGGTCAGAATTTTTGGTCCCAAGAGCTAGACCAAAAACTAATGGTTTTGTACCAAACTTGTATTAACCTAAATTACTACTGTCTTTATACTCTGAATCAAATCTGGCTAACAGTTATGTTTCATTATATTTATATTGTAAAATTAAAGGTTGGTGCTATGAGGGCAAGCTCAGGAAGGTCTTTCCTTTCGGAGTAAAGAGCCAGATATCCAAAATTTCAAGAACTAAAGCCCCAGAGGTGGTATATTCCCCATTGCTGGAGGTCTTTAACCACAGTTCAGAAGATCAAGTAGCAGGGAAGGTACAGAAGGAATCCTGCACCGGGTGTGTGTCAGAAACAGGAGACAAAGTTCTCTGAATTTGGAGGCGGAGACAAAGATATGAGAACATCTATGTTCTGAACTGATGTGAATGCTCTTCAGGGGTTTTCAGAGTGTTGTCTACCACATCACACCTCTCTGTAAAAAAGCACCTGAAGGCCAGGACACTGTGTTTTTCCTGAGAGAATGATGGTGACTGGAAGTCTTACTGCTGACTGTTTCTGTTTAGGTACACAAAAAGCTCAGAGGAGTTTGTAATCAACTCTTACAACTGTGTTCTCATTTTATTCCAGCCTTTTGTTACTTTCTTACTACTTCATTTTATTTCACTACTTTTTATAATTCTGTTGGACAGCATTCTTTTGAGCCTTGTGAAATACTTTTTGGAAAGCTATGAACTGTTATGTGTTTTCACTAATACCTCTACTGAAGACAAATTTTTACATAAAACTGTTGGTATAACATAGTGTGCGTTTCTCATAGTGAACTCACAAATTAACAAGAAATTTTCTGTTCAGGTTACAGGTCAAGTACATTCTAGTGTGATTATAAAAGGCTTTCTTTGCAGGCTGTGGATGTAATATACAGGAATAACTTAAGACTCAACTACAACCCCCTTTATCACAGATGAAACTAACCCACAAAATCATCTCCACTAACTTAATGAGATAGAAGATCAACTAGATAGTGGATTTTCCTCTATTTACCCATTTCTACTCGCCTTACTGATAATTTTTGTCAAAGTATACTAATACACTTTATTTTGTCTTATCCAGTGAAATTCACTGGATTCTGTATTTTTTCTCCATTCTTTTGCATAAGTAAACTTAAGTATTAATAGCACAACTCACACCTTGAGATGGCCACTTACACTGTGTGCTATGTAAATGGTGCTCCCAGAGTCAGGTGGAGCACTGACACGGTTCGTGTCATGACAGGTAAATCCTGTAAAACTGTTGATAAAAACTAAAGATTCTATATTGGATAAACATAGACTGCACTTTGGTATTTTCAATCCTTCTAAACAAACGTTTCTTACACAGAGCAAAAAAAAAAAAAAAAAAAAAAATCTTCTTTGGAAAATACAAGCTGGTTTTAGAAAAGGCAGAGGAACCAGAGATCAAATTGCCAACATCCGCTGGACCACTGAAAAACCAAGACAGTTCCAGAAAAACATCTATTTCTGCTTTATTGACTATGCCAAAGCCTTTGACTGTGAATCACAAGAAACTGTGGAAAATTCTGAAAGAGATGGGAATACCAGACCACCTGACCAGTGTCTTGAGAAACCTGTATGCAGGTCAGGAAGCAACAGTTAGAACTGGACATGGAACAACAGACTGGTTCCAAATAGGAAAAGGAGTACGTCAAGGCTGTATATTGTCACCCTGCTTATTTAACTTATATGCAGAGTACATCATGAGAAATGCTGGACTGGAAGAAGCACAAGCTGGAATCAAGATTACTGGAAGAAATATCAATAACCTCAGATATGCAGATGACACCCCCTTATGGC
>NW_011495014.1:10738175-10738390 GCF_000754665.1 Bison bison bison
CCCTTATGGCAGAAAGTAAAGAGGAACTAAAAAGCCTCTTGATGAAAGTGAAAGAGGAGAGTGAAAAAGTTGGCTTAAAGCTCAACATTCAGAAAATGAAGATCATGGCATCCAGTCCCATCACTTCATGGCAAATAGATAGGGAAAAAGTGGAAACAGTGTCAGACTTTATTTTTTTGGGCTCCAAAATCACTGCAGATGGTGACTGCAACCCT
>NW_011495014.1:10738558-10786976 GCF_000754665.1 Bison bison bison
GCTTACTCCTTGGAAGGAAAGTTATAACCAACCTAGACAGCATATTCAAAAGCAGAGACATTACTTTGCCAACAAAGGTCCTTCTAGTCAAAGCTACGGTTTTTCCAGTGGTCATGTATGGATGTGAGAGTTGGACTGTGAAGAAAGCTGAGTGCCGAAGAACTGATGCTTTTGAACTGTGGTGTTGGAGAAGACTCTTGAGAGTCCCTTGGACTGCAAGGAGATCCAACCAGTCCATTCTGAAGGAGATCAGTCCTGGGTGTTCTTTGGAAGGAATGATGCTAAAGCTGAAACTGCAGTACTTTGGCCACCTCACGCGAAGAGTTGACTCATTGGAAAAGACTCTGATGCTGGGAGGGATTGGGGGCAGGAGGAGAAGGGGACAACAGAGGATGAGATGGCTGGATGGCGTCGCTGACTTGATGGACATGAGTCTGAATGAACTCCAGGAGTTGGTGATGGACAGGGAGGCCTGGCGTGCTGCGATTCATGGGGTTGCAAAGAGTCGGACATGACTGAGCGACTGAACTGAACTGAAATGATAGATTCGGTTTTTTTTGTTATTGTTTGTTTGTTTTAGGATTTAGGATCCCTTAAAGCACATAGCTGTCTGACATGTTAAAGGGTATAAAAAAGATAGGATGGGGATAACCAACAGGGTAAGAATGTAACTCTGAGGGGAGATGACTGGATTGAGTGGTGAGATGAGCATACATTTCTGCTATTTTCCAACTCACAACACCATGAAATAATGGAAAAGGCATTTTCTCTTTTTCAGGATAAGAAAATTAGCCAGTCTAAAAATTCAAAAAACGCCATCAGTATGCCAAAATATTAGAAAAATAATGGTTGCAGACCTATGGCAAAATAACCAGAAGCAACCAAACCACACACACACAAGCCTGATGAGTGGCTGGAGCAGTAGGTGAGGGAGCTCAGAGTCAGAGGATCTTGGAATTCTTAGACCTGGGCCATGATCAGATGATCAAGAGGGAGACAATGCCACTAGGTGGTTGGTTGGCCCCTGCCCTGCACATGCTCAGGCGGCAGTCACAGGCAAAGATGGAGAGAACCGGACACAACAGGGCCTCAGGCAGTACTGATGCCCAGAAGGGCAGAATTCTCTGAACATAAACAGTGAAGTGGTAAACTAACATCTTTAACGTTTAAATTGAAAACTGTGTCTGTGAAAGAGAAACACAGCCAAAGACCTTGAAAATAAGTTATAGGATAAAACCAAAAATCTCTATCAATGCAATGAATAGCAGAATTAATTTTTATAAAAAGAATATTTCCTAAGAGTGATGTAAAGGATTCAATCTGAGCACTGCACCCCACTCCCTGCCTGAAGAGAGAGAGAAAAAAAAAGATAAGAGTAGTTTGGAGACTTGAGACTAGATCCAGGAGTTATGTTTATTTACAAGTATGAAGAAGAGAGGAAAAAAGGAGACTACTAAAACAAGTAAGAAATGGAAATTTCTGAGCTGAAAACTAATATTTAAAATCGGCCAGTAAGTAAATAAAATGAATGAAACAGATTATATCTAAACCCAATCCACTGAAATTTCTAGGTTCCAAGGATAAAGAAAAGATTGTAGATGTTACCATGCAGGAAAAATAAATTGCATACAAAGGAATGAGAATCAGTTTCACAGAAGCCTGATGGTTATAGTAACAATTTCCAAGTACTAATATATATATAGTATATATATACAGTATATATATATTTCTAATATATATTAATATATATTTCTAATATATATAATTTATATATAATCTAATATATATATAATTTCTAAGTACTTCTATATATAGTATATATTACTATATATATATAGTAATAATTTCAAAGTACTAACCAAAAATCATTATTCAAATATGAAGAAAAATAAAGGCATTTTAGGACATACCAGGACCCAAGAAAATGTGGCTTCAATACTCTTCAAAGGAAGTTCTGCAACCAAATAACAAATATGACCAAAGAAGGGTTAGTACACAAGAAACAGTGCTAAGCAAATAACTCAGGAAATTGAAAGTTAAGTCTAAAGAAACTCCACATGCTACCAACAGGAGACGTGTGAGGAACTGAAGAAAGTAAATTGTTCTACCCTGACCAAGTTAGCAGCTGACTGCAGCCACCTGAGTGAACCCAGGTAAGACTAGCAGAACCTCCTTAACAATCTAGAATTACAAGAAATTTAAAAACTGTTGTTTGAGCCACTGAGATTTCATATGACTTGTTACATGGTAAGTGATACTAACCGATACAACCATCAAGACAAGAAATGAGGATACAGGGGGAAATTTTAAGTTATCAGTGTTATTTTTAAAGTATTATAAGATTAAAAAATTAAATTTTACATGCTGGATTATCTTCTAAAGATAGTTTATTTAATACACTATTGCTCTTTGACTTACTAAATAAGATACTATAAATTAGGTGTAACTGAAAATATAAAGATGAATAAGACCTCCTATTCAATTTATAGCCTAAATGGAAAGACACGGTAAATAAACATCCACAATAAAATACATCTCAAGATAAATGGGGTACTAAGAGCTCAAATACAGGAAGCTCAAAGAAGGGCTTCAATAGCATGTATAAATAAGGACACTATACTAGGTACAGTGAAAGCGCAGTGAAAAAGTGAAAAGTGAAGAGGAGAGTGAAAAAGTTGGCTTAAAGCTCAACATTCAGAAAACTAAGATCATGGTATCCAGTCCCATCACTTCATGGCAAATAGATGGGGAAACAGTAGAAACAGTGGCTGACTTTATTTGGGGGGCTCCAAAATCACAGCAGGAAGCAACAGTTCGAACTGGACATGGAACAACAGACTGGTTCCAAATAGGAAAAAGAGTATGTCAAGGCTGTATATTATCACCCTGCTCATTTAACTTATATGCAGAGTACATCATGAGAAACACTGGGCTGGAAGAAACAGAAGCTGGAATCAAGATTGCTGGGAGAAATATCAATAACCTCAGATATGCAGATGACACCCCCTTATGGCAGAAAGTGAAGAGGAACTCAAAAGCCTCTTGATGAAAGTGAAAGAGGAGAGTGAAAAAGTTGGCTTAAAGCTCAGCATTCAGAAAACAAAGATCATGTCATCTGGTCTCATCACTTCATGGGAAATAGATGAGGAAACAGTGTCAGACTTTATTTTTTGGGGCTCCAAAATCACTGCAGATGGTGACTGCAGCCATGAAATTAAAAGACTCTTACTCCTTGGAAGGAAAGTTGTGACCAACCTAGATAGCATATTCAAAAGCAGAGACATTACTTTGCCAACAAAGTTCCGTCTAGTCAAGGCTATGGTTTTTTCTGTGGTCACGTATGGATGGGAGAGTTAGACTGTGAAGAAGGCTGAGCACCGAAAAATTGATGCTTTTGAACTGTGGTGTTGGAGAAGACTCTTGAGAGTCCCTTGGACTGCAAGAAGATCCAACCAGTCCATTCTGAAGGAGATCAGCCCTGGGATTTCTTTGGAGGGAATGATGCTGAAGCTGAAACTCCAGTACTTTGGCCACCTCATGCGAAGAGTTGACTCACTGGAAAAGACTGATGCTGGGAGGGATTGGGGGCAGGAGGAGAAGGGGACAACAGAGGATGAGATGGCTGGATGGCATCACTGACTTGATGGACGTGAGTCTGAGTGAACTCCAGGAGTTGGTGATGGACAGGGAGGCCTGGCGTGCTGTGATTCATGGGGTCGCAAAGAGTCAGACACGACTGAGTGACTGAACTGAACTGAAAATCACAGCAGATGGTGATTGCAGCCATGAAATTTAAAAGACTCTTACTCCCTGAAAAGAAAGTTATGACCAACCTAGACAGTATTAAAAAGCAGAGACACTGCTTTGCCGATAAAGGTCCATCTAGTCAAGGCTATGGTTTTCCCAGTGGTCATGTATGGATGTGAGAGTTGGACTGTGAAGAAAGCTGAGCACCGAAGAATTGATGCTTTTGAACTGTGGTGTTGGAGAAGACTCTTGAGAGTCCCTTGGACTGCAAGGAGATCCAACCAGTCCATTCTAAAGGAGATCAGTCCTGAATGTTCATTGGAAGGACTGATGTTGAAGCTGAAACTCTAATACTTTGGCCATGTGATGTGAAGAGCTGACTCATTTTAAAAGACCCTGATGCTGGGAAAGACTGAAGGCAGGAGAAGGGGACGACAGAGGATGAGATGGTTGGATGGCATCACTGACTCGATGGACAGGAGTTTGGGTGAACTCCGGGAGTTGGTGATGAACAGGGAGGCCTGTGTGCTATGGTCAAATGGGGTCGCAAAGAGTCGGACACAACTGAGCGACTGAACTGAATACTAGGTGCAACACAAGGACACAGGTAGGGAGAAGCCTAGCTATAATGCATTCATTTTATTAAGCTTTTATATGTAAAAATTTGCTTCAGGTTTAATAGATTTCTCAAAATCGTCCCTAGACTCTTGTTTTATAATATATGCAATTAAGGGTATGGCAAGCCATATCCAATCTAAAGCTGTTTAAACAAAAATTTGTTTTTATCATTAGTTTTTCATATCAAATGCTAGTATTAAAGATTAAAGACTAATAAAACCACTAGCACAGCACATATGGGGATTCAGAAATACGGTAATTTATAAGTGAATAACCAGAGGCAATAAAAACAGTAAAATTGTTTAATTAAGGACTTGGGTATTTAATAACATTTATAAGATCTATTTTTAAAAGAAGTATACAGTCTACTAACAACCAGTTATCTTATGCAGTATTTGTCTTTTTAGTTTATGACAGTGATTTTTTTTTTTTAAACATGGACTCTTTAAATGACTTCTGAGTGTCTTGTGATTTACACCAGGCTTTCTAGCTGATAATAACCTACAAGTTCTGTATTAGATATCTCAGAAGTGTTATATCAGACTTCTTTTTAAATTATAAATTTATTTGTAATTTGAAAGATTCAATTTAAAATTAAAAATTTCAAAATATGCTCCATGGACTACTTCTAGTACATCAGAAACAATGTTTCCAACGTTGCAAAGTATAAATGTGGGAAATGCTTCCTCTTGAAGATTCCTAAAAACACTGTTATTTAAAGTGAGACCTGTGGGCCAGCTATACCGGCAGCCCTTTAGAGCTTAGAAGAAACGCACAATTTCAGGCCTCACGCCAGACCTACTGAATCATCTTCATGTGAATAACATCACCAGTGTTTTGTACACATGTTCAAGATTCAGAAGCAGTGGCATAGAGCATTTAAAGACTGAGAAATCTCAAAGTAAATGAACCTGTTTAATCTCATCTATTTCAGTATCTCACACTTATCTGACCCGCAATTGTTTTTAGGGCCACCTATTAACATTCTGAGGAATATGCTTTGGGAAATCCCACAAGATAATAATTACTATTAATGAGCAAATAAAGCTAGAAAGAGGTACTGCTCCATCCTTCACAATTAAAATAGGGCTCTCTCAGCTTTTCCAATAATGTCAGCGTATTAAAAGAAAAACATTAAGTACTTTAAAGAAAATAGTACAGAAAAATTAAAGTTCTCTTCAATAAAGGCTCCTTCCAACAAAATTAAGCATGGAGTTGTGTTTTGGCTGCTAAGTTGGGTAACAATTGCTTGGAAAACATCATTTCTGAATGAAGGAATAAAATAGTTTTCCAGAAAAAGAACTCAACCTGCTCCAGGCCAGGTGTGAACTTTAATTATATTTTTCATGCTTGTCTCATAAACATTTATGTGGAAATATACATGGTATATGGTACACATTGGTACCATGGCTGGGAAGATCAACTCCCCATCCGAGACATACAACAATTTGCCTAAAACAAGTCCAGTTCAATATAGGTATTAATCTAGAAGGTGCTTTCCTAAAAGCACAGGTGAAGAAGGAAAGCTGACAGTTTTGATTTGGAGTATTATCAAAAAACACTGATCTTACAAATGCTTGAAGTCACTTTTAATAATACTGGTTTAAGTAATAATGTACGTAATGATTTCAATTTTTCAAGTAGCTCTGGAAAATCCTACATCTAAAAAGGCATCATAACTGGAAGTATGGTAGATTAACAACTGTAATAACAGTCCTTTTTGTCCCTGTCTTCAACAAGCTGAAGTCAGAGAAATGATACTTGTATTTCAGCCTCCTTTAATTAGTTTAATTAGGGGTTCCCTGGTGGCTCAGATGGTAAACCATCTGCCCACAATGTGGAAGACCCGGGTTCGAACCCTGGGTTGGGAAGATCCCCTGGAGAAGGAAATGGCTGCCCACTCCAGTATTCTTGCCTGGAAAATCCCATAGACAGAGGACCCTGGTAGGCTACAGTCCATGGGGTCACAAAGAGTTGGACACGACTGAGAGACTTCACTTTCTGTCTTTAATTAGTTTAGATTTTGTGCACTTAATACTATATTTTCCAGAAGACACACACATTTCCATACTTAACATCTCCAAACAGCTTTTTGAAGAAAGGACAAGAAAAAAATTACAAAGCTTCTAGCATTTTATCACAGATGGAGCATGCAGTGAACTAGACTGAATTTCCTATTCACTGTTCTGCATCTCCCAATCATACACTCTAGATTCAGTGAGACCAGGGACTCTTTTCATCTAAATCACCACGGTATTCTCAGCACCAATAAAATGCCTGAAACATAGTAGGTGCTCAATAGAGTTTGTTGAGTGAAAGAAGGAAACAATGAGATGAAGACTGAGGGGAAGAACGACAATGTATCTTCACTTTTATCAAAGAAATATTTATGTGCCAAGCAGTGTTAAGCTTCAGAATCATCAAGATGCTGAAGGAGCTCACATTCTAATAGGAGAGAAAGGAATAAAAATAGTGTGATAAATGCAACAGAAAAGATAATAAAATATGCCACAACAGGAGGGACATCCAGGAACATGAGAGTTTCTACAAAGACAAAGAGACATAAAACATCACAATGTGCTGTGTTCAGAGAATGCCAACAGATTAAAATTAGGGTGGAGAGGAGGAGAAGAAAAGGAGAGAGAAAACTCTGGATATGAAAAGATGAAGGAACTGTTGTTGTTGTTTTTAGCTGCTCAGTTATGTCTGAGTCTCTGCGACCCAATGAACTGTAGTCTGCCAGGCTCCTCTGTCCATGGAATTTTACAGGCAAGAACACTGGAGTGGGTTGCCATTCCCTTCTCCAGGAGACCTCCCGGACCTACAGATCAAACACGAGTCTCTTGCATATCCTGCACTGGCAGGGGAATGTTTTACTACTAGCGCCACCCGGGAAGCCCTGGGAAACAAACTAAGAATCAGTAAATGCATTCCCCTCAAGAACTTTATAAAATCTATAATCAGGAAAAGATTATAGAAAACACAGACGTGATTTATGCCCCATCACATGTAATTAACATCAGAATTGGAGGAGGGGACATTGTGAGTGTGAAGAACAGGAGAGGAAAATCTAGATTTTGGCCCTGTCTGGGGAAGTCAAATCTATGAGGCTACTAGAAAGATCTTCTCTGTAAGCTCTTTAAGGCAAGAGATGGTCCTGAAACGAGACCTCTCTTGAAACTCTCCTCATCTTTAACAGGATTCTAGGTTCATTACTGCAGCAGTTACCTGGGTGCCAGAAGGGAGAAGCCTACTCAACAACCATGAACACTCTGGCAATTAAGAATTCATAATTTAACAAATGAGTGCTCTGGTTTACAGATTAGTTCTGGTTCCTAGAAGTGCAGAACTGAGGACAGGCTCAGCACTGTGCTAACCTCAGAACTCAGGATGGGTTTGAGGGAGGCCTGGCCTCTGCCACTAGTTATTTCCCCCCCAAAACAAATCTAGCTGAGGAGTGGTTCACCCCAATTCAGAAATGTAAGAAAGAGTAAACACAAAACAAATGAACAGGTTAGTCAACACGAGTAACTGATGTCCATTAGTCACTCAGGAGTATGATAAAAACAAACAGCTACATACTTACCGAGCTGCCCATGAAAGTGGTACATGGGGCCCTATCCACAGTCTACCACTTCCGTTTATCTGCTGTGCTTGTATGCTGCGTGACTACCATATGCATGGCAATGAAATGTGATTCTTTCAACATTCACTAGTTTAAGTCAACTTCTGCAGAATCATGCCTTAATTCTAGGTTATCATTTATATCTAAAATCTGTTTTTAAATTTTGCTTTCAAAAACCAATGTATTTACTCATCTAAAGTGCAAACAATTTCAATACCAAGAACCAGGATAGCATGGTTCTGTATTCCACATGTGACATCCAGAAAGCACCTAGGAGGGTTCCCCTATTTTATACATCTTAAAAATAAAGCCTGCAGTCATTAAAGTTCACAGTATTTGTCTACTTCTCATCTGGTCTCCCTGGGAGCACAAATGCATACAAAAGCCTATGCAATGATACAGAACTGTCTTTAACTTTGCAGTAAGCAACCAGAAAAACTTCTCTCCAACAAGGTGTTATCATAACATATAAAAAAAAATGAGATACAATTCATAACATACCATTTCTACTGGCTTTACTACTATCCATTTTTATGACTAAATATATTTTAGTTGAGATTTTTTTTTATTAAGCATTCTAGGGGACTGATTCAGAGAGGGTATCTATTATGAATAGTTTGTGTTTACATATGCTATTTCATACATAACATTTTAAATGGCATGCCACAGTCAAAGGAAAGGTAAATAAATGTTTTCTGGATGAAAGCTTGAATGCAAATAAAATTGGACAACAGAAATGTTTCACTCTGAAAATGTCTTCCTAACTGGTCTTAGTGTGTCTGTCTGCCTGTGTCTCTCTCTAATAACTTTCCAGAAGGAAGTTCAGTCAGGTAATACAGTTAACCAAGCAAATATTATTCATCAGATAAATAATACATTAAATATTTTGAAATTACAGCAAACTCTCCCCCTCCAAAGGGCAGAATATTTGTTTGTTTTGAAGTACTACTAAGTTTCAGCATTCAAATAAAATTTATCTCAAAATAACTAAAAAGCACAATTTTGATCAATGTATACAATATATATGGAAAACTGAAACCACTGACTTCAAGGATTTGAGAAAATGTTCTGTGAAGATTGGTCTCACAGTAGAAGCCTCTAACATGGGCTTTTAGACCTTTGCCTGTTTCCTCTCCCCTGCATTCCTCTCCTCCCTCAACCCACATGGGCTCACAGAAGGCTTCCCTGACCACTGTGGTCTTCCAGAACAAGAGGAATTGAGGAGCCCTTTGAAGGATGAAGAATGGTGGATGGTGGAAATTTATACAGCAGTATAGATCACCACAGAAATCAGAGGCAAAAGTCAGGTAGAAATCTGGAAGGGACCCCACTGCATCTGCCTGTCCCCAAACCGTGGGCGTCCTTGCACGCAGTAGCTCCCTCAACACAAAGCCTCTCTCTTTGGTGCTAATCCCAGGCCTGAGATCTGCTGTGAGGTTGGCTGAGTGGAATCACAGCCTCTCCCTCGCCCTCACAGAGCTCTAGCTCTGGACTGTCTTGCTGCTTCCTGAGAGTAGCTACTCCACCTCCTGTCATGTCAAATTCCACAAGCAAGCATAAAACCAAGCTCACTGCCTTCTGCCTCACCAAACTGTTTCTTCCTTTGACAGAGTTTGTACGTGCCTCCTTCTTAGGAAGGCATTTCTCAACGTGCTCTGGAAATGCTTTTTTTTCTTTTTTGATGACTCATTCCTCTGGTCCAACTAATCTAGAGTCTTAACCAGCACCGAATATTCATTTTCACCTACTTGTATCTGTCCTATAAATGTTCTCTCATTTATGTAGACTTAAGTTGATTGAAACTAGGATTCTTGTCTTAGACATGTCTTTCCTTTGGTGTCTAACACATGTGCTAGGGCATTTAATACACTGCTTGCTGACAGAACAGGTTTTACTACGTGAGGAGTTGAAAACAGAAAGTGGCATTCTACTACTGCGCTCACTGAAAAATGTTTAATATATTAGATGGCTCATAGTCAAAGAGCCACTGAATAAAGTGCTTCCCTAAAGAAGTCTTTTTTGTTCAGTAGCTGGCACTAAAAATGTCAGAAAGAGTCTGATTTCATTTTCAATCTTCCTACTTGGGTAACCTGTTTCTTTTAGGGTGAGGGTTTTGTCTTTATTAAAGGAAGAACTTAGGAAAATAGCCACAAGTCAAGGAAGCTACATTCCATTAGCAGGAGATAACATAACCTTTGTCACAATGTGGTCACACTAGTATTTCTAAATTCTCAGCTGCAGATCTAGTGTATGATTAAAGTGTACTTTTAATGAAACCCTATACATCACAGTTATGATTCCCACAATAAGCCAGAAAGCTGTTATCAAAATCTTGATTATGTTTCAATATATCAAAACATCACCAGTTCCAATTAAATGGGCAGAAAAATAAAGGGAGTGAATTGAATTATTCCATACTTTAAAGACATGTTTTTTATTGCTGCTAATAAAAACATAGATTTATGTGCTGTGATTTAATGAATAGGTCAAAAACAGCATTTAGTGATTCTAAAATTGTGTTAAAATACCTCAAAGATTAACTATGTTTTATATATACCCCTGAAACTTTTTTTTTTTTGCTTAAAACTTCATTATTCAGAGTGCAAAGATAACTTTAGTCTATCAAAATGAATTCATCACAAATTCATAATCTATCAGAATATAAATTGGCACGACACGACTAGATCTCAAAAGATAAGTGTGACTTTTGGGTTTAAACTATTGTGCCCTAGATGCGTTTTTGTATCATTTTAATTTGGGGGGCAGAGGGGGAGGCTTGCCTTTATTAATCTGAAGACCATAAACTGATTCAATGTTCACTGATAGGTTGATAGGGCTATGCTCATGTCTCTTGAATACTGCAGAAAACCTATCTAATGCCCTCTGAAAGGTAGAACATTCACCAATAAAGTATGGCATTACAGAGTATGAATAAGTAATGTTGATAAATATTTAGAACCCTGGCAGTACAAAGAAAGAGAACACATGTCAGATGACTTTCCACAGCCGCCCCACAATCTCTTTACAGTTAAGGTAATAGTGTAAATACAAAATTTTGATGCCCAATCAGCATACCAGGATTAAAAAGGCTATGACAGAAGTACCATCTGTCTACATGAAAGTATGTGCCCTTACACCCTATAAGAATTACAGCAACATACGTAATTTTGAACATCAGAGGCACCATAACTATGACTAATTTAAAATGTTTGGTGAAGATGGAGCAAACTGGTATTTTGATAGGATAGAAAAAGACACCGAAATGGCAATCTGCTCATTTTATAGCTCAACAAGTCTCTCCTCTTTCTGAGTCACTACGCTCTTACTCTTAGAGCAGATGGATCTCTTAGTATCAATTTCCTACCTATATATCAATTATAAACTGTCAATAAGAATGAGGAATTGCCTAGGATACAAAGTGGTTCCTAATTTTCCCTCACTGGCATCTTCCTTTCTCTTTTCAATGTCTTATATAGAATGTCTAAAGGATAAAATGTTCCCTGGGCGGGGAAAATTGGACATACCTATTGAAGGAAAAAGGCAGCAGTCACTCTGTGGTAGAACCACAATGAGCAGAGATGGAGGATGGAGGAAGTCTACCCCTGGGGGCAGACCCAGGAATATTTCAATTGTGAACACAAGCCCACCACAAAGGGCCTGGGTTCACATTACCCCGCATTCAATTGGCAACAAAAGTTTAGAGGGCTTTTCAGGTAGCAGTCTGCTGCTGCTAAGTCGCTTCAGTCGTATCCGACTCTGTGCAACCCCACAGACAGCAGCCCACCAGGCTCCCCCGTCCCTGGGATTCTCCAGGCAAGAACACTGGAGTGGGTTGTCATTTCCTTCTCCAGTGCATGAAAGTGAAAAGTGAAAGTGAAGTCACTCAGTCGTGCCCGACTCTTCTTCGCGACCCCATGGACTGCAGCCCACCAGGCTCCTCCATCCGTGGGATTTTCCAGGCAAGAGTACTGGAGTAGGGTGCCACTGCCTTCTCCGAGCAGTCTACATTCCAGCAATTCTACGAACCCAAAGACCCCAAACATCACTTTCATATCCCTTGCTTAATACAATGCATTTTCTCTACTCTTCTGCTACTGTGAGAGAGACAAAAGAAGTTTGAACAAGACATCAATGTTAACCTCAATAATCTGATGATCCAAATGAACCAAAAAATATTAAAGTAACCAAGAAGTCAAAGGTCTGCTTCCCTGTCAAGACCTGTAGTTCATTCTCCTGAGCAAGTCAAGTTTTCAAATGGAGCCAGTACAGCAAGGGACGGAGCTAGGAAAGTGTCAGATGAAACACATCTGAGACTTAGTTGGGACAGTCTCATGTTGCCATAAGTGAGTCCCAGTTTCACAGTACTCTGTTGATCTTCACCACCAAGATACCTAAACCAGCTGGCTTTCAATTTACTTTCGACTCACAGCTGCCATGAGCAGCTCCTGAAATTACATTACAACAAAGCCATTCCATTAACAGCATAAACTCATCCTCACACATCATAGTGGTTTAGTCACACAGGTCTCTCTCCTAACTTGTATACAACCATTCAGTATGTGATATCAATCATTTCTGGATCAGTACATCTGTACCACTGCCAAATAAACATATGATAAATGTACAGAATATGAAAACACCCAAGTAGTGGGCATGCCACCTTGGCCTTCAAAGGGAAAGAGAGAACAGAACAGACTGTGGCTGGATGGAACAGGCTTTAGGTTGGCCAAAAGAATCACTTCACTATTTCCCACTCCTGACTTTCTATAATTCCTCACAGTTATTCATAAGAGATAGAGTAGTGGCAGTACCTCTTAAGACTATGTCCTCTACGCGCAGTCATGAACAATGACCATAAACTAAATATGGCACTTTTAGAAAACATTTAGCAGTTCTCTTATTAACCTAATCATGTCTGATTTATCTTCTCTAGTCAAAAATAAAATATTTTAACCAGCTGTTCCATTCCTTCCAAAAGCACACAAGGTGAAATTACATTTATAGGAACTTCTTGGCAACATTTCATGTGAGCATGTTAGTCAGAGGGAATAGGGAAAAGTTCCACTCTAACCCTTCCCTATTCTCTTCAGAGTTTTAGAATATTTTAATTTATAAAGTTTTACTAAAAGCTTAAAAGCAAATAGACAAAAGAATAAATTTTGAAGAGATAATTATATCAATTTTTGATCAGATTTCAGAAGTAATCACAAAACAAGTAGTATTAAACACAGTAGCAACTCTTATTGCTAAGGATGCCCTTGTGTCAACAACACAATTAGTCACACTTCTTTCAGAAACTTCTGAGGTCACCAACACAAATCTAAATGTTTTTGTGGCTCAATTATGTGGTAGCAATATATACTTGAAGACAAATAAAAACAGCAACTTCACAGAACTCTGGAAACATAAAGGACCCTTGATGACCATCTAGTTGAGTGCTTTTTCAAATTCCTTATTCTCAACCCTTCTTCTAAATAAACTCAAGATAATACCAAGAAGAAAGAAAGAAAAAGAAAAGCAGGAGCTATTCTTGACCAAGTGTCTTCTCTCCTCAACCACAGCCAGTCAGGAGGCTCCCTGAGGAAGGTCATTTCACCTCAAGGCTTGCACTTCAGAGATTCCTGGAAGCTCATTAGCCTAGTTTTGCTAAGGGGTCTGCTGGTTCTCAAGGCAGTGAGCAATCAAAGCAGTACAGTCCTAGAAGAGACGCAAGTCTGTCACATCCAACTCAAAAGTACTTCCTTCTTACTACACAACCTTTTTAAAATTCAAATTTCACATATAGCTTTGAGGAAAAAAGTTCAGATGTACTATCTTCCAAATGTTTTCGTGTTTCAGACGGAGAACAGCACGAACTCACAGTTGAAGGCATGCATGCTGAGAACTGCAGAGCTCTTCTGCACCAGAGTGGAGGTTGACAGAGGTGAGCCTCAGCCCGGTCCAGGCTCCTTGACCCACACCTGCACTTCAGGAACTCGGCACTCTGCTCCTTTCTCTAACTGCCCCTGCACCTGCTGGGCCAGGCCCTGGCATGCTCCCATTTCAGCTCGACATCCCTTACCTCATACTGCTGAGGCACTTAAGCTGAGTCAATCCTTACCTTAAGTCTGACCTCACCAACACCCTCTGGTCATTCCATGGCTTTCTTTTCTTTCCTCTCATCCACCCTGCTGTTTTTCATATTAACACTCATCACTACCTGATCTCATTGTCTCTTGCTTTGAATATAAGCAGCGTAAGTATAGTAGAGACTGTGTTCACTAGTTTATCACAAATAGCAGCAGCAGGGTGCAGGAGAAAGAACTTAGGTCTCAGCGAAGCCCTCCTTGTATGACTGTGCTGTGCTTAGTCACTCAGTCATGCCCAACTCTTCAGCATGTCAATCCCCTTATGACTAGGACTCAGTTTTTTGAGTCCTGATTCCTCTAAGCCCCAGGAGTTCCCAAGGTGTTTGGTTTTCCAAAAAAGATCTATTTGAAGGGAAAGGGGGCTGGGGGGAGGTAAAACCTTAGTGATCACTTTTAGGATAACCACTAAAAATATGATCTGGAGCTCTAAGCTCAATTTCAATTTTCATGTTTCCTGACCATCAACAGGGTATTCTTCCAGACACTCAAAAACTCTGCATGCCCATAGCTGAGCTCATCATCTTCCTAAACTCAAAGTTTATGGAGTACCTTTCTTATCAGGATTGTAATAATTATCTAATTCACTCTTATGATTTCCTCATGAACTAAGCAGGAACAGTACAGAAATGTTTTATAAGCTAGAGTCCATGAAACAATGGCATCAGAATCAGGACAGGAATGAACACTTCTCTTACTTTCCACTTGAAAACACCATTAAGCTCTTTTGTCCATTTTCTCATATGGAAGAAGCATCTTGGCCAAACTGGTATGAGCAGGCTGTTTAGCAATCTACAGTGACTCCATCTGTCATAATCAACAGGAGAGTCATCAAAAACAAAGCTAAGCATCATTGAAATTGCACTGAAGTAACTGGAAAATGTAACATTACGATACTCAATGTTCTCAACATTTTGGGAGTTATCATAGTAAACATGGTTAGTAGATAGTGAAAGTCACTAGTCCTGTCTGACTATCTGCGACTCCAGAGAATTCACAGACAATGGAACTCTCCAGGCCAGAACACTGAAGTGGGTAGCCATTCCCTTCTCCAGGGTATCTTGCCAACTAAGGGACTGAACCCAGGTCTCCCGCATTGCAGATGGATTCTTTACCAACTGAGCTATGAGAGAAGCCCTAAACGTGATTAGAAAGTAATAATGATAAAGAATTGGAGTGACTTCCCTGGTGGTCCAATGGTTAAGAATCCACCTGCCAATGCAGGGGATGTAGGTTCCAATCTTGGTTCGGGAAGATTCCACATGCCATGGAGCAACTAAGCCCATGCAACACAACTACTGAGTCTGTGCTCTAGAGCCCATTCACAACAATGAAGAACAGCCCACACGCTGCAACTAGAGAAAGCCCTCACACTGTCATGAAGATTCAGCACAGCCCTGCTGCTGCTGCTGCTGCTGCTGCTAAGTCGCTTCAGTCGTGTCCGACTCTGTGCGACCCCATAGACGGCAGCCCACCAGGCTCCCCATCCCTGGGATTCTCCAGGCAAGAACACCGGAGTGGGTTGCCATTTCCTTCTCCAATGCATGAAATTGAAAAGTGAAAGTGAAGTCGTTCAGTCGTGTCCGACTCTAGCGACCCCATGGACCGCAGCCTTCCAGGCTCCTCTGTCCATGGGATTTTCCAGGCAAAAGTACTGGAGTGGGGTGCCATTGCCTTCTCCGCAGCACAGCCCTAAATAAGTAAAAAAAATAAACTTTTTAAAAAAGAATTGGCAACTCCAGTGAATTTGGAAGATGCATATAAAAATAATATCTAACTTGCTATACACTTACATTCCAGATTAGCTAATAAAGTTTTTTGAAAACATATAATAAGAAGATTGTAAGACCAGCTTGAGTAATGAACCCAAATCATCCCCAAAAGAACTTTTTAAAAAAGTTAATACACCTATTCCAGTAATTATTACTAACAAGTAAGAGAAGAGTAAAAGCTTAATTTTATGTTTAACTTGCTTCCCACTTTTGACAGTAGATGCACTAAATTATCAGTGAGATAACCATCCCTCAGGAACACAAGTATGAGAAGTAACGGTTATAAAAACTACAAAGTCAATAAACCAGATAACTCTCAGATATTCACAGTTGGATCAGTTGTTTTCAAGGAATAACTCCATGATGCTAGGGCAAGATGAACTGCTACATAAATTACTTGTTCAAAATTTACTGAATGTTCCCTTTATGAAACCTGGCACCGGGCATGTACTTTATAGAAACCTATTTATATTGAGTTCCTAGTACTGATGCAAAGTTAATAGTATAGAAGTCACTGCAAAGCTCCATTCACCATTTCTCAAATTATTAATGAAAACTAGCCAAGGTACATGTGGTCATTTCCCAAGAAATACCACACTGTCAGCACTATACACATTTAATCAAAATAAGTAAAATGCAATATTCTCAGAATAGCAAAACAAGGGAATATGGCTAAAAAAGCAAGTTAAATGTAAGTTTGGGAACCATACAAACTCCAGTAAACCACTCTTACCTTTCCTTTGTTCTCCTGTACCTCAACTCACTATATTTGAAAATCACAATAGATCACTGCTTACTTGATTCCTCAACCAGTAGTGCTGAAAGTGCAGTCTCGCAGGGCCAACAACACCCCAACCTGCCGAATCAGACTCCGGGAGTAAGCATGGCTATTTGTTTTTAACAAGCCCTCTGGGTGGTCCTGATACACACTGAAGGCTGAGAAAACCCAAAACAACAAATCAGAGAGTACATTCATAACTGTGTACACAAAGATGAAGACATAGTTTGGGTAATACTTATAGAAAAGCTTATAATAAAAATGTTAAAGATAATTTTTTAACTATAGGAATAATGTACTTTTAGAATGTTAATAATTAACTCAAAATATTTCATTTACTAGACTTGGAATTAAAAACAGTTCTGAGTAAATGAATGGTTATGAACTATGCCCAGCTGCTAAAATTTCCTATTAAAAAAATGGAGGTGTTTAAAATATTTGGAATGTTCAAATTTTCAACATAAAATTTCAATGAGCTATCTAAGATCTTAAATTTAAGGCATAATTTTTAAAATTGCAATTATATCCCCACTAAGAAAATAATTTGATAAAATATTAATTTTTATATAAGCATACAGTCTCACTTTACAAAAATATTCTTTCCTTTATAAAATTACTTAATGGGACTTCATTTTAATAGCAATTTCCCTTAGTCTGCTATTGAACTATCTGTTTATAAGTTACCACAATATTTTTGAATCTTTGGAGAAGGAGGAATTAGAGGTAAAAGGAGAATCAAGAGGATCTATACTAAAGTGTTAAACAGCTACTGATTAAACTATGAAACAAATTACAAATAAAGCATCACTGAAACTCCTGGTGACATATCCTCTACATGAGTAGACGTACATCTAAGAAATACGAGAAACATAGCAACTACAGCTAACAACTTGAATACTGCTTATATCATCTGACAAATGTCGCTTCCAGGAGCTCTTCCAATTCCTTCACATGTGTTATGGCTCAAAGTTTTAATTAGGCTGAAGAATTCCTACGAGGGGAGGGTCTAGCTGAATTTATGCAAAACAGATGTGGATAGCAAAGCTAAGAAGTGTAAGTAGGCCTGAAGCCTTCTTACTGAGAATTCTCATAGCATTCTTAAAGGTATAAATAGAAGGCCAGAGAGCAGAAAGTCTGGAGAAATTGTGCCAAAAGTTTATTTTAAAACAGGGAGAGCTTACTATTCTTTGCTTTTATGAATGTCTAACTTTTAATCTTACAGAACCCATCTCTAACACATTGTAGAGGCTGTACCACAAGTAAACACTGAGTCACCATCAGCACCTGTTAGCATGTATGAGTTAACTTTGTGAACCACCTTTCTCTCTCACTGCACTAAGGGCATCTGGGTATTCTCTAAACGGGAGCAGTGCCTTGGAAACATTTTATATTCGACATGGGACTAGCTGGGCTGAGGGGCCGTGGAAGGCCAGTGGCAGCAGGGTTTCAACTGAAGTGTCAGCAGTGATCCACATGGAAGGTGAGCGGTGACTGGAAGACACTTCAGCTGCAGACCCGATGAGACATGGAGACAGGTTAGATGCCAGGGAGAGAGCAGTGGCAGGAACTGAAGGAGAAGCAGCATGTCATGGAATCTTAAAGCTCAAATGGACTTGAGAGATGGTAGAAATTAAGGTTTTCGGCCCAGGGCACTAGTTGGGAATGAGAGATCTAGCGTCTATGAAAGCTTTGCAGGGAGCCCCACAAGAGGAATAGGAAGATATACCTCAGAAGAGATCAGAACCAGAGTTTGTATGGACCCTAAGCTACAAAGGGAGGAATCTGGGTTCTAATGGACCTGGAGGTCACCAATGTGTCTAGTATCTTATTTCCAGGAACTATCAAGATACTGCAAAGTTTACATCACCAGCCAACCCGGATTATCCCAGTTCCTAAAATATAACTGCTCTGACATACTAAGAACTTGAGGTTTCATGATCAGTCTTCTGAATTCATATGGAGGGTCATGAATGTAGCAAAGCAAACTCATTAATAGCCTCCATTTTACTTTACCAAGTGCTTTCAGCTTTCAGAAAACCTGAGTGAGAATGTAAGTATGAACTACTGTGCTTTATAAATATTGCCCTGAAGCTGCCCACTGCCAACAACCATGCTCCTGAAGTAACATATCTGGAGAAGCCCCAGGGTGATCTTAAAGACACTACAGGTGTCTTAAAGATACTACAGATTCCACAGTACCAGGGAAGATCAAGGTCACAACCTGCTTTAGGCAAGGAAAAAACCTCACCTAGTAAACAATGCATGGTGATACTGCACATGTGCTTGAGAAGAAAATATGAACGTGAACCAAAACCAACACACTTTAGAGAGACTGAAGATAGCTATGCACCTTTCACAAAGCTATGAAACTTGGTTCTACCCTTTTTGAAATGTTTAAATCTGCTTTTTCAACAAGACACTAAACATCAGAGAGTAAGACTAGAGTGGCAAAGTCCTGGAGCGTAGCCAGTTCACCAGTACTGAAGCCCTGCTCACTCCAATTTAGCTCTGTTGGCTGGACATGTGCTGTGGATGGATGTCAGCAGGGTGTGTGAGCAGCTGCTATGCGAGAACCTCAAGCAGGCAGGCTGTGCAGGGCAGGGAGGGAGAAATCTGTGAAGACACTCTAAAGCACAGCTTTCAGTAATGTGGCATCCGTGGAACGCTGAGAAACAGAAGCACATAAAACAACCTGGTGTGTAGCAATTAGAAGTAAAATGATTCCTTTAGGCAACATCAATGGATACTCAGAAAGGCCCAAAAGGCAGAGTTTCAAGGCAATAACAAATGGGATTCTGGCTGCACTGGCTGTTGTCCTATGAAGTGAGAGGTTATCATTGGTAATGATAGCCTTTTTGGTAATACACCTCAGAAGTCAAACAGCCTACTCAAGGTCGTAGCCCAGGAGGCAGCAAAGCAGGAAAGCCTGCCCCAGGGAGCACAGTGTTTGCGGAGCACTGTTGAGCCAGGACCCTTCTCCATTTGAAGTTCAATCTAAAACCTCTCTGTACCCAGGTGTAGCAGCGAAATTCTCCTAGATTTCTGAGTTCTAAGACAAAGCAATAGCTCTACAAGATGGCTAGTAGCGAAGGGCAGCCTCAACCAGCAGAGTACAAGCAGGGAGGCTGGGCATTCAGATTAGGGGTCTGTCACACCTCTCTGGTACCCATTCTGCCCAAAACAGACCTGCAGGCCATAATGACTAGATTGGCCCTAAGGGCACACCTGTCACAGTCGCTTAGAATATACATTATACACACACACACACACACACACACACACACTTTCATTAGTCCATGCCCTCTCCCAGATACCTACATTTCTCTGCATTTTTTTTCTCTAGTATTAGAGTCTAAAATGTTCTCGTAGAGAAAACCTTTTCTAATTAACAGAAGAATGGATATCATTTCTTATGGTAGTCAACCCTTATGATTTCTTCAACACACAAACTCCCATGGCCTGTTAGAAAACTAAAAAATGCATTTAATGTATCTTTTCATATTGATTTATGTATTTAGACCACAAAGCACAAAAAGGTAGGTGTGTCTCCATTCTGTTTCTATAATGCTATCTTTCCTTGCTTAAAGATAGAACATAATTAAACATTACCATCAGTTCAGTTCAGTTCAGTTGCTCAGTCATGTCTGACTCTTTGCGACCCCATGAATCGCAGCACGCCAGGCCTCCCTGTCCATCACCATCTCCCGGAGTTCACTCAGACTCACATCCATCCAGTCAGTGATGCCATCCAGCCATCTCATCCTCTGTTGTCCCCTTCTCCTCCTGGCCCCAATCCCTCCCAGCATCAGAGTCTTTTCCAATGAGTCAACTCTTCCCATGAGGTGGCCAAAGTATTGGAGTTTCAGCTTTAGCATCATTCCTTCCAAAGAAATCCCAGGGCTGATCTCCTTCAGAATGGACTGGTTGGATCTCCTTGCAGTCCAAGGGACTCTCAAGAGTCTTCTCCAACACCACAGTTCAAAAGCATCAATGTTACCATAAAATCCTCATAAACTGGCTAACACAGAGATGAAGGAATTAACTTTTATTAAAACTGGCCAAGGACTGGTTTTTTTTGACATTAATTTCTGCACAGTTTACAAAGGGATTTTGTAGAGAATGAAACACAGACAAGTGGGAATCTTAACAATCAAAATCTGGATCCATTTATTGATTTATGTGTGGGACACCAGGCCTGGTACCATGGAGAATAGGATGGTGAATCAGAAACTAACTGACCACAAAGAAATTAAGTTCAGAAGTAAATAATGGGACACACAGCTATAAACACATTGTTTAAAAGTATCTGAGGTAATTAGAATAAAACAGGCACAAGGGAAGAGGTAAATGGCACGCACGCGCATGTGTGTATGTATACGTGTAGGGGGAAGGAGGGTGGCAGGGTCAGGAACATCTTTGTGGAAGAAATCCTTGAGAAGGGCCTTGCAGATGTAAAGTCCTTGGACAGTGAGTGACAAATGGGAAGAAGAATGGGGGCAACATACTTTAGCCTGTGTGTAGAGCTGAATGGCACTGTGCTTGAAGGAGACAGTAGTGAATCCTAGGAAACGAAGGATGGCTGGTATTACAGATGAGGTCTCATCTGCATGGTGGGCATTAGGGCTCCAATGGAAATATGTGAGCAGGAGAGTGATGCCATCACCTGTGTGCTTCAGGAAGCTGTGTGCTGACTGGAAAGAAGAGCAGAAAGGAGGCTTTGCTGGGAGCTATCCCAACAGTTCAGGCAGGAGGAAACTTGGAAGGAGGCACTGAGCTGAGACCATAGGTTAGAGAAATACTACAGAAATAATTCAATTAAGTCAATAAGACTTGATAACTGACTGGACATGGGGGCAGAAGAAAGAGAGGAATCAAAGATGAGCTAGGGTCTGAGGTCTGGTACCATGAATGAAACTAGGGAAAATGAGAGGAGAGTCCAGGACAGGTGCTCAGTTTGGACATATGGGATTCACAGACCTGCTGGGTCACTGCTATGGAGAAGGCCACAGAAAAACAGCAAGGACCTAGGCTGGAACTGCAACTTCATCAGCTACCAGCTGGCTTTGCTCAGTCCAGGCTCAAGTCTCAAAGTGGGCAACTCTATAAGCAGAGCTCAACAGACCAGAGGGCCCTAGGCCACAGCGCATGAGAGCTGGCTCGATTGCACACGTGCTGTTATGGACCCCAGGCTGAAGTTAAGCCTAGACCTGGGGGTATCTCTGTGAAAAAAATGGAGGCCATTACCATCTGCAGGCTCCTATTTTCCTAAAGCACTGCTACTAAGTTAAACAAGGACTGCATTTTCTGTTGCCCAGGGAAACAAAACATCTATAAATGCCGTTGCACCTTGTCTTGATAGAACTCAGATCTCAGTAAGGATGAGTTATCTTTACTTTTTGCTATTATGCATGTTTATCAAAGAACAAAAATATATTTGAAAGGCAAAACCAAAAATTTCTGCGTGCTTAATAATAGACCTTGGCTGGTATAAGCAACAAGGCTGTCACTGGCAGTTCTCGGGATGATTGCTTTCTCTACAGAAGCAAGGGAGCTGACTAGGGCCTTCACCTTCGCCACTGCACCATGAATACGCGCATGCCACTGCATTTGGGGGTTTCAGTAGGAAGAGACATGATGGGAGTGCTAAAAATAGAGCAATTAGGAAACGAACATGCAAGATTAGTCTGCTCTGATTATCTGTGGATGTAAACCACACGAAATTACCTCATATACTGTACATAAAAGTGCCGACAAATTGCTACTGAAGATGACTTTCTTGACTGCTTTCTTTAGCAACAGACAATAATTAGAACTTCCTAACATGTCTGGGAGAATACCATCTAACTTTCTGACACATGTTACTGTGCATAATAATAGAATCAGATACTGCAAATTAAAGTTTGGGGAGGTGAGGCTTTGATCAATTCATGCATCCTACCCTCTAAACCCAGACTCTCTATACTGCAATAACTCCATTTTATTCCAGAAGCCTGAGACAAGTCTACAGGCAAGGGCTTTTTTTCCCCCCAGCCTGGTGCAAGTGTTATCCATTTTTTCCCCAGAAATAACTGACCTCATTTTTAGCTAAGTGGATGAGTAGGTACTAGGACGATGGCATGATTGATAACACCCTGTCATGAAGTCAGGCCACCTAGCTTTCAAAATGTAGTAAGGATCAGTGGTGCTCTCTTTGGCTACCCACCCAAATACAAATTTCTCTCCAGGCCAGTGGACACATGGCCAATCATCCTTTAGGATTATCAGAACACTGACCTCTGCTATTCTAACTTAAAATGCAGATACATGCTAAATATTATTTGGCCAAAACTCAGTGATTGTACAGTTTCTCTAGGGCTAGACACACAACAAGGCCACAGAATAACAGGCCAGGAAACTGAGCAAGGTGGGTACTGGGATGCTTTGCAGTCCGAGGGGTCCAGCTGGGGCAAGGTGCTCAGCAAGAGGGCTGTGGAACCTGGTCGGGTTCAGAGTGGGGGCCCCACTGGAAAATTACCCTCTGAGGTTGGCGACTGTGCACCTTAGGCAATGTTCATATCTACAGTGCTGATGTCAAAGGGGTCCATTTTTTAATTAAACAAGAGCCCAATTGGTCATTTAGCCTCATGCATTTAAAATTAAGTTTCACAAGCTGTCCTCATTAGCCACCATCAGGAACAGCTCAAACATGCAGGGAATCTAAAGTGATTGCTATTTTGGACCCCTGAAGGCAACCCCATGGCAGCTTCTTTCATGTGGAGTGTTTTACTGCTCTTACTGTACAAGCTTCCACACTTATTTTGGATTCAGGAGCTGAACTGATGCACTAGCCCTAAGGGCTCAATCTCTGGGGGAGGCGGGGAGATCTGCTCCCTTCTGTGGCCACAGGCTGTGATGTGACTGTCACCCACTGTGGCAGAGAAAGCCACTCATGGTCAGGAGAGGCAGGACACCTGGCTTTCCCCAAATCTCCCATCTTTGTAGAAAAAAGCATTTACAACCTTCCTGCTGGAGGTACGGGGCAACAGCAAGTGTCTGAACTAAAGGATCAGAAGTGTACAGAGGAGCAAGGCAGAGAGGAACAAGTTCTGGAAGGGCCTCAGACTTCTGCCCTACCAACTTGCCTCCCAAGGTTCAACACTGCAGAATCTCCAGATATTATAAAGAAGGATCTTGGGGAAGATGGCTATATGGTCAATATCAACATAATAAGCTAGATTTCCAATGATCTGTACCACTGAAGAAATGTTGTAAAGAAAAATGAAGCTCAAAATTTACTTTTCACAACACAATTAACATTTGGGAACACTAGGTAAAACTCATAATATGGCAAAGTTCTGAGACAAAGCACCAAAGATACAGGGTTTATCATGAGAATGTAGTGAAGACTGTAAAAATGCTTTTATTATATCTGGATATGGTTTTTTCTCCATTTCAAATTATTTATATTCATATTCATTTTAAAGTGTATGAAAAGCTCTCCCCTCCCATTTTTTGCCCATGCTCACATTGCCTCAAGGAAGTTAACCAGTCATCATTTATCTTTTTATTTACTTGGAGAATCCCATGGACAGAGGAACCTGGTGGGCTACAGTTCATGGGATCGCAAGAGTCGGACATGACTTAACAACCAAACCACCATCACCAAGACTTGTTTATTCCCCCTTTCCCCACAGTCCTTTCCTCATTCTCTATCTGCCGTGCTTCATATCAAAGTTCATAATACTTCTGAAACAACAGTTGTAAAACAGTTGTACTCCACATTTCTGTCTTATCGGTTGGTTTGGTTTGGGTTTTGAATCTACAGTGAGTATGCAACATTTACTGGGATTTTTAACACTGACACAGTACTTGAAATAAGATGTCTGGCATCCATTTCATCTCGGGAAAGTTAATGCGATTATTTGTTGAATACTTTTTATGAGTCAGCTGAGCACTTTACAAATATTATATCATTAATCTTCAAGGTAAAACTGAGTTACATACTATCCCTGTTTCGCTGTTGAGAATACAGAAGCCAAAGAAGTTAAATAACTTGCATAAGGTCACACACTGAGCAGGTGACACAGTCTGGATTCAAGCCAGGGTCTAATCGACTCCTAAACTCTCAACACTCTATGTTTCCAGAAAAAAAACCAGCAGACCATTTTATACAGAAACACTCTAAAGAATTAGAAAATAATTTTTTAAGATAACTTCTCCTCAATCAGTATTAATTTTCTTCATGTGATTTATACCTAGCACTGGGCAAGCAAAAGCAAAGGAACTAAGGAGGAGTAGGAAAAGGAGGCAAAAGGGAAAGGATCATAGAGCTATAACCTAGGCAGAACCAAACAAGAAGGCAGGCACTCAAAAACGCATAAACACAAATGCAGCCCAACATGGACTAGAGTCAGCGTATCACTGTAGTCATTTAAAAAAGCTACATTTAAATTGATATACATTTACTTAAATAAAAGTTAAAAATACATACATACACCTCTCCTTTATTTTTGAAACACATAGGTATTGGCTTTACAGAAGTCTTTAGTAGCTATGGGCTTCCCCCATGACCTGGCAGGTAAAGAATCTGCCTGTAGTGCAGGAGATGCAAGAGACACGGGTTCAATCCCTGGATCTGGAAATCCCCTGGAGGAGGGCATGGCAACCCATTCCAGTATTCTTGCCTGGAGAATCCCCATGGACACAGGAGCCTGGCAGGCTACAGTCCATGGGGTCGCAAAGAGTTTAAACTGACTGAGTGACTAATACTTTATTGGCTATACAGAAGTCTCTTGTATGATGTATTTGCTTAATATTTTTATTCCTGTTTTTTTAATTGAAGTATAGTTGGTTTATAATGTATTAATTTCTGCTATATAGCAAAGTGTTATAATATATATACACACACATACACATCTCTTTACATTCTTTTCAATTATGGTTTATCACAGGATATTGAATACAGTTCCCTGTGCTATACAGTAGAATCCTTTTGTTCATCCATCCTATATATCATAGTTTGCATTTGCTAATCCCGAATTCCCACTCCATTCAACCCCCAGCTCCTCTCTCCCTTAGCTTAATATTTACATGTATAGCTTTTAATACTCTAAACAACTCAGCAGTCTTTGTCTACCTGATTGATTACTGCCTCACAGTACATTAGAAGTTGTGGACAAGATGTTCTTTCTGGATTTCTGAGGGCTGTTGACGCCTAGTGCCAACTTCTTCTACAGAAGACTTGTAGCAGTGTGAGCCAGTGTCACTGACCCTTGTTGACACAAGGTTCTATTGTTCCTTCCAGTCTTTTATCAGTCTCAAAAATGGTACCATATTGTTTTAATAGTTTCATTTATTATTAAAAAGGGAAGAACTAAAAAAACAGAATGGCCATTTAGTTCATCTCATTGAATTTTAAAAAACCCTACAGGCATGAATTATCTTGATAATTCCTTATCTTCATTGATAAGGAAATAGACTCAAAGCAGTTAAAATATTTGCTCAAATTTAAGGACTAGCAAATAGCCAAACTAAACCTTTTAGTCAGTTTTAAAAGCTCATAACTGTTTGCTCACACAAATTAAAAGAAATAAATATTAAATGTATTTTATCTACAATGAAAGTACTTTATATCTCAAAAAAGTCTTTGCAATTCATCTACAAATTTTCATATTAAAAAATCTAAATAAACTGAATAATGAAAGCAATCTGCCACCATATTTAAAGTGTTTTTACTATCTGTGATTGCCTCGTTCAAATATTTTATTCCAAAATAAATCATCCTTAATGTTATTAATCATCACTTCAGACAGCAGTTTCATAATTTGCTCATCTACCTTCAAATAACTAAGGCATATTTTAAGTCACTTACTCACACTTGCAAATCACTTCCTAGTTCACAGAATGTTTTTGGCACAGTTGCTATTTCAAATGGACTTCAGGTAAGACTGTATAAAGGTCACTTTTTTTGCTACTAAAAAGTCTTTTCTGTTTTAAATAGAACTCATTTCCCACTCCATAATTTTTTTAAAAATTTATTGCTGCAGTGAAATGATTTTTACAATGCACATAATGCAAACATAATCTCTTGTCCTAGACTGCTGAAAACAGAGCAAAATGCCTAAAGTAGTGTAAGGGATGAGGATCTTGAGTTGTATAATGAGAAATACGCTAAGTGCAAACAACTCTTCTTCCCTCTTCATCAGTGAATCATTTAAAGGTCCTAAATTTTAAAAAGAAAATAACCCAATTGTTTATAATAGTAAGAGTCTAATTCCTGAAGTCTGAAAATGTCAACCTCATTTTAAATAAATCTTGCCCCTGGATTCCACTTCTTTCTTCCTGGCCACCACCCCCGCCCACCTGCCGGCAAAAAAAAAGTTAGCAGTACAATCAATTATCACACAGGAGAATTAAGGAGATTGAGAGAAGGGATCTCCAGAGGGCAGGGAGAGGGGAAGTGGGAAAAAGGAAACCAGCGGTCAGACCAAGACTAGCATTCCTGAGAGTTAAAAAGTGTGTTGGCAAATGAGCAGGCACACACACGTCTGAAGGCTGGGCTGAGCCATGCTCGCTGTCAGCAGCAAGTACTTGACACCTAGAGAGACTAGAGGCTTTCTGAGACCTTCTCAAATGCCCAAATTTGCTAACATCATTGTATCAATGAATTTATCTCTCAACATGCCTTATTGTCGAAGATTCCTTCAGTCCCTTGATGAAGGTTATCCTGGTGCAATGGACGCTGTGAAGCAGCCCTGCAAAGCAACTAGCAGAGTCTGGAGCAGGAAGATAGAAGGGCTGGCCCCAATAGGGTGAGTCAAAAGAAAACACTGAAACACAATTATTATCTGCTAGAGTAACCACCACATGGAAAGTGGTACTGAGAGGCAGAAGGAGAGCATGGGAAGATTCAGCCATAGAGCAAAACAGAATTAAGGAAATGGAAAAATGAGGCAAGTATTTCCACTGGAGGATAAATACAAAAAGAAAGACTACTTGATTCATCTGTGAATCGAAATAATGGTGAGTCAAAATAATACAAACAATTACTATGATTAAACTGTACCAATGTTTTCTTAGGACAGTCTCTCAAGGGAATAGAGGGCCTCGCAGGTGGTGCCAGTGGTAAAGAACCCACCTGCCAATGCAGGAGATGTAAGAGACTGGGGTTCAACTCCTAGGTTGGGAAGATCTGTGAAGTGGGAAATGGCAACCCACTCCAGTATTTTTGCCTGGAGAATCCCATGGAGAGAGGAGACTGGTGGGCTACAGTCCATAGGGTCTTTCGAGTTGGACACGACTGAAGTGACTCACCACTCTTAGGGGAACAGAAACAAAAGCAAAAATAAATAAATGGGGCCAAATCAAACTTACAAGCTTTTGCACAGCAAAGGAAAATCATACACATCATGAAAAAAGAACCTTACAGAATGGGAGAAGATATTTTCAAACATGTGACTGACAAGGGCTTAATTTCCAAAATATACAAATAGCTCATAAAACTCAGCAACAAAAAAAAAAAACAACCCAGTTGGAAAAATGGGCAGAAGATCTAAACAGACATTTCTCTAAAGAAACCATACTGATGGTCCATACACATATAAAAAGATGCCTGAAATGCAAATAAAAACTACAATGAGGTACCACCTCACACTGGGCAAAATGGCCATCATTAAAAGGTCTACAATAACAAATGCTGAAGAGAGTGTGGAGAAAAAGGAACCCTCACACACTGCTGGTGGGAATGTAAACTGGTGGACAACTACAAGACACTATGGACACGAGTACGGAGGTTCCACAAAAAACTGGAGTTGTCATAGATCCCGCAATCCTGCTCCTGGCCATATACTTGGAGAAAACTGTAATCAGAAAAGATATACATGGATGGACCTAGAGATTATCATAACAGATGAAGTAAGTCATAAAGAGAAAGACAAATACATACTGTATCACTGATTCGTGGAATTTAAAACATGCCACAAATGAACTTATCTACAAAACAGGGACAGTCTCACAGACAAGGAGAACTGATCTGTGGTTGCCAAGTGGGGAGGATGGTGGAGGGATGGAGTAGGAGTTTGGGATTAGCGATGCAAACTAGAATGCACAGGACAGATAAACAGGAAGGTTGTACTTGTAGCACTGGGAACTATATTCAACATCCTGTGATAAACCATAGTGAAAAAGAATATAAAATTGTGTGCGTGTGTGTGTATGTACATAACTGAATCACTCTGCTGTACAGCAGAAACTAACACAACATTATACATCAACTATACTTCAACTAAAAAAAGAAAAGAAACAGTGATTCAATTTTAAAAGACTGAAAGTATTAAGAAAGTGAAGAGGAAAGAGAAAAGTGAAAGTGAAAGTCATGTCCAACTCTTTGCCACCCCATGGACAGTCCGTCCATGGAATTCTCTAGGGCAGAATACTGGAATGGGTAGCCTATCCCTTCTCCAGCAGATCTTCACGACCCAGGAATCGAACCAGGGTCTCCTGCACTGCAGGTGGATTCTTTACCAACTGAGCTATCAGGGAAGCCCGAGCGAAGAGAAGCAAGGCAGAAATTTTCACTTACAAAATAAGAAGTAGATAGATACTGTCTAATGTTGATGATTCAAGAAACATTACAACCATGCTGTTTAGAAGTTGAGAGAAAAATATCAGAAAAGAAGCTACCATAATTAAAAGTCCATGCCTCTGGGAAAAAGAATGAGGCAAGGTGACTACTGTAATTTATTATATGCCTTTTGGTATTACTTGACTCTAACTATATGCACATTAATTTAAAAGAATTTTTAAAACTGAAACAGTAACCAAAACTCAAACAGTTCAGTAAACATGTTGCAGGAAGAGGGACCCCTTCCAGGGCCCAAAATTGGGCTCTTGTCTAACAGCCGGAAATGAATTGTCCGAGGAGACATATGTGCTGACAAAGCAAGACATTTTATTGGGAAAGGGCACCGAGGCGGAGAGCAGTAAGGTAAGGGAACCCAGAAGAACAGCTCTGCCACGTGGCTCACAGTCTCAGGTTTTATGGTGATGGGGTTAGTTTCCGGGTTGTCTTTAGCCAATCATTCTGACTCAGAGTCCTTCCTGGTGGTGTACGCCTTGTTCAGCCAAGATGGATGCCAGAGAGAAGGATTCTGGGAGGTGGTCCGACATGTGGTGTCTCCTTTTGACCTTTCCTGAACTCTTTTGGTTGGTGGTGGCTTATTAGTTCTGTGTTCCTTACCAGGACCTCCTGTCGTAAAACAGCTCATGTAAATGGTTACCATGGTGCCTGGCCAGGGTGGAACTTTCAGTCAGTGTGCTTCCCCTAACAAACACAATGATTAGGCAGAGAAGAAATAAAGGCTATGGATATCTAAAGACTGCATAGGCAGCATGATCCCATTTTTCACAAAGAATCAAAAAAATCTGAAATGCTATTTCTAGTGAGATTTTGAATACTTTTTTTTAACTATTCCATACTTTCTACTGGAAACAAGCATAACACTTTTACAAGAAGGGGAAAAAAGGTAACTTATAAAAGAAAGACAGTGGTCAGCTGGAATTGAGACTAAAGAAACAAAAGTCAAAGATAAAAGGAAACTGCAAAAAAAGAGGATCCTATAGGCAAAGAAGAAAAGAAATTTCACTAAGGAGTGCCATCGATGGACTACTTGCTGCTGGGAAGACCTCTACTAGGACAGCATGAGCATCTTCCCTAGCAGGGCTGGGGGAGGACAGGACTGGGGACTGAGGAAGATGAGAGTGCATCCCAGCATCAGGCACCAGACTCAAAGGCAGCAGGTAGCGCAGGACAGCTCACAGGTGGTGAAGAGGTTTCTAGCTGTTAACATCTGGGGAGAGCGATGTTTAAGGAAAATAAGCCAGAGGAGAGGAAGCGACTGAAAATAAGAGATAAGGTGATTTCTCAGTTAAAAAAAAAATGGGGGGGGGCACAATTTAACTTTGAGTAAATTGATTCTTTTGGTTTCTAAGTTTTTTACAAAACTTAGGTCCTACTGATCACTTTACTATATTCTGCCGTTTGGCACCATAGAAACAAAGTTCCCACAAGGACACTGGCCATTCAGTAGGAATTTTGACAAACTCTGAATCTTAATTTAAAGAGGGAAGAATTTGATACTACTACTAACAAATCAAAAGTTACCATTATTACCAGGAATAGTTAATCCATCTAAAATAACTATTCTATAATGCTAATCAAATGCTTAACAAGGCTGGCAGACTTGAGAACATTTTCAAAATAAATGGAGTTTTTAACTACAGATAAACTTTAAACCAAAGGGGGGGTTTTTTTTTTTTTTTTTTTTTTATTGTAGTTGATTCAGAATGTTGTGCTAATTTCTGCTATAGAGCAAAGTGTTTCTAAATCCTGCAAAACAAGTATCTGGGAAAAAAGCAAGATGCTGAATGCTACATGACCCACTTTTTATGTTTTAAAGTATTGTAAAAGCATTTACAACATTGGCTGCATATTAGAAACACCTAGAGAGCTATCAAAAATCCAATGCTTGGGTCCCACTCCCAGCGATTCTGGTCTATTTGGTCTGGAACATGGCCTGGCACTGGGATTTTTGACATCCCTCCCCAGACTTCTACTCAAATAATTCTATATATAATAAAGAGGAAGAAATAGTATTTTGAAAGGGCTGGGATTTAAAATTTATCATTCCCTACGTTGCACACTTTTGTATTACTTTACTTCTGAAGTAATGAGAAGGTACTACCTTTACAATTTACATAAAAGTATTTTAATTTAAAAAATCAAGAAAAGGAAAGTCTTTTTCTAGACTTGAAAATGATTTAAGCAGGAAAAATACATTTCAATTATGTAACAATGCTCACTTTACCATTAGGGGATGTTTTCAGACAACGTGATATTCTCTATGCCTGAGGTCCAAAGATGAGTAAAGTCTGTAGTGCAAATACATCTGACTGGAAGGAACACATTCACAGAAGGAAAAGTGAGACAGACGTTGAGAGGCTTCATATACCCTCTGGGTGCTCAGACTTCACTCTATAGGTAACTTAGGCTACCTGAAGTTTTTTATTTTTTTGGCGGCACTGCTTGGCATTCGGGATCTTACTTCCCTGAACAGGGATCGAACCTGTGCTCCTTGCGGTGAAAGCACAGACTCTTAACCACTGGACCACCAGAGAAGGTCATGCTTGAAGGCTTTAGATCAGGGCAGTGAGATACGATGGGAACTCCAGATGGAAGAAAGCCGAACTGGGAAAGGTAAAACTGCAAAGTTAAAAAAAAATGTTGTAGAGCATCTTTGAACCCTAGTAGGGAAGGACTTAAATCTACAAGCCATAAGTAAGAAAAAAGTTTTTTGAAAACACATTCAAGAATATCTTTTTCATGGATAAAGTTTACAGATAGATGAAAAATCAGAAGATTTTTGTTTTGCCCTCAAATCAACATAAGATGGGAATCCCAACAGAAAAATGGCCAAAAGCTATCCACAAAAAATTAGTAGAAAAGGATACTCCCCTCCCCAAAATGGCAAGCTAATGAAAAGATGATGAAGTTCACACACAAAGAAATATAAACTAAGAATGAGATGTTTTATACCTGATACCCTGGCAAAAGTATTTGAAAGCTGTACCATGTTGAGTGTTGGTTGGGTATGAGGATATATAGATGGATGCAGTCATTCCAGAGACCATCAGGTATAAATTATGCAAATTAAATGCAGTCACTGGACAACCAACTCCAGTATTGTTGCCTGGAGAATCCTGTGGACAGAGAAGCCTGGGGGGCAGAGTTGGACACGAATGAGGTGCCTTAGCAGGCACACATCAGTCTATGACCCAGCAATCATAGTTCTAGACATAGTTCCCAGAGAAACTATCAAACAGGTCCCAAGAGACATGCAGCCCACTCTGTGACGATGGGGATGTGGAAGCAATCTGGATTCCGGTCACAGGAGTAGAGGAACAAAACTGGATGAATGTACATCACAAAATATCCAATGGCGGTCAGAATCAATAAGCTAATATTCACACAGGACCAGGGACAGAACTTTACATTAAACCATGGAGTGAAAATATTAACTGGAGGAGAATAATACCATTTATGTAACAGTTTATATAATATAAAATACAGATTATACAGAGTACATACAAACAAACAAAAAAACCCCACACACTAACCCCACTAGACTAGTGTGCATGGTAATGGGGGTTGGGGGTATATGTAGTGGATGGTAATAACAAGGAATTGATCAATAAAACACAGGCTTGGCCCAGACCAATGGTGTCAATGGGCCACCAACCTAGATGCATGAAAAACTCAACCATCACTGAAGTCCAACTAGAAACTTCCTATAAAATAAAAATTAGCAATGTGAAGCGAACAACAAAGGCTGTTTTGTCAGTCTTTTAGAGTGTTCACTACTGAAAATCTAGGCACTCATGCCCTTTTCAAGACCGATTAAATGGATGTTTAAAACCATCCCCTGCACTGACTCTGAAGGAGCACTGCAATTTGTACTTCTTCCTCTAGAAAAATACCTTATTCCAACTCGCTATTTTCCACTTCCAAACTTCAAGTCTCTATGGACAAATCAGCTATTATCAACCATTTCAAGCCCAACAGCAATTTTTAAAAGCAGCCATTAAAAGTGGAAATCTGTTACAGGTGTTTTTGAAAGTATAAAAAAATATATATACTTTACTTATGTATGCTTTAGCCTCTCAAAACATTTTAGTAAATATACTTGTCTGCAGATACCATATTTGCTTTCCCTTCAAAGCGTTTTCTCACCCGCCCCTCCCGCCGCCCATATTTGATTTGGTAACCAGGTCCATTATCAGAGAGGTACCAGAAGCCTGGCAGGAAAGAAGGGTGGACCACCAATGCCCTAAATCCCGTTGCATCGCAATGTGCACAGTGGCACCAACCAATCTGCTGGCACAGTAACTGTTCATAAGCTAAATTCACACACGCCGGCTACAAGGATCCCAATTTCACCCTTCAAAAATTTTAGGTAGATGCCATCTTGTACTAACGATCTGCACACCCTTAAATTGACTGAAAATATTTTAAGTAAATCTAACTGTTTGATCTAATATTTTTAATGGATCTATTTAAAAATGCAATTTGACATGTCTCCTAAATGTTGATCTTTCATAATGACCAAGAGCTGAAGAAAAATGATTCATATTGTTAGGTGTTTTCTCAAAGAAGACGGGGCTAGGGGTTAGGAGAAAACGGTGGCAAGGGATATAGAACTCAGCACAGGAGCCAAACCTGAGGAATCCAGATTCCCCTCACTTTACATCCTCCTCGTATATGTGGTTGATATTTTCCTAAACATAATTTTATTTTTACCATACCTACTTTTGTCTTATTGATAAATATAGCTTTAAAAGTATTTTCACTGATTCCCAAAGACAGGAAAATTTTGTAAGTCACATGGGCTTAAATGGGCTTCCCTGGTGGCTCAGATGGTAAAGAATCTGCCTGCAATGTGAGAGACTGGGGTTCTATCCCTGGGTTGGGAATATATCCTGTGGAAGGGAATGGCTACCCACTCCAGTATTCTTGCCTGGAGAATTTCATGGACAGAGGAGCCCTGTGGACTACAGTCCATGGGGTTGCAGAGTCGGACATGACTGACTAACACACATACATGGACTTAAAGGAAATTAGTAGAATTCAGTTTCTGAAACACTGACATTGAAAAGAAACTGTTAATAAACCACGGAGAGCTGAGTGGGAAGAGGCTCAGTAAAGAGAGAGCATGGCAAAAAAAAAAAAAAAAGAAAGCCATTTGCCTGTGTCCAGTTATAGCAGGTGGCCAGAGGGTCAAGGGAACCTCATCAGTATTTCACGTGCCATTACTAGATACCAGCAACATTTTAGAGCTCAGAAGATGCTTTCAGGCACATCATGCCAGCTCCACAGGAGGAACAGAATACATGCAGCGTACAGAAAGGGACACGTATCATTTTCCCCGAGCGAGTCATTTTTAGCTTCAGAAACCTTTTTGACTTGCCAGGAACAAACTCAAAAAGACTAAGATAGTGTGACCACATTCAAATTGCCTTTACAACTATAAAAAGTATATCTCTAGGAAGTTACTGTAAACAGTAACTCAATAAAAGAGGCACCCAGATATGCTAATATCCAGAGAAATAATATCAGAATATTTAAGATGGTATATAAATTTCAAATCTACAACATAAGGTTTCTGAAGGAAGTAATTAACTTGCCCAGATGAGATTTTGTTGTTGTTGTTAACATCCTTATCAAAAAGCAAAATATTAAATATCTGGATGTAGAGAATGTGGACTGAAGACATTCAGTACGATCCTAAATTTGAACTCCAGCCATTGTAGAAATGAGAAAATAATGGCTCAGAGAGATGCACTACCTCCTCCAAGACCAGAGGTAGCCAACAGAAGTGGAGACAAATCTTCTAGGAAGGTACAGTACCTGGATCTCCTGTTCCTGTCTGTTTCCAGATATCAACACCTTTTTGGACAGCTCTTTTTAAACAGTCAGAGGCCTTGTCCTTTTCCTCACTCAGAGGCCAATTCTAAGTTCTTCCAGCACAAAGCTGTCAAGGATCATGATACTTGGTAACATTGCTATTGCTGGAAGTGACATTCTATCACCCCATAGGAATCTTCTATTTATTAGAAGTGAATATTAGACCCTGCTCAAGAGAAAGGTAGGAATTCCAGAAAGTAGGGATCATAGAAGGCCATCTTACGAGCTGTCTACCATATCCTACCATATATTGGATATCTGGGTATCAGTGAGACAGGAAGCAGCAAGCAAGGTTAAGACAGTCAGGGGTGATCCCTTCTTCCCTGTGGATGCTTCCTCACATTGGTGGGACAATGTAAGTGGTAAAGAAGGGGAAAAAAAATAGGGAAAGTGCACATGATATGTGAATGAGTTCAGCAAGGTACCAGCTCTGCAGAAGCCTCAGTTGTCAGAGGAAGAAAAAAAGAAGAGTCATCTCTGAAGAAGATGCAGCAAGTGCTGAGGAGAAGGTGAAGGAATTTGAGTAAGGATAATGCGTGCTCTTGAGTGCTAAAGAAGATGCCCCAAGCACATCATAGGGTCAACAAATATTTGTTAAACTTTTATACATTTTTAAAGTTCATATCCTGTCTGTATCTTACAGCTCTTCCTCAAAATTATTTTACAATCCAGTTTCATGAGAAGATGAAATCTGATAGTAGTGTATGTGTGCAGAAATCTACTGTATGCAGACAGTGGTTAGGAATGATTTAGTGAGCTGTAGTGATAAATTTGTGGGTATAAAGGGAAGAAATTGAAAAATGTGGAGGGTCTACCTAGAAGATGATCTAATCCTGTGGAATGAATTCATAAGTGAATAATTCCCAAACTGAAGAAAACAAGTCATCCTTTTCATTTATGACTTAGGCACATCTCTGGAGTTTTCTACTTAATTTATCAGACATAGTATATTTTATCACTATTTACAAGACACAAACATTGGCCAAATCTTCATTCATTCCTTTGACATCATTGAATCTCCCTGATCTAGGACTGTGCCTGGCAGTAGGACAGTGCAATGTCTTTACTCAGTAAACAAAAATATATGAAGAAAAAAAAAGTATAGAACAGTATCTGCAGAAGTTATCCCAACACCCAAGTTCTGTTAGCACAAATCTACCAAAATTTAACTTGAATGATTACATAAACACCACACCTGAACAAAACAAAACTCTAAACCCATGGGAGCCTTCTACATAGGACATCACCCACATTAACTCACAACAGCTGCATGGTCAAATAGAGGCCTTTTCTTTTTACATCAGAAAACTAAGGTTTGAATTCCCATTCTACTATGTACTAGCTGCAAGATTCTAGGCAAGTCATAGATTTCTTTCAGCCTGCTTCCTGGTATATAGAACACATACAATGATAACACTGTATACTTACAAAGATGATGGTGAAGACAACTGGTAAATGATAAAATATACAGAAGCATTATATAGTTCACAAAATGCACTTTTATAAAGGCCTCGTGCTAGTTTAAAATGTCCTGTTTATGGCCTTTAAGGCTCCACTATGTCACCTGCAATTGCTTTTAACTGTTTACACAAAGCTGACATGTTCGTGTAGTCATCACTAACTAAAGGTTGAACCATTGTGTGATAAACTCCATGTTCTGGCCACTTCTCTGTATTCTCTTTGTTTACAGTTATACCATATATAAGGCTGTTGATACAACATTTCTTAAGGCATGTATCAGAGGGCTGGAAACAGATACATGACTATAAAGTTATATACAAGTTACGTGGAAGATACTTTTGTGTTTAAAATGTTACCTTAATTTTGACATTAAGTATTCTCTGCATACACAGCTATAACTGAAATGACCAGTGCCCAAATAGCTGTACTCAACCTTTAAGCACTGTCCCTGGATTCACACACTGTATATGATCCATCCTCAAGCTTTACACATTGAAGAGGGACCATCCCAAGCAAACAGAATGGCCTTCAATAATTGTTATTCTACATACTTCATGACAATGACATGTTGCTGGTGACATGAAACGTACATCTTTCAAGTGTATTTCTAGACTGCTTCCCCAAATCAGTTTGCCATGTAACAGGTACTAACTTATTACACTTTAATTGATACTCTGCCCTGTGGTTTAGTTGAGAAGAGCTGGATTTGGAATGCAGGCCACCTTGTTCTAGATCCCAACCTTAGAGGACCACCCACAGCTCTTCGTAAGCTGCAACAATGCACAAAAACTGGATGAGATCTGTAGGCCTCAGGGATCTCATAGTCATTCAAAACTCTGTGCTGTAAGTTTTTAGTTTCACCTAAAACTAAGTTCTACATCGCCACTAAACAAGTAGCTCTCAAAAACATCCACTGGAAGTAACGGAAGTGTTCAGCCGTATTTTGTTTAAATTTCTTGACTTCAGCATGATTTATTACTTTAATATTATCAAAGGAAAAAACATTCTGCTTTTTCATGACACAATTAACAATTAATATTGTCTCCATACTTCATACAACTTAATAAAATTTTCTTTTTATATTGTATCAAACATACATTCAAATAGCAAGAAACTAGTTTAATTATAACCTATCACAAAAGTAAAAGTTTGGAAACTGAGCTGCCAAGCATCTTCAAAATAAGTTTACCACGATTATTAATTAAATGCCAAAAAAACAATTCTCCTTATCAAATTCCGTTTTTTGTACTGCTTTTAGTTTGAACTCCACTCTTAATGATTACATAGATTTAATTAGAAATAAAAAATTCAAATGGCCCAAATCAGAATATGTATTTTCTTTTGATAACAAAACATGAATGCTGTTAAAAAGTTTTAAATCACAAGTTATTATAAACATAACTTTAATTAGATTACATATGCCAGTGTATTTTAATTATTGACATAATGGATGGGTGTTACTGAACATAAGCTAATTAATACCTGTTCTCATACTTTGTGATCAAAACAAGACTACAAAAACAAATCTCTAGGCATTATGAAGTTACACTTTTGTATCAGAATTCAACTTGCTTTATTGAAATTTCAGTATCATTCCCTGATTTTACAAATGACAATGAACTAAAGGATTAAATATTTTGGCTTCTAAAAGGTTCCAGTCTCATGTTCAAGCTTAGTGATGAGTCATGTCAAACCACTTTCACTTATTCCTTCAACAAACATACACCAACTACCTATTACATGTCAAAATGGTAAAGCGGGAAAAGGACCCAGTTCTCCTTCATGGAACTTACAACTTTCTTGTTGGGGAAAGAGACTTCAATCAAACAATCCTACAAATAAATGCAAAACTCTGAACAATGGTGTTATGCGTTATACTAAGCCTAACTCAGGCAGTACAGCACAGGTTATGAGTATGGGGGGATCTAGATTAACTGCCCTGAACTGAAATTCCAGTCTTGTCACTTCCAAGCTATCTGTCTCTCGATGACATACTTCACTATTTTGTTTTTCTATGTTGTTTTCTATAAGATAGAGCTAATAACACCTGGTTCAGAGGGTTGTTGTGAGAGTTAGACAAATTAATTCACAAAAAAATACTTAGAATAGTTCCTTCCGTATACTGATTACAAGCAATTGATTATAAGTCAATAAACAATGACTACTGTTTTAGAAAAGCTGGAAATTTGGACTTGTATACAGGCCAAGCTGCCAGTTGAGAACTTCTGCTGAGAGAGAAAGGTGGTCAGGCGAGGCTCTGTGGATCATGTTCAAGTTTTCCGTTTTTATCTCAGAACAATGGGAAGACATGTAAGTGTGGAAACAACCTAATCAAATGACACTTCAGTTTTTTCTTTTTAAAAATCTGTCACTTGAGGGCAACTGAATAAAATAATTCCAGACCAGAATCACCCAATCAATGCAAACGTGTATTTGTGTTGTTGTTCCGTGTGTCAGCCACTAGCCATTAAACGCAATCAAGCACTTGAAATGTGGCAAGTGTGGCTGAGGAACTGAGTTTTTAATTTTAATTAAGTTTAAATTTAAACTTACACAGCTAAACGTGGTTTGTGGATATGTATCAGACAGGACAGTTAAAGAAGGTATGATCCCAGTTTACAAATACGCACACTTTACCAATTATTACTCTCTAAGGAGAATACAATGAAATATAACTAACAGTCACAACGTTTTAAAATCTGACACTAAAGCTATAAACTAATTTGGTACATTTCAGTAACACATATAGATGAGTAATGTTAATTAGTACAACCAGTTTCACTGTTTTTGTGTGTTATATGATAGTCAATTCCTCATGCATTTTACCCATACATTATAATTCATTCCTATAAAATTTTCTTCCCCCAAAGGTAATCTCAATACTTGTAATAAATGTATGTGAAATAAGCCAATCAAAAAATAGGCAAGTAAGTGAATAGATACTTTTCTAAAGACAAACAAACAGCCAATAAGTACATGAAAATGGGCTCCAATGAGCTTTCCTGGTGGCTCAGATGCTAAAGAATCTGCCTGCAATTCTGCTGGGGACCTGGTTTTGATCCCTGTGTCAAGAAGACCCCCTGGAAAAGGGAATGGCAACTCACTCCAATATTCTTGCCTGGAGAATCTCATGGGCAGAGGATACAGTCCATGGAGTCAAGAATCAGACACGACTGAGCAACTAAACAACACTTCATGGGTATTTATTACATTACTCTTTGTATTTTTCTGCATTTGAAATATTGCATAAAAACTCTAAACAAAGTCTCGTTATCACATGATCATCAGTTTCTAGTTATCCCAAAAGTTCAAATTATGTTTTTCTTTTTATTAAGGTATAACTGACTTACAATACTATATTAGTTTCAGGTTTACAACATGATGATTCAGTATTTGTACATATTGCGAAATGATCACCACAGTAAGTCTAGTTAACATCCATCACCACACAGTTACAAAACATTTTTTCTTGTGATGAGAATTTCTCAGCTCTACTCTTTTAGCAACTTTCATATATGCAATGTGGTATTATTAGCTATAGTCATCACGCTTTACATTACATCCTCTTGGGTTATTTCCTTTATAACTAGAAATTTGTACCTTTTGACCCCCTTCACTCATCACACTTCAAATTATGTTTCTGAACAACTACTAAAATATTATGTAGTTCATTAACATGTCGTCTGTACTTCGCCCTGTTGATTCAGGTTTAAACCATTACTAATACCTTAGGTGATTCAGTTAAAAAATATATAAAGCTATTTAATAGAAAAATTGAGAAAAGGTGGACAGAAGACTGATGACACATGCTTGCTAATGATTCCATTTATCTTGATTAGGATCTAGTACACTTGTTAAATGGGTACCTTTCCGTACAAAGAATTTAAAGACCACATTGTCAACATAGTCCAAAGTGTTTATTAAATTTTGAAAATCAAAATCATAGCAAGTCATCTGCCTACGAGCATCTCATCTTAAAATATTCTAACTCACTGCATGGCAGAAACAAAGCACACAACATAATGTGATCACTTTTAAGGCACAGAAGTAAATACAGTGAATGCTTCCCTAATTAAAAACATAATAATCTAAGCAATGATTATGTCTTTATAATCTGGGATAAAGCTAACATTCCTCCTATTCAATCTCACATCTTATACCTAACAAGAGGCTAAGCTTCAAACCACACCCTTTCAAAAGCAAAACTGCATATTTAAGATCTCTAAACTTTGCCAGTATATTTTAGAAAACACTGAAAACGTTTTTCTGCCTGAATCAGAAGTTTCTCTCTAGGAGCTGAGACTATAAACTTTGTTCCTGGCTTATCAGTTACATACATGAGGCATTCTAATAGTTATCACAGCGTTATTTGCATACCTCAGAAGCTGGTTCCTACAGCTTAGCTGGCATGGGGCTTTAGTCATTTTTTTTAATCAGGAAATTGTTATCAGGAAATTGAACCTTGGCCTAATCCCAGTTGATCAATATTACAGAATTCCAAGGAACCCTGCTGTAAGACTGATATTTCACTTCTCTTCACAGAGTGTGTCCCTTGCTGCTTGGCTTCTAGAGAAATCAGGCCATAATTAATATTTCAATGACACAAGAGCTGATACTTATGCTGCAGTGAGGTAGTTCATTCACTTTGGCAAGCTTTTCCTCCAATTCCTTATTTGCTGAAGGCACACCTCCAGGTTAGTTGGCCTAGATCATTTCCTGTTTTTTAAAAAATTTTCTGTGGGGGAGGGAGAGAGGGGATTAGAGTTCTGAATTCTCATCTAAATTAGCTAATGGGAAACATGGTACCTTGCCCAGGATGCCGAGATTCGACCCTACTGGCCTTGCAGTTTTGAGAAGGCTCCCTGCGGCTGTGAGGCAGCTAGGCCACCATCAACTGCTGTCAAGTTTTCTTCGTCTCCTTGGGGCACACTGCTTCCTCTCCTTGGAGGCAGACTGTATATTAAATAGGCCTATGGAATGCACTGAGTTCCCGTGTGTGACTTCCCTATCAGGTCTAGCACTGTGCATGTAGACATCTAAGGATCTGAAGCAGTTCTGGCCAAACCATGAGGTCAGCTTCAGACTCCAGACCTACAGATCTGGCCATTTCCAGTGCTGCCAAGTCAGAGATAACATAACCAGCCCTTAAGATGTCTATAATTACTGATGATAGTTTTACTGCTTTACTTTGAGATAATGACTAATGGATACCAACTGGTTCCTATCCTGAATTTGTTTCTGGTCTCCAACAAATTCAGGACCGAAAAAAGTCTAGTACCTACAAAGGAAAGGCTTTATGTACTGGGCAAGTGCTTCACAACTACATATATTTGGATAATGTGAATTCACATATAAAAAAATGTATATATAACCAAATGTACTGACAGCCAAACTCCTGGATTTTGTGGCTGGCTATTTGTGTGCACACCTACTTTGGTGACTTCATCAACCTTGCCATGATTCACCTCCATGTTTCTAGGACTGAATTTTTTGTACCCCACTAACACTACCACGGCAGGGTTTGACTGCGGTCCTTCAGAGACTGTAAACCAACTAGCTAGGTAGCATGGATAGGCCTTCCCCACCCACTCTGAGTTTCTTAGATTTGAGTAAAATGACCTCAATACATGATACTTGAAGCAACAAGCAAATATGAACTATACCAACAAAAGACAAATCCTGATGCAGATTTCTTTCGCCTATCATCCACAGTCACCTCACTGATTTCTTTCAGGGCCTAAGATTTTGTTCAATATTATCTTTAGTTTGAAGTGATGTGAAGTGAAGTGAAGTGAAGTGAAGTCGCTCAGTCGTGTCCGACTCTCTGCGACCCCATGGACTGTGTGTAGCCTACCAGGATCCTCCGTCCATGGAATTTTCCAGGCAAGAATAGTGGAGTGGTTGCCATTTCCTTCTCCAGGAGATCTCCCTGACGCAGGGATTGAACCCAGATCTCCCGCATTGTAGGCAGACGCTTTACCGTCTGAGCCACCAGGGAAGTCCACCATCTTTAGTTTAGCTTCTCATATTTACTTGTCAACGTCACAATGTACCACTAGACCAAAGCTTCAAGTACTAAGGCAGGTATTTAACGTGAAGCAGAAAGATTTTCCTGGGTTAGACCATTTCATCAAGATAATAAATCCAAGAGTAGATATGAGGGGGCCAACTGAATGTCTTGGTGACACAGTGAGAATGAATGATTCAGGGACCAACAACTTGATTCGTCTCACTGAACATCTGAGTCATTCAAGAAAAGTGTGTATCTTGTATTTACTTTTTAGAAAAAGGTACATTTTGAATAAGCGGAACACTTTGATTTCATTTTTTTTTTTAGACATTTGAATGTCAAGTCTGGGGCTATATCTGGATTCCTTAACACTTGTATGTGTGGTTTTTTTTTTAAGCACTTTCTAAAATTTTAAAGCATAAAGCAGCAATTACTATACAAAGATAAAAAAGAACTCATACAACCTAAAATCTAAATACAAACACAAAATTAATCCATGAAATGACCAGTAAGAGCTCTCAAAAAGATCAACATATCTTTTATGGCCAGGCTAATAATTTGGGGATATTAACATGGTATTTGGCTTAGGCTTCAGGTCATGACTTAGATCTGTTTGCTTCTTCAAGACTTAAACCTGCCTTAGAGACTGGATGGCCAAAATGATGCCAGTGACGCAAATTCCAAAGATGCAGCACACATGCCACTGTTTCCTGCCACTCAACTGAAGGCAAGTCGTCCAAGTAACTCGACCAGAGGAACCCAAGTAGAGGAAACCACTGGAGCAGCAAATTCGATAACACCTTAAGAAATAAAGCAGAGATGTGGCCTACAGAAAACAATCTGGCAACCATCAAGGGAAGGACTCAATGAGATTTGGAGAGGCTCAGACAGCAAAGGCTATTTCACAAGGATGACCAGACTGTAGACACACACAGATACAACCCCTGAGGAAGTGCCTCCACCTCCTGATCCAGGCATGTACTTGAACCTGAGTGACGACCTCTCCAGACCTCAGGTTTTCCACCTGTAAAAGGAAGGGACTGCACATTGTGATTCCATAAACCCTAACCTTGTCAGCAGTGTTACTGTCAAACAAGTGTGATTATATCTATGGCTTAATTTTAACACAGTCATACATTTTAAAAGGAATTTGACTATTTATTACAAAATGCTTACAGTGATCACTTCTGGATGCAGGGAAATAAAGGTGGGTTTTACTTTCCTCTTTCATGGTTTTCTAAATTTAAAGATTTTTCTATAAAAGTAGGGATCACGTTTATAATTAGCAAAAAATCTATTTTTAAAGTGAATTTTCCTGTATTTAAAATAGCAGTTCTCTGATCCAAAAGTGATGATATTTTAATTCATTTAAGCCTTCAGAGGATGAGCTCCCAATTTAAAGTGAGGAAAAGGATGTTAAAATGTGACATCATAGTACATTGTGCTACGCATGTGGATGATAACCAATAACATAAAGTTAAACCTGAAATCATACCTTTAAATTCCTGTTGAGATGTGTCCACATGTGCACCTGATGCTCAGTAATTTCCTGATCATATCTAAAAAGATTCAGTGTTCCAGCCCTCTGAAAACGAAAGAACTGCTCTAAAGTCTTAAGCTAAAGGGAAAAAAAATTTTTTTTTCTTTTCCTTAATTGCAATTATCCTATCTTTGGAGTGGAGAAGCAAAGAAACATTTGAAAATCTGTTGAAAGTTGTAATTCATCTCAAAAAAAAAAAAAGACTGCATTAAATCTTGATTTTGTTGATTGCTCCCAATATACAGAACTTCAAACATCTGAGTATCTACGTGCATTATAACTGTACTGAATTGGAATTCCCCCAAATCAAACCCAAGACAAGGGCTGGAAATCAAGCAACTGACAGGAGGTGGACAAGTAAGGTAGGGAAGGATGTACTAAGGGGTACATTAGTGAGTCAATGTTATGAATAAATGGATCTCCTGTCTGCTGGGACCTCAGGGAGCCTGCAGAGGGCAGGACCCAGGGATGTCTCAACTAAGAGGCTAAGAAGTTAGGCTACTAGTTCATCTCCCGTTGATTGATGGTTGGGGGCTACCTCCTGCATTTCTGACTTGACCTAACACTGGTGGCAGAGCCTTCAGGCTAAAAGTCCCAGGGGCCTGTAGCAGAAAGCTAAAAGATAATGAACTGGTTGTGAGAGCCATGGCAAGTGGGCAAGGCACAGACAGAACATGCTGTAACCATTAAGTATAAGAAAAGTGCCTTTATTTAGATTAAAATGCAAACCACAATGTCTATACTTACTGAGTGCCCTTTCTGTGTCAGGCATAGTTTTATGATTTCTAGTCTACGAAGGCAATGGCACCCCACTCCAGTACTCTTGCCTGGAAAATCCCATGGATGGAGGAGCCTGTAGGCTGCAGTCCACGGGGTCGCTAAGAGTCGGACACGACTGAGCGACTTCACTTTCACTTTTCACTTTCATGCATTGGAGAAGGAAATGGCAACCCACTCCAGTGTTCTTGCCTGGAGAATCCCAGGCACAGGGGAGCCTGTTGGGTACCGTCTATGGGGTCACACAGAGTCGGACATGACTGAAGCGACTTAGCAGCAGCAGCAGCAGTCTACTGTCTAGTGGCAAGACAGCACATAGATAGGTTGCTGAAAAATTAAAAAGCTCTAAGAAAAAGATTTTAAAAGTGGGGGCAGGGGTTCTTGACACTGGGAGTGGATACACTGAGCTTCATCAAAGTGGCTGAAAAGGCATATAACCCAGGAGAAAAGAAAAAAGAGCAGAGATCTTACCCTCATGATGGCGGCAACACCACCACAGTCTGCCAACTCATAATTTTCGTCAGCTCATCGGAGGGGTGACGGGAGAAACCTCAGTATAACCCACTAACCTGAAATTAAGGAAAGAGAGGCACCTCCAAGGAAATGGACCTGCCTACCTGGGGTGATGCTGCTGGACGTTGGCAAGGAGAAATGAGCTAGAGTTTTCAGCAAACTGATAAAGGCTGAATGAGGGCAAGCAAGAGAATACAGAACTCTGCAGGGTCACAGATAGGAGGGTCACAGACAGGAGGTGAACCCACAAACAGGTTCTTTTACGTGGACCTCTGCAGGTACCAACGTATGACTCTGGCCAGAGTCCAGAGCTCACCTCCCACTAGGTGCCAGCCTGGGGAAGAGAACAGCAGCTGCCTTGGGAGAGGCATGAAATCCTACCTGGATCTTTCTCTTCTATCTCTGGTACTGAACTGCTGAGGAAAGGGCAAAAACCCTGTCCTCCTTGGAACACTGGTGAAAGCCCACTGTAGCTCGGAATTCATCAATATAGTGTGGTCATCCTGTTCTATGAACAGTCTAACTCAAAAGCAGCTTCAGGACCCTGGTCCCACCTTCAGCCAGCCTGCCAACCTATGCCCCTTCTCAGCAAACACTGGGAAGCCACCCAGGGCAGAGGAATCTCTTTCTCAGGGCCTTGGAGGTGAAGAAGAGAATGTGATGGCCCGACAGGGGGCTTTGACAGAAGAAAAGCTGTAAAGATGAAGACATGAGCCTGGTTATGGATGGGGCTTACTCCTTGGAAGGAAAGTTATGACCAACCTAGATGGCATATTAAAAAGCAGAGACATTACTTTGCCAATAAAGGTCCATCTAGTCAAGGCTATGGTTTTTCCAGTGGTCATGTATGGATGTGAGAGTTGGACTATAAAGAAAGCTAAGTGCTTAAGAATTGATGCTTTTGAACCATGGTATTGGAGAAGACTCTTGAGAGTCCCTTGGACTGCAAGGAAATCCAACCAGTCCATCCTAAATGAGATCAGTCCTGGGTGTTCATTGCAAGGACTGATGTTGAAGCTGAAACTCTAATCCTTTGGCCACCTGATGCAAAGAGCTGACTCATATGAAAAGACCCTGATGCTTTGAGGAAAGATTGAGGGCAGGAGGAGAAAGGGACGACAGAGGATGAGATGGTTGGATGGCATCACCGACTCGATGGACATGGGTTTGGGTGGACTCTGGGAGTTGGTGATGGACAGGGAGGCCTGGCGTGCGGTCACAAAGAGTCTGACACGACTGAGCGACCGAACTCAACTGAATGGATGGGGCCAGAAAAGTCAAAGAACAGGATTAATAACGATCAGGGAGTAAGGAGGATGGGTTATAAATCACTTAGCATGAAGTTTCTTCTGAATGTTACATCCATTTAGTTGCTTAGACATGCAAGTTTAATTTTTGCTTGATATAAGGGAGAAAATCCTACATGAAAAGATTCTGGATTAAATTTAGTATCAGATTTAATTTTTACAGTCAAGAACAATTAAATTGTCTGCTCGAATTTTCTGGATCACAAGAGCTATTCACACTGAAATGTCTAATGTTCTGCTCATTGTCAAAAAAAAGCCTTCAAGTGCTGACGCAAAAAATTGTGCTTTATTTCCAACTGTGCACATCACTGCAGTAACAGAAGCTCATCATACGTATGAGAGAAGACACACTGGAAATAAGATTCATCTTTTCTTCTAGTTGATCTGACATAAGCAGTAGCTTCCAACCTAAATATCAATGAATGCCTGTTTTAATATTTCTCCAATCTTATTCATAGTTACAAAATCAAGGTATTTCCTTCTTCTATTAACTGCCATTTATCAAACTAAGCATTATTTCAAAGAAACGAAGAACTACTCAATGAAAAATAATTCCATTTCAGAATCCATATTAAACTTAACAAAGGCATTTAAACATTTCTGACTACTGAAAGATTAAACACGGTTAAGCTATTCAGTCTCATTCTACAGTTAGTCCAAACTTAAATAAATCTTATCATATGGATTCTTAAAGATATAGAGTGAAAATGTATTCTCCAGCTCTTCCCTCTTCCAAAAAGCTTTAAGAAGCTCAGCACAAAACTGAAAATTAAAATAAATCCCAAAGTGAAAACTTATCTTCAGACTGAGTCCATCAGTTCTAATGTCTTTACAAGCAAATTGAGTCAGACCCACAGAAGGGAGCTACATGCTAGTTACAGCCCATTCTCTCCCTATGAGGCTCAATCACCTAGCTTCTTAAAAGCAGTGAAAAATGAGAATATAGGATAGAGTATAGATTACAGTCCATGGGGTCGCAAAGAGACAGACGTGAGTTAGTGACTGAACAATGACAATAACAAATATTAAAACATGAAATGTCAAGATACATATAAGTAACTCAAATTGTACATCAGGATTTTTTTTTTTTTGGCTCTGAAGCTAGTTCATCGAAATTTAATAATCAGCTGAAATTTGTCTTAGATCAGCACAAAAAGAAAAAATAAGGAAGTGGGAGGGCTCTGCTTGGCTTTCCTGTGATTGTGAAGCAAGGTTATACTCTACACTGCTGCTGCTAAGTTGCTTCAGTCATGTCCGACTCTTAGCGACCCCGTGGACTGCAGCCTTGCAGGCTCCTCCGTCCATGGGATTTTCCAGGCAAGAGTACTGGAGTGGGGTGCCACTGCCTTCTCCGGATACTCTACACACTGCTGCTGCTACTGTTGCTAAGTCACTTCAATTGTGTCCGACTCTGTGCGACCCCATAGACAGCAGCCCACCAGGCTCCCCCATCCCTGGGATTCTCCAGGCAAGAACACTGGAGTGGGTTGCCATTTCCTTCTCCAATGCATGAAAATAAAAAGTGAAAGTGAAGTCGCTCAGTCGTGTCCGACTCCTAGCAACCCCATGGACTGCAGCCTACCAGGCTCCTCCGTCCATGGGATTTTCCAGGCAAGAGTACTGGAGTGGGGTGCCATTGCCTTCTCCGA